>NC_064634.1:320387123-320703841 GCF_023864275.1 Schistocerca cancellata | reverse complement strand
CTGCACAGAAAATTAAAAAAGTAATGCTGGGCATATTAATATATTATTTTATTGCAAGCTGCTATGAATACAGTTTATTGTTGTATCAGTCCTTTAGTAATAAGTAGATGTTTAAATTATTAATTAAAGCAGGTGTTTATATGATTAATTCAGCGATTGTTGGAATGAGAATATTTTAGTTGTTGTGATTCACGAAAATGTTCATAATCTACAGGAGGAGGAACTAGATGAGCTTGCTGGCCAAGTTCAGTTGTTGGAGCAGGCAAAACTTCGGCTAGAGATGAGCTTGGAGCAGCAGCGCAAAGAAAGTCGGAGAGAAGCCGCCCAGCGGGATGAAGAGCTAGAGGATGCTCGGTGTGCAGCACATAAGAAAGTCAAAGGTGGGTACACTGAGTGGTCCCTCTGTTTCTTTTGAAATGTGGTTTGCCTTCTTCATACAAGCATAAGCATTTATTATTTGGAGGAACAGAATTATGAAAAGAACAAATACCATAAGAAATGTGGCATGATAATTCAATTTGTGGGTCAGTTGAATGCGTGTTACAGGGCTGTTATGTTTGCGTGATGAAAAGTCCAGGATGGAAACAGAGAGAAAAATGAGATAGGTAAATAAATGATTGCCAGCAAATCTATCCATCATTCATGTGCAGTTCAGATGTTGCCTGGTCTCATTTCTTCCATAAACATTTTGTTTGGCTGCACAAGTAGCACTAACAGGAAAATGTGAATCGGAACCACCTAAGCACACAGTAAAATGTCCTTATGAATTTGGCATTCATATAAATTTTAAAAAGTAAAAATAAAGTTGTCATCGTAATATATATTCTGGTGACAAGAAGAATGGGGAAAAAATGGACTTTACTTCCATAGAGGAATTGTAAAGTCTGTCAGATAGCACTAAAAGGTAACATTTTATTCCATATGATATCGTACAGAGAATAATACAGTTACAAGTACAGTAAAATATTTTGAAAACTGCTGATGTAGATTCACTGTAATATGTATCTATCTAACTCAGTACATGAGGGAAGACTTTTTGGATTCAACGAAGGTGGTTCCTTAACTCCAATAGGACCACTTAGCAAATCCACAGCATGTTAATAGAACTCACATTCAGGTGATACTCCCTCCATTTGTAGTATCTTGTGTTTGGTATAAAATTGATAAGAAGGTAAAGTTCACAAAGAGCATATCAAAACAAAAGTTCAGATCATCTCATACCTACATCTATGACTCATCAAAAAGGCATCAAATGCTAACTGGTATGATTTCCTTAATCCATTATGAATCTTTGGGTACTATTGTGTCTTCCTGGTAAATGTTTGTAGACACCATGTTCACAAGAATAATTGTGGATGATTTGAGTTTAGTTGATATTGTGTGTCTTGTTGCTTTATGAATGCCTTCCACTATTGATTTCATGTGTGAGGAGCAGATGCTCATCCTATTGTTAGCTGTTTTGCTTTAAGCTCACTGGACAACATGTCAGTCACCTCCCCAAAAAAGCTCACATGTTACTTTGGAGTACTGTAGGTTATGTAGAGTTGGTAAGAGGTGTTAATGTGATCCCCCATCACTGACTTACTTGGTGGCAATGGAGTTCAGACATTCCCATGACCACACTATGAATGAACTTACGAAATTTGTTGATTCATGAGTGCAGACTGTCCAACATGTTTACAAGGAACAATGTACCTCTCACAGCTTTGTAATGTGGTGTAAGAACAGGATTCGTAAGAATATCTTAACCAATAGTGACCTGAGACAAGTGTCTAGTTTCAAAGTCAACAGGAATTGCTGCTGTGAGTGTATACAAGCCCATCTTGACCACGTTCCGAGTGAACATTGTGAAGGGAACTGCATGCAATGGACAGAAGGCTGCTTTTTATAGTGACACATAAAGCAGAGTTATCAAAACAACACAGAAACTGGACAGGAGCTGGCTGGAGGTGCGTATTGTGGTCTAACATGTGCACTGACGGTCTTACAGTGTGTTTGACCCACTATGTGCAGAGGGTGTATTTCAGATCATAGATGGTTCTGATAATTTTTGGTGGTGCTTCTCATACCATGACTTAGGCCACTCATTCAGGCCACTGTGAATGTCAACATAGGGTGTTTATTTCAACATTATCAGTTCATGATGAATATGCTGTGGATGCTCCCATCTTCCAAGATAACAGTAGTTATGTTCCCAGGACTGTATGCATATGCTCCTGATTTGACCAACACACAGGTACCCTATTGCACTTCAACAGGTCCACTAAATCAGCTAATCTTATGACCATAGAAAGTTCCTGGGACTATTTGGAACAGTGAGTGATATGCAGCAGTCAGCATTCTCACAGTTTGGTACTTGTTTGGAATCTAATCAAGGGGATTCATCCAGACGTAGCATACCTGAAAATCTGTGTGTACACTCTCACTCACCACGCTGAGTCCATTGTAAAAGCTTGAGGTGCCGTTACATGGCGTGATGTCTTCGGGTTACTAAGTTTTGTCCAGTGAACCAGATGTGAGATCAACAAAACTAATTTTGTGTGACTAGTTTGTTTTGTGTTCAACATTTCAAACCTGCCACAAACCTTTCATAAGTAATGAGTGGTATCTGTCAAAGAGCCTGGAACATAAGGGAAAAAATGAATGGTGAACAACAGTATTAAAATTGTTATTTCACTGACAGTGAGTCAATGAAAGATAAGTAGTGGTCCCAGTGTAGACACCATGACATTTTCCTGAGGAGCATCATGTTAAGTCGTGAAAGAAATAATTAATGACAGACCCAGTCAAAATCTTAGCATATTACCTCTGCTGAGACTGTATAAAGATGAATGTAAATCAGTCTACATAGAAATAAAATATTGTTTTTCTAAAATGACTTCCTTAGAAAAATGATATAATCTAAAATTGATAATTTTTATTTTGTAAAGGACTTTCATAGATTATCTATCAGTGGATGATAAATAATATATTCTGTGAAAACATGAAATGTGTGAAAGTTTCCACCTAACTTCATTTGGGCTCAACTGTTTTTAATTAATGGCGGCTTTACAGTGACTACATGTCTCTATGATTGCAGTTAACATTCTTTGCTTTTCATTGCAAGTAACATGATCATCAACTGGCTTTGTTCTCGTTAATTGCATTGTTTGTGATGAGAGTTCTCATTTTGACCATTTCCTGGTATGTAAAAATTTGTTACATTTTTATTATTAGGATTACAGCAGAATTACAGCAAGATATAACATACCAAGCCATGTTTCAAGCAAATTTACTTTCTTGGGTGTGTACATCTGTGAAATAGTTTGAAGTGTGACAGATAGTGTTCAACAGCAAAGCAAATAAAGGCGTCACAAAACAATCAACTTCTGAGCATGCTGCTATGTCTTTGAAAACGCAACACAACAGAACTGTTACTGTTGGGATGTGTAGCTGTACGTCAGGTGGGAGGCAGAAAGCAATTACTAGCATTACACTTTTGACCAAAACAATAGTCACACTGTACCGATCTGCAGAATACCACCAGTTAAATTTTAGCATTAACTAACTTCAAAATCTGCATTCATTCATTCATTCATTCATTCATTCGCTCCCATATTGTGTTCCTATATCCCATCATGAAGGAGAGTCATTGGGAGTGTGGCACAAATCAAAGTATACATTAAAAGTCAGTCTAACAGCCATCAATTAAACTCATTTTCTTTAAGCGCATCCAGCACATCTATGCGGGACAATCTGCTACAGGTCACACATACATATCACCTGTTATGAAGCAGCAGATGATTAAAAAATAAAAGGAATTAAAAATGTGAGCTAATACAGCTTTTTTATATGTGATGTAAATTTTATGAAAGGGTTTACCTCAATGAGCAAAATGACGATCAACAAATGTTAGGGCTGTTAAATTTACTTCGTAGTTGATGGCTGTTAAATTTACTTGGTAGTTGACAGTACATGCTTTGGAGTTGATTTATTCCAATCATAGTGCTCAACATCATGCCCAAACACTTTGCTGTTGCTAAACTGCCACAGCAGTTGCTCAGTTCACATCAAATTCTTTGTCTGGCATTCTTTTGTGGTGTGTTTGGATCCCAAATCATGGGTCTGGCACTTTTATTTCATATTTTTCATCACACATGATAAAAAGAAGATATCAAATGCTGGACAATATCAAAGGAGGCAGATATTCAGAAATGAAAAGACTGGCTATGGACAGAGAAAAGTGGAAGAGGCTTAACCCAACCAAGGTCCAGTGTGGATTGCTCATTGGTTGGTAATATGACAGCTCATGTAGCCAGTGTGAGGATAGTTTCAGGTTACCAATGATAACGAAAAATTACAGTTTGCTTTTAGTGCAGAAACTAATTTTTTCTGTTTTGCATTTGCTCATAGAGATTAGCTATAATTGCTGTGAACAAAGCATTTGTGATTGTAGTTGTACTTCAGATTGTTGATCGCTGTTTTCTTGGGTACACTGCACATCACAAGGTTGTGGTTAGCTTAGGATGCGAGTTTAAATTCAGGGCTACAAAATGCGTCCTCTGTCATTGGTCACTTAAAATCAGCTGTTGATAGAGCTTCTTACATTTGTGACATACTGTGCAGTGGCCACCTCCAACACTGCTCTGTGTTACGCATTAACAGCATTTGTGAAGTGATCTACTGTGTTTGTGTGATGCCTATAACTGAGCAGTAGCCAGAAGCTGATGTGGCAACACTGCAGTAGCAAATGACAGACGTCAACTATCAAGTAATTTTAACCAGACTATAAACAAAATAACATTTAGCAGTCTTTTGTTGCTGTGCCATACTTTTAATAAAAATTGCTGTGGCTTAATTTGAATATGAATAAAAACAGAGTTCACAAAACATAACTTTCCACTTTCTTTGGCTCAAACAGCACTGGAAGCCCAGTTAGAATCAGAACACGAGGAACGTACCGCTCTCCTGAGGGAACGACATGAACTGGAGAGGCGGTTAGCAGCTGCCGAAGAAATGGCTCGCGCTGGTCGCAGTCAAGAAGAGGAGCAGCTGCAGCGACTGCGGCGTGACCTTCGCAGGACTAAGGCCCTCTTGCGGGATGCACAGGCGGCGCTTGAGAGGGCGAGGGCAGACTCTCCGGGCAAAGCTCTTGTTAGACAGCTTCGAAACCAGGTGATAATACTTTGATTTATATATGGAAACTTTTGGTCCTCATTAACAGCTATTTGAAAATGGTAATAATATTACAAGGAAACTGTAAAATTATAAGGGGGCAAAATTGCTGGCCAATACTTAGTCTCTGGAGACAAAATTCAGTATTGCTGATACACACATGAAAGTGGGGAGAGGAAAAAAAACCTATTCTTAGGTTTTGGAATTGCTAGCTTTTTCTGCAGGGAGGAAAGTGTGATAAGTTTTGGAAGGATGGAGGGTCACCTGCTACCCAGATTGTCAATATGGGTGGATCTCTCTCAACCTGGGGCTTCAGTGACAGGCACTCTTTTCCCAAACTGTCATGCTCGCCTTCCTGTGGAAGGAGCTAACAGCTCCAGAAGCTGAAAATAGTTTTTAAATGTGCCAGTAAGCAGTATTAGAATTCTGCCTCTTGAAGGAAAACACTGGCCAGCCATTCTGTCCCCTAGTTTCACAATTTTCTTTAAGATTTTACCCCTAAAGCCTAACAACAATATTAGATAGCTTATTCTTGCTTTTTAAATGTTAAGAGACTGTGTGTGTGTGTGTGTGTGTGTGTGTGTGTGTGTGTGTGTGTGATAATCGTTTTATTTGTTGTTATTTACTTTTTTATCTTACTCATTTGTATTTCTGGCTGACAGACAGTGGTAGGTATGTGACAGTTGGTCAAATAAAATCCAGCTGTTCGAAGAATAATAAAAAAAAGGATATCAATGATTCCAAACAATGAGTTAAAGAGGAGCATTGTTAGAGTTGTCCACTTTTGTAGTACTTCATTGTAATGATTCAATTATTACAGTATTTGGTTACAGCACAAGAAAAGTTTGCAAAAAGTGAAGTCCTATCAGGGAACACATGTCATCTAGAATTATTATTATTATTATTATTGACATGCATGCAAGCGCACACACACACACACACACACACACACACACACACACACATACATAGTGTCGGCTAGACTAACAGGGCTAATGCTATTTTGCAGCAGGTGGACAGATTGTGATGGCAGTAGTATTGAGTGGGGTGGTTGGAGGAAAAGGGAGGCAGGAAAAAGAGAGAGGGACTGGGGTGGGTAGCTGTTGGTGTGGAAGGAGATGGCCGATTTATCCAGCTAGGTATGCAGGAGAGAGGGATGGCACTTTTATGGGGTGGCATGATTACAGTGGTCGAAACAGCATATGCTGAAGGTGATGCTGGGACATGATTTGGGAGAAGGTGATAGGATGGTATCCCTCATGCCCATGGTCCTGCTGCTATCGAACTCTACCTCTTCCAACACCCTTCAGACTCTTAAGGCATCACTTTATTCCTTGCTCATCTTACTAACTATATCTTGACCTACAATTTCTTCTCATTTGAAGTGAAGATTTACAAACAAATGTGTGGCACATTCTTTTGGCACCCACATGATACCCCTCCCAATTCATGTCCCCATGTTGGCTTCAGCATACACTGCTCCCCAATGGTGCTACAGTTTTGCCAGCCCATATACCTGCCACCTGGTGTGTGTGTGTTTCACTCTATCTTCTAAAAAGGATAACTCTGAAAGCTAGAAAAATTTTCTTTCTTTTGTGTGTGCCTCCTGACAACTTAACGCTTCTGCTTTTCGGTGCATGGTCTCCTCTAATCCCAAAGTACTTACATTCTACAAGAACTTTCCTACACCATTTATAACATTAGCTCAGAAATTTTAACATATTAGCAAACAAATATTCTGCCCTGTCTCCTCAAGATTGTTTTTCCTTGTATTTCAGTCTTCTTTATCTTTTGCACCAAATCTTATTATCGACTTGACATTTTGGGCCTGGGTAGTAATGGGTTGTCTTCTTTCCTTTCATCCTTCAGTTTCACATCTCAGTTTAGATTCAATATTCTACTTTTGCCATGCTTCTTAGATCTCCATACCACTGCAGTTTCCTTCTACCCAAAATACTGCATATTCCTTGTTTCACTTCCATTCTCTTTAAATGTAATTGTTCCTTACTTTTTCTTTTCTTGAATTTCTTACAGATCTCCAAACCACTGTCTCTAACACTTTCAACTTATTAATATGTTTCTTAGTTCTGTTCATTACATTCCTGCTCTATGAAACTGAGTAGAGCATCCCAATGATCTTTCAGCTATTCCTAATTCAGCTTTCCCCCTCTTTCTAAAATAGATCCCAAGAAGCAAAAATTATTAATTGTTTTATTTGTTCCCATCTATAAGGATTGTTCAAATGAAAAAGTACAAAGCACTGTAACAACCAAAACAGTTGGAATTTTGCATATGCCACTTCGGGAGAACATAGTGAGACATTTAGGGATGTGAAGTAGTGTCTGGTGTGGTTGTTCACATGTGAGAGTACATGCTGCAGGAGAGAAGCAGGCAGTTGGGTGTTCTGTCCATTTGATGCAGCTGTGCATGTAAGGGCATCATTGAATTCAAAGTGCAAAATTTTAGAATTGTGGAGCAGTGAGGAATTACCAGATCTCTGACTGCAGAAGAGATTTAACCAGCTAGTATACATCACTGGAAAGTGCCTGCGTGTGGGGGAGACTTGTGTGTCTGACAAGCCAATGAGAAAGTTGTCTCCGTTTTCATGAAGGCCGGAGGTGTTTGAGTGATGACCTGAGGCCAGTCCAGGCAACTGAAGTAATCATGGCTGAACTCATTGACAGGGTGAATGACCTAGTGAGGAGTGATTGATGTTTCAGAATACAAATGTTAACAGTGATGCTGGAGGCCAGGGTTGGTACATCATGGACAACTGCGTACAACAGTTAGAGTTACCGGAAAGTGAGCACGCTGTGGTTTTTGAAGCAGCTCAGAGAACTGCAAAAGGAGCTGCATGTGAGGCTAGCACACCACCACCTGTTCTGGAATCTTAAAGACTCTGCTTTCCTAGAGCAGACCATTGCTGGTGACGATCAGTGCCATTACTTTGAGCCAGATACAAATTGGGACTGTATGCAGTGGGAGCATGCATTGTCACCTCCCGCTAAAAAATTCAAAGCTGTTACCACAGCATGGAGCTGATGCTCTCAATCTTTTTCAACGTCTGAGATCCAATAATCATTGAATTCCTCAAGCACAGACATGTCATCCTGCTACTTACACATGTTTGGTCCACTAAAAAATCATCTCAAAGGGATGTGGTTCAAGTCAGATGATGAACTAAAGGACACTATGGAAGATTGGCTCCTGTCACAATCACAGGAATTTTGGGAACAGGGAATCCATTGGCTTGTGAAACAGTTGGGCAGTTGTGCTCAAGCCTGTGGTGATTACATTTGAATATAGACATCAGTTATACCCAGTCTTGTTTTGTACCATTTTTGAACACTCCTCATACATACAGTTCTTCAAGGTCATTGGTAAAGAAATTTGTTTTTTGATAATCTTCAGGTATAAGTTATTGTATTCTGTTGATAACTGTCAACATTTGTAAGTTGAATGCTCCCTGTCTTGTGCTTTGATGATACAGTCATCAGCATCAGGTATCTTCCATCTGCAGGCTGTTTGACTAGTGTAAGGATACAAATGAAAGTGACAAGCAGAGGATAATCCAGCAAATAATCTTAATAAAACGAGGTCCGCCACATTTTCTACCTGTCCAACTTACTGGTGGTGTGTACCTTCATTTTCTGTGACACAAGCTAAACAACTGTTTCAATAGTCATCTTTATGGTGACAGAATCCGTATATGGTACATGCATGATAGTGCACTGGCACACTTTCATGTGGATGTGTAGGAATGTCTAGCCCACCATAAGGTCTCCCAACTTGAACATGTTGGATTTTTGTTGTTGTATTCCAGCCATGTAAATAGTGTTAATGAATTCCTGGAACACGTTGCTGATAGTCACCAATGCATTTGGGATATGCCTGTTATTTTTGAATGTGTACAGACATCGATGAGGAGAACTGTTGAAGCCTGCTTTCACATGAGTGGTGGCCATATGGAATACTTGTAATGTATTTGTCCTCAAGTGCATGTCTGCACTTTGGATTATGTGAACTCTGTTGTAAGGTGTTCATACAGTCATAACACATTGTATTGAGGAAACCATTGGTTTCCGGACCTGTTTTCATTAGAATTATTTGACTGTTTCATTGTACTGTACTTGCCTCTTCCATTTGTTCATATAATAGTCAAACACTCTGTATAATATCTAATCCCTTTCACTTATATTCTTGAGACCCTGTCCTAGACCAATATCTATATAAATAATGTTGATGACAATGGGCATGAAGAAGTACCAGCACATTTCATTCAGTTAATGCTTGCAGAATGTTGCTATTATAATTTTCAGGAAATTGTGAAAAAAAATTGCTAAGCTGACAGGTCTGGTATTTTTACGGGAGAGCTACCTTCCATAGTATCCATTCAATATTGTAAATTTCCTCTTTTTCTTTGTATTTTGCAACTAGTTGGAAGATCTGGAGGTGGCCCGAGCGGCAGCAGTGAAGGCGCGTCAGACAGCTGAGCTGGAGCTGAGCGAGGTTCAGGCTATGCTCGAGGAAGCACAGAGGTCTCGCTCTGAGGCAGAGGATAGAGCAGCAGCCGTTGCAAGGGAACGTTCGGAGCTGAGGACACAGTTGGAAGAGAATGAAGAAGAGCTGGCAGAGGTAAGGAAAAGCTACAGCTATTGTCTCAGAAACAAGAAAGTATGATTTAGATGACTCGTGTACCAGTGGGCCACAAGTATTAGCTTGTTTTTGCATCACAGCTTGTAATAAATTGACAGTGAAAATATTTTTTGATGTTGTCTTACAGTAGTGTAGAACCTGAATATTGTTGCGTTTTCAGTAAGGAGAGGAAAAAAAAATGGGGGGGGGTACTGTGGCATTAAATATACGCATTTTACATTATGAAAATGGCTGCATGAGGGATATAAACTACATAACCAGTTACAAATCACCATGCAGGCGAAATAGCAATACTTTAATGAGTAAATTTTTTTTTTTTTTTTAAGAGATAGTGAAAGCAAGTGAGAAATTCTAGACTTGCTATTAATAATGGCCAGCAACTTACTTCTGACACTGATCACATAACCAGCACCCTCATCTAGGGTAAATATCCTCATTTTTGTGTTAATTTGTGAAATATGTTACATTCTGTTGTTACTTTCATAAGGTATTCAAAACATGTACACAGTTCAGTACCGCTATATAGCCGCAAATAGCTTATTTGATACATTTTTGAGATTAGTTACAATAATATGAACTGGCGAAGCATGGCTGATGGTTCAGAGGGAGGTACCAGATGTACATGCTAGGAATATGGGGAGGAGAGGCAGCAGGTGCATCAGATATGTATGCGAAACACGGGCTTTGGAACCGGTAAGTTCAAGCAGCCCATAATGCTGATGTGATGCAGTTGATTGGAAGGGGGCACTGTTGGGATGAAAGTGTGGATGTAGGGATATAGTGGAAATTGAGGTCGGGAGGATTACAGAAATGAAGGATGTTTTGCAAGTATAACTCCCATCTACATAGTTCTGAAAAACTGGTTGGGAAGGGGAGGGGAGGGGGTTGGGCGGAGTCCCGCGTGGAACATGTTGTGAAGCAGCCATTTGTGCTCAGCAGCGTGTCCCGCCACTGGATAGTCAACTCTACTCTTGGACACGGTTGGACTGTGGCCGTTCATTCGAGTGGACAGTTGACTAGTGGTATGCACAGATAGAATATGGAGCAGAAACTACATCTGAGCTGATAGGTGACATGACTGCTTTCACAGGTGGCCCTGTTGCTGATGAGATACGATTAGTCTATGGCAGGATTGGAGTAGGAAGTACTGGGTAGGTGATATGGGTAGGTGTCGCACCTGGGTCTTAGGATATGTTCAACTGGTTTCTTAATGTAATATCAAGTGGCAAAGTAAAATCTGATCAGGAAGTAAGACTTCCTATAATTCAATCTTGCTCATCTTACTATTTAAGCACACTCCCCAACCTCTCGTTATAGAACGTTTTTTCTCAGAGTGCTGTAGTTACTGTTGGAAGTTAAGAGTACAGATCAAACATCCAATTCACAAAATAAATACAATGCTTCTGATAATCAGCATATTGTATATTGTACTCTTGTGTACAGTGATTGTAAAGTTGTTTTAATATTCCAGACATCACAATTAAATTGATAGGGACAAAGTCCACAAATGAACTGCCTTATTTAACATACTCCAATTCAGTGAAGTTTGCTCTTGTCCCCATGATCATCATCACCATCATCATCATCATTTAAGACTGATTATGCCTTTCAGCGTTCAGTCTGGAGCATAGCCCCCCTTATACAGTTCCTCCATGAACCCCTATTTAGTGCTAACATTGGTGCCTCTTCTGATGTTAAGCCTATTACTTCAAAATCATTCTTAACCGAATCCAGGTACCTTCTCCTCGGTCTGCCCCGACTCCTCCTACCCTCTACTGCTGAATCCATGAGTCTCTTGGGTAACCTTGCTTCTCCCATGCGTGTAACATGACCCCACCATCTAAGCCTGTTCGCCCTGACTGCTACATCTATAGAGTTCATTCCCAGTTTTTCTTTGATTTCCTCATTGTGGACACCCTCCTGCCATTGTTCCCATCTACTAGTGCCTGCAATCATCCTAGCTACTTTCATATCCGTAACCTCAACCTTGTTGATAAGGTAACCTGAATCCACCCAGCTTTCGCTCCCATACAACAAAGTTGGTCGAAAGATTGAACGGTGCACAAATAACTTAGTCTTGGTACTGACTTCCTTCTTGCAGAAGAGAGTAGATTGTAGCTGAGCTCTCACCGCATTAGCTTTGCTACACCTCGCTTCCAGTTCTTTCACTGTGTTGCCATCCTGTGAGAATATGCATCCTAAGTACTTGAAACCGTCCACCTGTTCTACCTTTGTTCCTCCTATTTGGCACTCAATCCGTTTATATTTCTTTTCCACTGACATTACTTTCGTTTTGGAGATGCTAATCTTCATACCATAGTCCTTACATTTCTGATCTAGCTCTGAAATATTACTTTGCAAACTTTCAATCGAATCTGCCATCACAACTAAGTCATCCGCATATGCAAGACTGCTTATTTTGTGTTCACATATCTTAATCTCACCCAGCCAGTCTATTGTTTTCAACATATGATCCATAAATAATATGAACAACAGTGGAGACAGGTTGCAGCCTTGTCTTACCCCTGAAACTACTCTGAACCATGAACTCAATTTACCAATAACTCTAACTGCTGCCTGACTATCCATGTAAAGACCTTTAATTGCTTGCAAAAGTTTGCCTCGTATTCCATAATCTTGTAGAACAGACAATAACTTCCTCCTAGGAACCTGGTCATATGCCTTTTCTAGATCTATAAAGCATAGATACAATTCCCTGTTCCACTCATAACATTTCTCCATTATTTGCCGTAAGCTAAAGATCTGGTCCTGACAACCTCTAAGATGCCTAAACCCACACTGATTTTCATCCAATTGGTCCTCAACTAATACTCGCACTTTTGTTTCAACAATACCTGAGAAGATTTTACCCACAACGCTGATTAAAGAGATACCTCTGTAGTTGTTACAATCTTTTCTGTTTCCATGTTTAAAGATTGGTGTGATTACTGCTTTTGTCCAGTCTGATGGAACCTGTCCCGACTCCCAGGCTATTTCAATTATCCTGTGTAGCCATTTAAGACCTGACATTCCACTGTATTTGATGAGTTCCGACTTAATTTCATCCACCCCAGCCGCTTTATTCCACTGCAATCTATTGACCATTTTTTCCACTTCCTCAAATGTGATCCTATTTCCATCATCATTCCTATCCCATTCTACCTGGAAATCTGAAACATTACTGAACGCATTTTCACCTACATTGAGCAATTCTTCAAAATATTCCCTCCATCTGCCCAAGGCATCCACAGTATTCACCAGCAGTTTTCCTGACCTGTCCAAAATACTTGTCATTTCCTTCTTACCTCCCTTTCGAAGACTGCTAATTACACTCCAGAATGGTTTTCCAGCAGCTTGACCCATAGTCTCCAACCTGTTTCCAAAGTCTTCCCAAGATTTCTTCTTGGATGCTGCAATTATCTGTTTGGCTTTGTTTCTTTCTTCAACATAACTTTCTCTGTCTACCTGGGTTCTGGTATGTAGCCATTTTTGATACGCACTCTTTTTCCTTTTACAGGCTGCCTTGACTGTATCATTCCACCAAGCTGTTTGCTTCATCCTACTTTTACACACTACTGTTCCAAGACATTCTTTAGCCACTTCTAGTACTGTGTCCCTGTACCTTTTCCATTCCTTTTCCAATGACTGTAATTGACTACATTCAACTAACTGGTACCTTTCTGAGATCGCTGTTATGTACTTGTGCCTGATTTCCTTATCCTGAAGTTTCTCCACACTTATACTCCTACATATGGACCTGACCTCCTGCACTTTCGGCCTCACAATCCCTATTTCACTGCAGATTAAATAATGATCAGTGTCATCAAAGAATCCCCTGAATACACGTGTGTCCCTCACAGCCTTCCTGAATTCCTGATCTGTTATTATATAGTCAATGACAGATCTGGTTCCCCTGCCTTCCCAAGTATACCGGTGAATGTTCTTACGTTTAAAAAAGGAGTTTGTGATTACTAAGCCCATACTGGCACAGAAATCCAAGAGTTGTTTCCCGTTCCTGTTGGCCTCCACATCCTCTCCAAATTTACCCATAACCTTTTCATACCCTTCTGTTCGATTTCCAATCCTGGCATTAAAATCACCCATGAGCAGAACACTGTCCTTGTCCTTTACTCTAACAACTACATCACTGAGTGCCTCATAAAAACTATCCATCTTATCTTGATATGTCCCTTCACAATGCGAATATACTGACACAATCCTAATTTTCATGCTAGACACTGTCAAATCTATCCACATCAGTCGTTCGTTTACATACCTTATTGCAACTACGCTGGGTTTCATTTCTTTCCTGATGTAAAGCCCTACACCCCATTGTGCTATTCCTGCTTTGACTCCTGACAAGTAGACCTTGTATTCTCCCACTTCCTCTTCTTTCTCACCCCTTACCCGAATGTCACTGACAGCTAAAACGTCCAGCCCCATCTTACGTGCAGCCTCTGCCAGCTCTACCTTCTTCCCAGAGTAGCCCCCATTGATATTCATAGCTCCCCATCTCATTACCATTTGTTTGCCAAGTCGTATCTTAGGAGTCCCTGGTTTGTCAGTTAGAGGTGGGACTCCGTCACCTCCAAAGGTCCGAGGCATTTTGCTCTGATTGTTGCCAGCATCATACACTCCTGGAAATTGAAATAAGAACACCGTGAATTCATTGTCCCAGGAAGGGGAAACTTTATTGACACATTCCTGGGGTCAGATACATCACATGATCACACTGACAGAACCACAGGCTCATAGACACAGGCAACAGAGCATGCACAATGTCGGCACTAGTACAGTGTATATCCACCTTTCGCAGCAATGCAGGCTGCTATTCTCCCATGGAGATGATCGTAGAGATGCTGGATGTAATCCTGTGGAACGGCTTGCCATGCCATTTCCACCTGGCGCCTCAGTTGGACCAGCGTTCGTGCTGGACGTGCAGACCGCGTGAGACGACGCTTCATCCAGTCCCAAACATGCTCAATGGGGGACAGATCCGGAGATCTTGCTGGCCAGGGTAGTTGACGTACACCTTCTAGAGCACGTTGGGAGGCACGGGATACATGCGGACGTGCATTGTCCTGTTGGAACAGCAAGTTCCCTTGCCGGTCTAGGAATGGTAGAACGATGGGTTCGATGACGGTTTGGATGTACCGTGCACTATTCAGTGTCCCCTCGACGATCACCAGTGGTGTACGGCCAGTGTAGGAGATCGCTCCCCACACCATGATGCCGGGTGTTGGCCCTGTGTGCCTCGGTCGTATGCAGTCCTGATTGTGGCGCTCACCTGCACGGCGCCAAACACGCATACGACCATCATTGGCACCAAGGCAGAAGCGACTCTCATCGCTGAAGACCGACACGTCTCCATTCGTCCCTCCATTCATGCCTGTCGCGACACCACTGGAGGCGGGCTGCACGATGTTGGGTCGTGAGCGGAAGACAGCCTAACGGTGTGCGGGACCGTAGCCCAGCTTCATGGAGACGGTTGCGAATGGTCCTCGCCGATACCCCAGGAGCAACAGTGTCCCTAATTTGCTGGGAAGTGGCGGTGCGGTCCCCTACAGCACTGCGTAGGATCCTACGGTCTTGGCGTGCATCTGTGCATCGCTGCAGTCCGGTCCCAGGTCGACGGGCACGTGCACCTTCCGCCGACCACTGGCGACACCATCGATGTACTGTGGAGACCTCACGCCCCACGTGTTGAGCAATTCGGCGGTACGTCCACCCGGCCTCCCGCATGCCCACTATACACCCTCGCTCAAAGTCCGTCAACTGCACATACGGTTCACGTCCACGCTGTCGCGGCATGCCACCAGTGTTAAAGACTGCGATGGAGCTCCGTATGCCACGGCAAACTGGCTGACACTGACGGCGGCGGTGCACAAATGCTGCGCAGCTAGCGCCATTCGACGGCCAACACCGCGGTTCCTGGTGTGTCTGCTGTGCCGTGCGTGTGATCATTGCTTGTACAGCCCTCTCGCAGTGTCCGGAGCAAATATGGTGGGTCTGACACACCGGTGTCAATGTGTTCTTTTTTCCATTTCCAGGAGTGTATTTAAAGTACCAGGGAAGCAGGTTGCTAGCCTTACTTGCCCAGAGTCCCATTGGGTTTTACCCCAAACGGCTGAGGGTCTAACCGGTGGATTTGGTAGTCTTTGCCGTATGAGCACAAAGGTGACCACGACTCAGAATATGTCCGAGATGCCCAGCCTTATTCCAAAGTAACTGGTATCCCAACTGTCGGGACCACTTACTTGGCCACTCATACGTTGCCCGTGGTTCATGAACTAGGACATGACTACAGGAACCCACACCATGAACCATGATGTGTATGCATTATCACATCTGCTCTTGCTCAGACCACACCTCAAAGGCAGATGCCGATGACACAAAAAAAACTTCCAGATCAGCAGGTACTGTGAGCATGGCACAATGTTTATCATCGTCCAGCCTTGCAGACACACAATGTCCATAGTTTATCCCATGGTGGGTGCCACACAATGAATTCTAAACCAGTAGTCATAGGCATATATTTGTCTTAACATGACTTTGATTAAGTTTCATAACATTCCTGCCAGGTGATCTTTCTTTTGCTATGGATATGTAACCTCGGATAATAAGTATTTATTATCCATATGGATCATTAAGTACTTTTACAATATTTCTTGATTTTTGCTCATGAACTACTCATTACTGGGACCTATAGTCCACTGGTCATTTAGTCTGATTGCGCATATTTCATCCAGTCAGTGTTTCCATAACTCAGGATGTTCTAGCCATGCTCAGAACACTGTTGGAAATCAGTGGACATGTGCTACACAATATTTCTTACCTACAATAAAAATGAGAGAGAGAGAGAGATATGCCTATAGTATTGTTATATCGTGTACCTCCTCAGAGATTCCTTCCTTCATCCTACTTAATTCATCCCAAATTTTTTGTAGTTCAGTTTCTGTTCTGTCTGTTTCTGCATTAGAATGGGGTTTATCTGCAGATGAGTCAGTCCTTCCTTATGCCCTATTATCAACTAAATCAACTGCACAGTCCACTGTACTAGCAAGTGTAGAGCCTGAAATGTTGTCCGCATCCAAACTTTACTTTGTTCCAACATCTATACCTTACTTGTATTCCTGAGATGTGATCAGTATTGTGTTAAATTCTTTTAAGTCCTTGTTAACATCTCTGAATTGCTAATTCATTTCATTTCAAAATAAATCATGCTGTTTCAATAATTTTGAATTTAGCTCCTCTGGTAAGGTGGAAAATATCGTCTGTAACTGCAATATGCTATTTTGTATTTCTTTCTTTTCCCTACAGGACTCATTGATTTGATGTTCTAGTATGGTGTCTGGTGCTTTTATTTAATTTTTTTTATTTAGTTTCAGTATTTCCTAATGTTATGTACATTTGTCTGGGTGTTATAAACCAAGCCAGGATATCCACATCCACTTTTCTCACCAACACGGATAAACAATTTCTAAAATAACATGTTTGTTGAGTCTCAGCTGAATACTGTAAGAATGCTAGCTACACAACTATAGTATACTCACAAACTCTGTTTGCAAAACCACATGCAGTTTACCCCACAACCCAAACACTACTACTACTACTACTACTACTACGACTACTACTACGAGAGCCCCTTCAGAAACTAATCATCTTGGATAGCTCACCAGAATCTTGCCACACTTGGATATCGATGGGAAGCTGGATCAGCGTGTAGGTTATGCGGCATCACTGAAACTGGGTGTGTCATTGACACTGCTGCTGCTGCAGGTTGACAAGCCACAGCTGCGATCCAAGACTGCTGTTGTAGAATGGGCATGTGATTATTAAAATTGAAGCTATTCATAGTTCTAGTCAAAAATCTTCCAATTCGTGGACTAGTTATTTTCTCCTCTGTCATAATTGTGGTGGACGCAGGCACTGTCTCACAAACCTAGTCCACAGACAGATTCCTGTGCCATCCTAGACACCACTATTCCTCTCACCACCCTCAAGGAAAAGAACCAGCTGCAAAGCAGAAGCACCACACTCTCCCCATCATCACCCATTATCATCCCAGACTGGAGCGCCTGAAGCATGTCCTTCACTGCAACTTTGACTATCTATCATTGTGCCCAGAAATAAGGGACATCCTACCCAAAATTGTTTCCACCTCTCCTAAAGTGGTATTCCACTGCCCACCCAAGCTACCCTGAGTTTCACTAGATATGGCTTGTACCTCAGTAGGTATGGGAAGGGGAGGCTGGCAAAGCTTATAGCTGACAGTGTAGTGGATGGTGATGGGATCACTACTTTCTGTAGTAGTTGTTGGTAAGAGCTGCACCTTTTTTTGCACTGAAGTCAGCTGATAGATAACTTCTTTTATGCAGGGATACCTAACAAAGGAATCACCGTCAAAGTAGGCCAGGTATCCAGGTAGCGTAGGAATTAGTGTATTTCATCAAAACGTAAGAGGTATTAGAGATAAAGTTAGTGAACTGCTTATAGATGTTGACTCTCACATTATTGGTATATTGGAACAACACCTAAATAATTTGATGATTCAGAGGCTTCCTTTGCCAGGATACCGATTAGCTGGCTGTTTTTCAAGAAGTTCTTTGTGTTTGTGGAGCGGTGGAGTGGCCATGTACGTTGAAAACAGATGCCATCTGAGTCCGTAGACGTATCACAGCACCACACTGAACAGGTGTTTGAAGGTTTGCAGGGGGAGTTGAATTTAGTGAAACTATACTTATAATTGTTGTTGTTTATAGGTCCCCTAATTTGGCAATTTGGCTCAAGTTATAGGGATTCTTGGTTCACTTTATAGGAAGTACCAGAAATTAGTTATATGTGGTGACTTTAATATTAATTTTGTGTGTAGCTGTGCAAGAAAAAGAATGTTGGAAGATCTCCTAAATTCATATGATCTGATGCAGATTGTGTTTTTTCCAACCAGGGTGCAGTGGAATAATAGCACAGCCGTAGACAACATTGTTAGTCATTCTTCATCATTATTGTCATTCTGTTGGTAAAAGGGTGAATGGCCTTTCAGACCAAGAAGCAGAAATTTGATCACTAAAAGGTTTTATACTAAAACAAATGTTATATATATAATTACAATCTATGTAGAATAGAGAGTTTTTTAAACCTAGTTAAGGAACAAGAGTGGCAGGATGTTTATAGTGCCACATAGATGACAAATATAATGCTTTCTGTAATATGGTTCTTATGCTCTTTGAAAGTTGCTTTCCAGGAGAATGTCCTAAATATGGTACTAGCAGTAAAAGGCAGCCTGGTGGCTGAGTAGGTGGGATAAGGATATCATGTAGAACAAAGTGGGAGCTATATCAAAATGTTAGAAGTAGTCCCAATCGAACTACAGTAGCCCATTACAAACAGTAAAATAAGGTGCTTAAAAATGTTGTTAGAAAGGCAATGAGTACGTGGTACGCAGGTAGAATAGCTAATTCACAGCACAAAATTTAAACCATAATGTCAGTTGTGAGGGAAGTGTCAAGTCAGCAGCACAAGTTTGAAGATATAAATTCAGTACATAGTAAAAATGTTTTTGTTACTGATAAGTCAGATATATGTACGGGATTTAACAAGCACTTTCTAAGCATTGCTGGTGAATTAAATAAAAACTTAGTTGCAACAGGGAATCATATAACACTCTTGGAAAATGCCGTTCTGAGTCTGATGTCTGAAATACTCCTCTGTGATATTGACAGTAGTGAGACTGATTCAATAATTAAATTGCTGAAGACTAAGGACTCTCATGGATATGATGGAGTACCTAGCACAATACTAAAATACTGTAAATATATATACAGAATATTAAAATGCTGTAAATGTTAGCCCTGTACTTAACCATATTTGTATTTTTCATTTAAGAATGGTCAGTTTCCTAAACAATTAAAGTACTCAATTGTAAAGCCGATTTATAAAAAGGGAGAAAGAGATAATGCAGACAGTTTTAGACCTATTTTTATGCCATCGCTGTGCGGAGTGGCTGCGAGGTTTGAGGTGCCATGTCACAGACTGCACTGCCACTCCTGCCGGAGGTCCGAGACACACACACACACACACACACACACACACACACACACACACACACACACACACACACACACACACACACACACGCCATCAGTTATTGAAAAATTGAAAAGGCTTTGTATGTAAGGATAATTGATCATGTCATTTCACATAGTTTTCTATCAGATGTACAGTTCAGCTTTAGATGTGGATTAACAACCAAAAATGCTGTGGATTAAACAAAGGTTTGAAATGCTAGGAAAGTTCTCCTAAGGCGTTTGATTGTGTTGATCACAAAATATTTCTCCAGGAGTTGGACCATAATGGAATAGGGGAAGCAGCTCACAATTGGTTCACCTTTTACTTTAATAACAGGCAGCAAAAGGCCATTCTCACAGTGTTGAGAATGGCTATGATGTGTGGTCTCAGTGGGGCATGGTTAAATGGAGGGTGCCCCAGGGATTAGTGATGGGGCCACTCCTGTTATTTATTTATATAAATGAGATACCTTCTTGTATTACAGGTGACTATAAAATATTTCTGTTTGCTGACGACACTGGCTTGGTAGTAAAGGCTGTTGTGTGCAACATTGGGACTGTTTCAGATAGTGCAGTTCAAAATTCATGGCTTCTACAAAGAAACTAACCCTAAATCACATAGTAAGACTCAGTTTTTACAGTTTCTAACACACAATTCAACAAAGCATGACATTTTAATTTTAAAGGCTGGACATATGATCAGTGAAACTGAACAATTCAAATTTTTAGGCATTCAGCTAGAAAGCCCATGTTCAGGATCTTGTTCAAAGACTTAATGCTGCCATATTTACTATTCAAACAGTATCTGAAGCATGAAAAGTAGTCTGCTTTTCTTATTTTCATTCACTTATATCATTTGTTATTATATTTTGGGGTAACTATTCCCATTCTCAAAGGATATTTTTGGCTCAGAAGTGAGTGGCTCGGCAATATGTGATGAAAGTTTGTGAACCTCTTGTCGACCCCTGTTCATTAATTTGGGTGTTCTGACCTTCACCCCTTGATATATATATATTCTTCATCGTAATTTATTGTTAATAATATCAGCTTATTCCCAAGAATTAGCAAATTTCACTCAGTTAATACTAGGCAGAAAGCCAATCTGCATTTGAATCGCACTTCCTTGACTCTTGTGCAGAAAGGCCTGCAAATATTGCTACATCCATTTTCAGTAAGCTACCACAAGAATTCAAAAATCTTAGCAGTAATCCGCACACTTTCAAATCGAAACGGAAGAGTTTCCTCATGGGTCACTCCTATTGTGTCGAGGATTCCTTGAAAATTTAAGCTGATTCCTGTGTTATATTGTTCATTTTGTTTACATAAACATATGGCTTGTCTTTTTTTGGGTTCATAAACATTTTATTTTATCTGTCATTACTTTTATGTTGTAATTTCATGTACTGGAACATTCCGTGACCTTGCAGATTCGCTCCTCAATTTGGTCCTACGGAAATAGATGTACAAAATAAAAAAAAAAAAAAAAAAACTCCCACTCCCTACCTGATTTAACCAATTCCAGTCCTGTCACAGGCTTTTTCTATTATCCCATGAGAGACAGGGCCACCTGTGAAAGCAGCCATGTCACATACCACTTCAGCTGCAATTTCTGAAAAGCACATTATATGGGTGCAACTACCAACCAACTGTCCATGCAAATGAATGGCCATCACCAGACCGTGGCCATGAGCAGAGTTTGCAACCCAAAGGTGGAGCCACTGCTGACCTTATCATGCTTGATTTCAATGGTTACTTCACAACACATGCCATCTAGGTCCTTCCCTCCAGCACCAGCTTTACTGCACTATGTAGGCAGGAGTTACATTTGTCACACATTGTTTGTTCCCATAATCCTCCTGGCCTCAATCTGTAACCTCCGGCATCATCCCCTTCTTTCCTACAGTCTCACTTTCCTCTTTTCTGTCACCCTTTCCCACGCCATTTCCCCACATGATCATCAACACAATGTAGCTGTACAAGTGTGTGTGTGTGTGTGTGTGTGTGTGTGTGTGTGTGTGTGTGTGTGTGTGTGTGTGTGTGTGTGTAGATGGATTTAGAACTGGGTGGATGTATTAAAGAGTTGTAAACCTGGCATGAAATTTTAATAATTGCTTAAAAAAGCATTGCTTGTGGTTATCAGTGTCGCAGGTCCTGTATAAATGAGGAACTACTGTAGACTCACTGGTCCAGTGATGTCAGTTTTTAGCAGCACATATGTAGACAGTGATTTACAAGATACTGGAACAAAAGCTTTTGATTAATAATAATAAAACAACAACAACAACAATAATAATTAATAATAGTAATAGATTGATAGTAATGATGAGGAAGAAATTGCTGTGACAGATGTACAATGGACACATGATTGTGTGTAAGAGATATAAAAAGTGATGGAAACATCTGACTCGTAAGGTGACATTAAAGCAAAAGGTATACTTACTTTATATATGTCATACTGCATAACAGATACATGTGTTACTCCTAAATTTGTTGAAAAATGGAAATATGTTTCCGTATTTACTGCATAAATGATAGCAAATGTTAAAAAAAGTTCTGGTCATTTAATAAAACCTCAGACATTTAATTAAGAAAATATTTTGATCCACAGGTCCTCAAGAAGTACCGTTCGACAGTTCAGCAATTATCTGCAGAGCAGCTAGCACTCCAGGAGCAGGCAGGTCGTGTCTCAGAACTGGAATCTGAAAGAGCTTCACTTCGTGAACAGCTTGCAGAACTGACAACTCGTCTTGAGAGCATGGAGACCCTGGGTGATCCATCGTCAAGCCTAACACAACGTCGTCTTGAAATGCGCACCAAGGAGCTGGAGTCAAAACTTGAGTTGGAACAAACTACACGTGCTCGCTTAGAGGTATGCTTTTTACTGCAATGCCTCCTGCTGTTTGAACACAAAATATGATAACCAAAAACACAAAATAATGTTATTTAAGGTGGAAAATCAATATTTACATATTGACTACTGTGACACAGTCAACCATGGTCGTACTGATGAACATGAACAGAGGAAAGGGACATCAAATATTGAGCTAAGAAGTCATTCCAGTAAACGTGGCTGGAAGAGACTTTTTTAGTTCTGGAAGTCTAAAATTTAATGCTTATTCTTGTTTTTCATGTGTATGTCACCATCACTGTCCTGAAAATTAATAACAAAAGTCCTTTTTTGTTTCGCATAGTAAAACTATAATATTTACACCATGTAGTTGTATTATTGTGCTTACTTTTGTAATTGGCATTCACTTTAAAACTGAAATATTTTTGTGACAATGTGAAAGCAAAATGAACATTTCGTTGGTTTGGGCAGTAACACCGAAGAAATATCATACCTGATAACAATGTCAGTATGAAACAGTACAGCCCTGGACAGAATACAGATAGTGGGAGGAGTAATGGAAACAAATCACCATATACTTGATGTGCTGCTCACTTGGGTTCTTGTTAGCAGCTACTGCAAGCTCATTTGATTTCTGCCATCTGGAAGGTGATGTTCAGGTGGTCATGGTAATGTTTCTGTATCATCACCTTGAAAGACAAATGAGTGGACCAAATGTTGACAGTAGGACTGGATGTTTAAGGGTGTGACTGTTACAGCTTCCTATGGGCAGAAGAGTATTGTGAAAGAGATTATCCATTTTAAATGAGTCACAAACTATGCAAATTATAAGGATAATGCAAAACTTTTTTTAGCAATTTATAATATTTCCTTTGTCTTTGGTAACAGACAACCGGTAAAAAATTTGTTGTAATAGTGTGCACTGATCACTGAGTTTAGAGTTTATGTAGCTTGATTATCATGGTCAGATGAAATAGTGTTTATTAATCTATCGTGGAGACTTCCGTTGAATTGTGTCTCACTGTTAATTGGCTCTCATTTGCATTCTGTAATCAAAGTAACACAAATGAACCTGAAAAGAGCTACAGTAAATACAAGCATGCACAGAAACTTTAGTTTTATAAATTAGTTTGCTAAGAAAGGATTCCTTTTGTTTATTATCTACGAGTGTGACTTTGCTTCTGCTGGCAAAATTGTTAATAATGAGTCTCAAGCTTCAAATTGCAAACTTCTTTTTTAGTAGAAAGGATCTAAAAGGAAAATAGTAAAAAGATGTAAGATTTTATTGTTGTTTTCAGGTCCAAATAGCACGACTGAAGGAAGCAGTTGAAAGACTTCAGGATGAGGCGGCGGCAGCACGTGCAAAGGAGCAGGCGGCAGTAGATGCGTCCCGTAAGCTGCAGCGTACTGTTCGTGAACTACGGGAGGAACAAACGGCAGCGGCAGCTCGTGAATCCGAATGGGCCGTACGTAAGCGTGACCTTGAAAAGCGGCTGGAGGCTTCTGAAGCAGAAGCAGCTGCTGCACGTCAGGATCTCCGACTGGCACTTACTCGAATAGAGGATCTCCAGTCAGCAATTCGTGGAGAACTTGAAGATGGAGAGGACAGCAATGATGATGAAAATTCTGACAGGTGAGGGTATTTCTGTTTCTTGAAGATTTGTAACATGCATGTTTAGTGATGTTTTATAGGTACTTAAACAGTTGAATTGGAGAAAAGAAAATGGGGAGGGGGGTAATACTTTCTATTTAAGAACGATTGCCTGAGCATGTGGATGCTGAGGGGAGAGTAAAGGTTTGTGGCAGTAGAGGGGGGAAGGTTAATAGCGAAATGAATTGTTAGGAGAGTCTTAGGGGGAAGGGTTGGAGATGGCAGAATGTGAATACATCCTGGTAACAATTATAAAACCAGTGTTGTAGAGAGACATGGATAGTTAGCTAAAGACATTAAGTGAGTAGCAGTACCCTGTACCACAACTAATTGTTTATTTTCCTGTTCCACTCATGGACAGAGCGAGGGAAAAATGACTGTTTGTGAGAGCCCTAATTTTTTGTATCTTTTCTTCGTAGATCCTATGCGAAATTACATTGGCGGTAGCAGGGTCGATCTGCTATCTGCTATCAGCTTCAAATGCCAGTTCTGTAAACTTTCTCAGTAGTGTTCCTCAAAATGAATTCCTCCAAGGATTCCCACTTGAGCTCCTACCACCTATCCATAGCACTTGAATGCTGATCAGACCTACTGGTAACAAATCTGGCAACTCATCTCTGAATGGCTTCGATATATTCTTTCAATCTGACCTGGTGCGCATCCCAAACACTTGAGCAGTACTCAAGAATAGGTCACACTAGCATCCTATATGTTACAGATGAACTACACTTTCCTAAAATTCTCCCAATAAACCGAAGTTGACCATTGGACTTCTCTACCACAATATTGACATGCTTGTTCGATTTCATATCATTTCACAACATTATACCCAGATATTTAAAGATATGACTATGTCAAGCAGAACACTACTAATACTGTATGTGAACTTTATGGGTTTGTTTCACCTACTCATACTCATTAACTTACCCAAACAATCTTATGTTTCTTTCCACCTATTGTCTGTTTGTGTCAAATGATGAAACTTTTATCAGGCAATGAAGTACACATTTTTAGTGTTTGATCTCTCTCATCAATTTATTGCCATTTTGGCTATTGCACAACTGATAGTATCCCTCTGTGAAATCTATATTTTCAGCTACACTAAAAAATGTTCTTCTTCTGTCTTGTCATGTTACGTAGACCAACTTTTGATCCACTTGCAGTAGTGGCCAAAACATTCATATGTATAGAACAGTGTGGTGATTGTGTGAAAAAGTATAATCCACCTGAGTAAACTATAAAATTTGATTATGTGGAATTTTAAGTACAGCAGATGTTGTGATCTTCAGTCTGAAGACTGGTTTGAGGCAGCTCTCCACTGTACTTGATCCTGTGTGAGCCTCTTAATCTCCGAATAACTACTACAACCTACATCCTTCTGAATCTGCTTACTGTATTCATCTCTTGGTCTCCCTCTATGATTTTTTACCCCCCCCTCCCCCTCCCAAACACACATACACTTCCCTCTGATATTAAATTGGTGATCCCTCGATGTCCCACCATATGTCCATGAACTGATTCCTTCATTTGGTCACATTGTGCCACAAAATTTCTTTTCTCCCCAATTCTCTGCAGTACCTCCTCATTAGTTATGTGACCACCCCTCTAATCTTCAGCATTTTTCTGTAGCAACACATTTTGAAAACTTCTATTCTCTTTTTGTCTAAACTGTTTGTAGGCCATTTTCGCTTCCATGCATGGTTACACTCCAGACAAATACTTTCAAAAAAGCCTTCTTAACACTTAAATGTATATTCTATACTAACAAAGTTTTCTTCCTTCATAATGCTTTTCTTGCTATTGCCAGTCTACATTTTATATCCCATCTACTTTGCCCATCATCATTTATTTTGCTGCCTGAATAGCAAAACTCATCTACCACTTTAAGCGTCTTGTTTCCTAATCTAATTTCCATAGCGTCACCTGATTTAATTTGACTACATTCCGTTATGCTTATTTTGCTTTTTTAATTTTCACCTTATATCCTCCTATGAAGACAATATCCATTTCATTCAACTGCTCTTCCAAGCCCTTTGCTGTCTCTGACAGAATTACAATGTCATTGGCAAACCTCAAGGTTTTATTTCTTTTCCCTGAGCTTTAATTCTTATCCAAATGTTTCTTTGGTTTCCTTTACTGCTTGCTCAATATAGAGATTCAGTAACATTTCCTGAGGGATAACCTAAAAATTTTGAAATAATTTAATTTTTGTACTGCTACACTTGTCTTTCTGATGTATTTACAATTTCACCTCCAGAAGATAAGTACTGGATAGCAATTCTGTTTCCTTGTAATGTTAGTCACATATCTGAAAAGTTTTATCAATGATGACAACTGTGGCTGCAGCATATGCTTGCATATAATTCTTGTTTTCATTTTATAGTATTTCCTTTGCTAGGTAAAACTGTACTTTTCTAAATCTATGTGACCATTATTCTTGCAGTGCTCAAGACAGTGATGTTTCAGAAGATTCCATGAGTGTGTACCTCACAAACCATAAAGTCCACGTCAACTCCAGCCCTCGTACAACTCGAGCGTCACTGGAATTGGATATTACTTCAAGGTAAAAGAAAGAAAACATTTGTTAGTTCAGTAGTAGTTGAGAACTAATGTGGAATACTGTCTGTTTTAGAATTTATGTGAGAGTTACTGATATTTTGATTGCTTCTGTAGCCCTTTCTTTTCTTGTTGAAAATGTAGTGTCAAGTTTACTGCAGTTCTACTTGTGAGTCACACTCAAAGTGTAAACTATCTAAACTGGAACACTGGCGGGAGCTACATAATAAATTTGTGTATAAACTGTGTAGTATGAATGAGGCAGAAAAAAATTGCAAGTTATGTTAAAACAGAAGAGACCAACAACTGATAATTGCTAGTAATTGCTAGTTGCAATGACACTTTGGCTGGAGAATAACAGACTTCATTATGTGTTCTAGTCATAAACTTAATAAGAGGCTGTGTAGATTGAGGAAGAGCTCAAGTGCTAGTCTGTTGTCACACCATTCACTAACAGTAGTGATAACACTGAAACTTTGTGGTGATGTGTTCCCTGGATAGGATCTTCTGGGTTCATGGAGACTTAATGTCTTGTCACATGTAAATTACACCAACAGTGTTGGTATACACATTCTCCATTCAGCTCAGTATCCATTCTTTTTATAACCCTTTGATTGCAGAGGATTTCCACAGTTCTCAAAGTACGCTGTGCCCTTTGTGTGGTTGACTGCTGCAGCAGTAGATACGTGATGTTTGTTTGCTGTACAAGTCTCAGGATTCATGCTTGTTTATTGCTTGGCAGTGACTGACTTTATCAGCTCAATAGCAGCACAATTGATGGACTCTTTCTATATCATGTCTGTTGGCACACCCTCACTACAAATCATAGTTACGTATAAAATCAACAAATTATCATATCTGGCAAAGGTCTGAAATAGACTTTCTGTCTGTTGACATATCCTAAAGCACAATTAATCCACAGTGAATAATCTAGTTGAGGCATTTATTCTGGGAGCCTACAAACACATCACATCTCAATATGTCTTTATTTGTCTGTCCTGTGGAAGTGGCATTTACAAAAATGTATGTAGTGTAAATATTGTAAATAAATACTGCAGACCGTGTGCATAACTTGTGGTCTTGTGATTAGTGCTGTTTCCTCTAGATTTTGGGTTCCTGGGTTCAATTTCTGGCTCAGGGTTTGAGTGTTTGGGTTGTTCTAATTATTTCATCTCATCTTCAACAACATGCAAGTCACCAAAGTGGTGTTGAACCGAAAGACAGGCTCTATGCAGTTGAACAACTCCAGATGGGGTGTCCAGATCGGTAGTGCCATACAGTCATTTCACTTCACGCGAGACTATCATAGTGCATGTCAAAAACTTGGAACAGACAAAGATGAGAAATGTCAAGCATGTTGAAAGTATCATTTCATTGCTGTGGCAGTAATCATCCTGTTATTGTTAGATAGTATTAAACTTTATTAAAATATAGGGTGATTCAAAAAGGACTTTACAACTTTAAAAATCTGGCATAGGAGGTACAAACACGATTTCCTTGATGTGAATCCCCATTTAAAAAATTGAGTATTGACAGGTCTGGGGAACATGGGGACCATGCAATTGGTGCATCCCAGCCAATCCATTGACATGGAAAGTGGTCGCTGAGAAAACTCTGGACGTCAGCCAGTTAGTGGGGTGGTGCATCATCTTACATGAAGTAAACATTTCGTTCATGGTCATCCTCATTGATCCATGGTATCAAGAACTATTGTAACATATCCAGCCAGGTACACTATTCTGTTGCTGGTTCTTCATGGAAAAAAAAGGGGCCGTACACTTTGTTCTTTTTGAATGCACAAAAAATGTTCAGTTAAGGGCTATCACGAACAAGTTGCAACATTTGATGTGGATTTTCATTGCCCCAAATCCTACACTTACGTGTGTTAACCTTGCGACGTAAGTGAAAAGTCAACTCATCAGAAAAGATGATTTTGTCCAGGAAATGTTCATCATCATGTAATCAATTTAACATACCTGCACAGAAGTTCTTGCGAGCAATTTTATCATTGTCTTGTATTGCTTGTATGATCATAAATCAGTACTGTTTCAAAAGCAAACAGTTTTTCAACACGTGCCAAACAGTCATATGTGGGATTTGCAGTTTGTGAGATGCATGGTGGGTTGATTTCGTAGGGCTGTTGACAAAACATTGTCTCACTCCTTCAATGATGTCGTCCGATATGCTTGGATGACCTGGTGATTTCCCATCTCTTACTGAGCACCCTGTTTCTGCAAAATATTTATGCCACTCATAAATTGTAGGCCTACTATTAGGATCTTTAGTGTGGAAATTAGTCTGAACTGTTGTCACTGACTCGATTCTTCAAAGTGCGCGCGCGCACACACACACATAGCTGAGACGCTCGGGTCCAGTGAAGCCAGCCATCTTTAATGCAGCTGCTGCTAGTGCTCCATACAGTGTGATTCCGCACTAGTGAACTATGTGAGACAAAACTTGATGTATTTCCCTACAAATTGACACTACAATCACCTCTGTAGGTTCTATGAAATAATTTATATGAATTTTCAAAGTTGTTAAGTCCTTTTTGAAACACCCTGTATGTGTTGTCATTTGTTTGCTGATACAGCAGCATTGTGGCAAGTGTATTTGACTTCAGTCAATGCTGAATCAAAACTATGTCTTCACATTTAAGAAACCACATTAAAACAGCCCTTCCAAATGTACATCTCATTTATTTTTTTCAGCAGAACAGTTCTGCTGTAGCCTGACACTTTTCTGTTCTTAACAATATTTTAAAAAAGATAGTTGCTACTCAACATGTAGCAGAGATGCTGAGTCACAGATAGGCACGACAAAAAGACTGTCAGAAAGCGAGCTTTTGGCCAACAAAGCCTCTGTCAAAAATGGACCCCCCCCCCCCCCCCCCACATATGGTTAGTAGCAACTATCCGTTTCATAATATTGTTACATTCTATCCTGAATTTTCCATTGTTTTATTTTTCCATTTTTAAGTTGTACCAAAAGGTGTACATCACAAAATGTATTGAAAGTGAAAGAAATACACCATAAGTTATATGTTGTTGTGAAAAGTTCCAAATAATTCTTAATTTTTCAAATTGAAATGTTTTCTCATAACCCCCTTTTTCAAAAAAGGTACCTTGTTTGTTTGTTATTTGTGGGCAGTAGGAGGAGGAAATATGTGCAGGATAGAATTAATCCTCGCGTTTAATTGAAAAGAACATTCTGTAAGCATACATTGCTGTATAAAACAGACTGCAACTTCTGATAAGAAGTGTGAAGTTGTTTGTTGTTGATTGTGATAAAGACTGGACATTTTGTAATGGATAAATATTTGTTAATCATCTGTCAGCTTTATTGAACAGTCAGTTATGTAATAATGAATTATGTTCTTGCTTTGGAAACGTAAAGTTCAATTCATTATTGATGAAATCATTGTTAGTATATGTCAGGTATTTTAACAGTACATACAAAATGCAAATAAATATTTACAATGTGATGTTCTTCACTCTCTCATCAGATCACTGGAGGTGGCTTCACTGAAAAAGCCAAACGACAGCTCAGGGAAGGAATCGTTTGCATGAGACTGTCTGAACATAGCCTGCTGTGTTGTCAGCAGCTGGCTACCACGATGAGCCACATTCATAGGAGAATGGACTCGGTGGGGGGCAGCCTGTCACAGATGGCTCCCATACCACATTTCTGAGACTGGACTGAGTACAATAAACTGCAGGATATACTGTAACAATTTGAACATAATATATAGATTTTAGTACAATAAATTATTGTTTGCTCTCTATTAGCAAAGATATGTAATGAATTGTATAAATATGTAAAATTAAAAGCAACTTTGGGCTAATATATAAATATATATATATATATATGTATATCTTTGTATACTGCTGCATACCTTTCCGATATATTTCTTAAAGTCTTTTGAAATTCCTATCTGTGTCATTGTTAGTTTCCTGAAAGAAAACCTTGACTGTTACGTTCAGCATTTAAAACTGTTATTGGGAAATAATTGTTTTAGTATATTTATATGTTACTGCATTTCCAATAATATAATAATAGTGTTTTTTATGGAAATGTGAACATACTTTCATTGCCATCGATTTCATTCCTGAGAAAGTGAAGTATTTGCCAATAAATGTTTTATAAATAACATGTCTTTGTTGCTTAAATATTTGTCAGAAATGATTTTTAAAGACCCATGTACAGTATCTCTTTGTTGATTGGACATGTGGAGAGAAAATGTATAATACCTATATATTTATATGAATATGGCAATCAAATGGTGATTTGATGATAAATTTTGAGGAAGCTGAAAAAAGTTAGCAAGACACCAGAACAAAATGGCAAAAAGAAATTGCACAAATAATTGTGAAACATGCAAAAACAGAGGCACATCCAATTTGTTTACTGACTGTTATGGTCATATAATCATTCCACTGCCATCCTTTCACAAAATTATTTGAAGATATTTGAGTTTCGTGACTATTTTGAATATTGCAAGATTAAAAATATAACTACTGGCAACTTGTCTTTCATTTGTTACTAGAGACATCACCTCTTTTTTACCCTTAAAGATAGAGAAATACAATTCTGTGGCGATAGGCTAGAACACTAGGCAACTAAATTATTTCTTTAGACATTATTTTACACAGATGATGTAGCTGTTGGTAAGTGTGGGTGATTTATAGCATAACTAAATGGAAGATACTTCATGTCAGTGTATATCTCCAGCAGAATTTGTGTCTATATTTAAATCTATGCTCTGCAAACCACTGTGAAGTGCATGGCAGAGGGTATATCCCCGTGAACCAGTTATTAGGGTTTCTTACCATTCCATTCATCTATGGATCATGGGAAAAATGATTGTTTAAAAGCTTCTGTGTCGGCTGTAATTAATCTAATTATGCCCTGATGATCCATATGTGAGCAAACCATAAGGGGTTGTGGTATATATTGTGTCTCACTGTTTAGAGGCACAAAACGCGTGGGTGTTTTCTGCTCGTTACTAAATGAAAACAAGTAGGAGGATGAGTTGATAGGAGCTGAAGGAGTCCAGGTTGCAATGAAATGCGGTACGACACACTGTTAGAGAGAAGGATTATTATTCAAGAAACACATAGTACAATGAAAATACTTACCTTCAGTAGTTTTTATAGGACTGCAACTGCGGCTATGAACTGACAATCTCGTAACATGGAATACCGTGAACTAATACAACATATTCTCAGGGACAAAGCCTGATGGGCCCTCCTCAGAGAATCAATGCAAACATTACAGAACTGGCTGAGGGCTGATTATGAAAGTGCGTCTGCCTATGTTGAAATCTAGCTAAGAAGTGAACGAAGCACACTACAGTTCCATCGAGGTGCACAGCCCATTGAAGTGTGCTGTGCTTGGCAGACAATGGGCTGCCAACCTTGTGTTGGTGTGGTGTACTAGTAGTAGTAGTATCTGTGGCAATGATACTACAGTATATTCCTAGACATCATTTCAAACCAGTTCTGGAAGCATTGTAAGTAGGCTTTATCAGCAGTTTGTTTATCTTCAACCATCTGCCAATTCAGTTTCTTCAGATTTCTATGATAGTCTCCCATGGATCAAAGAAAACTTTGGTGATTCATGCTGCCATTCTCTGTATATGTTAAATATCCCCTGTTACTCCTGTTTAGTACAGGTCCCACATACTTCAGAAATATTGTGGAGTTGGTCACAATAGTGATAAAAATACTATTTCATCTGTCCAGTTGATTTGAAAAGGTAACCAAAACTACTCGTGAATTAAATAAAAAGAGGCTCTTACAACTTTGGCTGTTTGTATGTCGAGGCAGTTAACACAAGTTGCCAACCTGCAATTAATCCAGCATGCTATAAATCCATAAAATACATATTCTGATCAAAGTATTACATTGTCGTTGCTTTTGACAAAGATAGTATATTGAGTATTATTTCACAAATACTTAGAAGAGAGAACTAACTAAGTTTCTTCTGTTGCTACTTATACTTCTCGAAACTACACTGTTCAGTTTGTTTCAGGTTAGGACATTCACATTCCTCAGAGTAATGTGTATTTGGGAGAGGCACAGTAACACATGAAAGTGCATGACATAATGTGACAGCCAACTGCAATTCTGTCTCCTTTGTATTTTTTGAGTGTAGGCAAACACTTAGTGTTTACATCTATGTTAGTGTGCATTTGGTGTCATTGTTCTTGTCATCTTAGTGTTAACTGTGGGTGACACTAACAAAATATGTCTAGTGCTGTAAGTGAAACACCTTTGCTGTATGGCAAGATGGTGCATTGGACAAACATTTTGGTGGAGCAGAACTTAATTTTCCATGTGAATCTCCAGTTTTTAAGGGTTAAGTGGTTTCCCGAAGTTTCTGCATGTGAATATGATGATGAGTTTTCTGTAAAGGGCTTCTTCAGTTACCTTCATCACTCTTGTACAACCCAAGCTTATACTATCCCTTTAATGACGTTGTCATCAACATGATGTTATACCTCAATCTTTCTTTTCTTTACCACCGTTTGTTGCTTTTTACTGAACAAATTTTTCAAGGGTGCCTTGGAAGCAGAACTGACCCTTTAAGTGGAGAAGACTCAAATGTTACTAAGTTATTACAAGAGAGCAATCAATGCATGTAATGAGAGTGCGGGACAGCAAGAGATAGACATAATGTTGATGTTGTGACGTATTGCCAGTCACTTTCTGTGCAGAATACATTGCCCAACAGCATTCTAGATCTCAGGCTGCTATGTTTCTACCGTTTATTATATTTGTTCCTTCTTGTATTCATGTTCCCACGGACAGCATTCCAACAGTATAATTTATTACATGTCACTTTATAAATAAGCTCTCTTTTACAGTATTTTCTTATCCAAGTTAATTTAATTTGAAACAAACCATAGTATTTCAGTGTTCGCTGGTAGCTATTAATTGTTGTGATTCTACTGAACAACACCTACCATGACCCTTATGGCTTTAGTTGGTGTTAAAAAGTTTCATAACAATCTTATACATGATATAGCACCAATAATATGGCAGTCGGTCTTCCTCTCTTAATGGTATTATGCTAGATAACTACCATAACACTTGTACCATTGTAACTGTGAACTTAATTATAATGTGGCTATGCATATTATTCTATGGCTAGCTGCTGCTGTTAAATTCCAATTGGATGTTATTGCCTAGTCTTCAAACCAGTGCAGAATAAACTACCTTCTGTCAAGGGTCTGTGTTACAGTTGGTGACAGTCTGAAAATCACTTGTTGTGAAGGGTGACTGTTGCAATAGCTGCCCCAAGCCACTGCGCTACTGATCCATAGTTGTAGATTTACCAAAATGTGTGGAATCTCCAGTTACTGTTTGCAATACACCTTCCCACCACATCTGTTGGACATAGTGCTTTGAGTTAATGCACAACATGCACTCACCATATTGGAATCATTTCACAACTGCAGTTCTATCCCTCCAGATCTGCTCAAGCACTAAGTATGACACACAATACACCAGTGCCAAAATGTGACTTGTTTCATCAGAGTAAGTTAAGCACAATTAAAGGTAGTACAAGTATAGGAAAGTGTTCACAATTATATGAAAGAAGTTCCCCTTACTTGCATGTGTCAAAGTACTAACATTACTCTTAACCTGACAGATTTATGCAATCAGAAGAGGCAGTCAAAAGCAGCATAATGATTCAGTGTTCACATACTTTGCTGGTCACAGTTCTGTGAATGTATCATACATCATTTATTTTGTGACCTCTATTCTGCTGTGTGCTTGGCAAGTCAAACTCAACATATATGCTAATGGCTAATGCTCATTGGCTAATTTGTTTTTGGAAGAAAGTTTGGAAAGGAGTGAAAATGTGGAATTTAGCTTTTGTAATTGAGAAAAAAGCTTTGTTAATTGTATTAAAGACATGTTATTTGTATTAAGAAAACTGTTACAGTAGTGCAACTATAAACTATTTCTTCACTGTTACGGGCGGATAAAAAATTTCTTCTGAGTTTTTAATAACCTAGAGTGTTATCAAGATGATGGCAGTGTCCTTCACCTATACTCATTTGAAAATAACAGCTATAATTCCCATCAAAACTGATAACCATAGCTTCGCATGACATGAGCATTAAATGATCTTAATCTTAGCTGGAATCCTGGACGACACAGCCTGGTGTAGCTACTGCTGCTGCGGACTTGTTCCACCTATCAGCACAGTGGTGCTGTCAGCCTGTGGTGTTATCTTCTAGTCACTCAAATATTTGCAACCTATCTCGTCCCAAAATTCACCAGAAACTGGTAAGGAATTGCCATACAGTATACTAATTCCATGTTTGTACACACTTTTTCTTTAACAAGTTAATTCCTTACATGGTTCATGTTTGTATAATGATTAAGGATGTTCATTCTGTTGAAGTCTTGATATAAATACTGAAAAAATTTATGAGTTTAAAATTTTGAAATTGCCTCCCATTGTCTCAGCCACTTTTCTCTTGGGTTCGATGAGGCTCACCTAACTACTTTTCATGTTGTGTGTAAAGTTTTAACATGTCCACTTTGGCACACATTGAGTTATAATGTGCAATATAAAGTAATTAAAATAAAAAAAAAAATATCCATTCACAATAAAAACATTGCAGTATGGTGTTCAGATTTCTTGGATGAGCTATTTCAACAGTCATCCAAAAAGTAATCTCTGCTAACAAACCACGTCAGCATTACTGTGTGCTTCCCATTTTGAGTATGTTGCATAAAACGGTTGTCTTTTTGACCAGTGACATTCACTTCGTTGTTCAGTTGTGGTCTGTGCTGCAGTGGTGACAGCAAGGAATTGAAATAATACACACACACACACACACAGCAGTAGAAGATTCACTGCCAGGCCAGGCCATGGCATCGGGCATTGACTATGCTGTGGCTCTCAATGTGTTACAGTGTGTGTGCGCATGCATGTTAGAATGATATCTGAAGAGCCGTTGTATGTGGCTGAGCAATCAAAGTCGTAATCCAAGGACCGGAGATTGTAATGAGGGTAATTATATGTCAATGAAAAATTAAAAAACAGAACAAAAAAAAAGCAACCCCCCCCCCCCTCCCATCTGTTTGTGTTTTAAATTATTTCGGAATGTTCTCTCCTGATTATCTCAACCATAAAAGAGTAATACTTTTTTACAGTGGTGAATGTTAGTGCATATAAAAGACCAAGCTCAAAAGATGATAAAAGTTTGCTGACTGTCCTTTATAGAGTGCAGTCAAAGGATGTTTTCCGTGTAAACTGCTGGTCTTGGAACATTGTTCAGCAAAATCAAACATGATGCTAAAGAAATGTACTATAAATCCTGTTCCAGATTGCCCTGTTGTTCTTTCTGGCCCACAGTACAGCAGAGAATACTGAGGCACTCACCCTTGACATCACAGTTCTTGTAATGTAACAATGTTGTACTTAAACTTCATAATCTCTTTAGCTATTGCTTTCATTTTTCCAGGTTTCAATATTGTTCATGCATTCCAAGTTACTATTGCCATATCTTTTGTCCTTTGTCTTTGCCGAAGTTGTGTGTTCTGTATGTCCCATCCATTATCCGAGGCTCTTGTTGTGTTTCTGTAACATGACATTTTTACAGTTATGGGCTCCACGCTCAACTTCCTCACTGGAGGACATGGAGATTAGAGAAAGTATTTTGGAATTTGAACCTGATAAATGAAAGACTCAGCAGACAGAAAATAAAATGGAAATTCAGGAATATAACAATAATGACAGCACGCTAACCAACTGAGAAAGCAGAAGGAGGAATAAAAGCACAGTTCTAAGCTCTTGAAAGTATGTATAGTAAAGTACAAAACTTGTTAATTATGCAAGACTTTAATACACAGATTGGGCAAAACAAATACAGAAGATATCATGGAGATACACATTACACGAAGAAAATAATGAGAATAGTGATATGTTGTGTCATAATTTACTCATCAGAGCACATGCTTTCCATACAAAAGAATAAATGTTGGAACATGGAAGTAAAGTGGAAGTGGAATAGTTAATCAGAAAGATCTTACGTTAGTAAAAGCATGATATGCCACGTCAGTCATAGGTGTACAGGTCTGCAGGGTCCAAATTGTGATTCAAACCACTATGCTATAAAATCTGTAGTAAAGAGAGAAGTTAGTGGCAATATACACTGAGGAGCGAAAGAAACTGGTACACCTGCTTAATATTGTGTAGGGACCCGCAAGCATGCAGAAGTGCCACAACATGGCATGGCATGAACTAGACTAATGTCTGAAATAGTGCAGGAGGGAATTGACACCATGAATCCTACAGGGCTGTCCATAAATCTGTAAGAGTACGAGGGTTGGAGTTCTCTTCTAAATAGCACATTGCAAGGTGTCCCAGATATGCTCAATAATGTTCATTTCTGGGGAGTTTGGTGGCCAGCAGAAGTGTTTAACTCAGAAGAGTGTTGCTGGAGCCACTCTATAGCAATTCTGAATGTGAGGGCTGTTGCATTGTCCTGCTGGAAGTGCCAAATCCCTCGGAATTCACAATGGACATGAATGGATACATGTGATCAGACAAGATGCTTATGTATGTGTCACCTGACAGAGCAGTACCTAGACGTATCAGAGGTCCCACATCACTCCAACTGTGCTTGCCCCACATCATTAGAGAGCCTCCACCAACTTGAGCAATCCCCTGCTGACATGCAGGGTCCATGGATTCATGAGGTTGTCTACCCATAAGTATCCATTCACTCGATAAAATTTGGAACGAGACTCGTCCAACCAGGTAACATGTTTCCAGTCGTGAGCAGTCCAATGTCGGTGTTGACGGACCCAGGTGAGGCATAAAGGTTTGTGTTGTGCAGCCATCAAGGGTAGACGAGTGGACCTTCGGCTTCAAAGTCATATTGTTGTTGTTACATTGAATGGTTCCCATGCTGACACTTGTTGATGACCGAGCATTGAAATCTGCAGCAATGAGCGGAAGGATTGCACTTCTGTGACATTGAATGATTCTCTTCAGTCGTGATTGGTCCCATTCTTGCAGGATCTTTTTCCGGCCACAGTGATGTCAGAGATTTGATGTTTTACTGATTTCCTGATATTCACGTTACACTTGTGAAATGGTCGTACGGGAAAATCTCCATGTCATCGCTACCTCAGAGATGCTGTGTCCTATCGCTCATGCGTCGACTATAGCACCATGTTCACACTCACTTAAAACTTGATAATCTGCCATTGTAGTAGCAGTAACTGACCTAAAACTGCGCCAGACATTTGTTGTCTCATATAGACATTGCCAACCTCAGCACTCTATTCTGCCTGTTTACATATCTCTGTATTTGAATACGCGTGCTTACACCAGTTTCTTTGGCACTTCAGTGCATAAAACTGGAATGAAGTAAAAGAAAATTGGAATATAGTGAAACTGAGTGATCTTGAAATTGTAAAAGCATACAAAATAAAAATTAAAGATCTCCTGACAACCAGCAAGGAAACAATGGGGAATCAAGAAACATGAAACAGAATCAAGAAAATGGTGAAAGAAGCAGCAGGAGAAACTATCTGGATAAGAAGAAAAGAAAGATGAATGGTTTGATGATGAATATAGACTATCAATAGAACATAAAAATGCTGCAAGACTGAGAATGCTTCAAAGGGAAACGAGAAGAAATGTGGATATGTAGAAAGAATTAAGATTTTATGCTCATGGGATATATAACGAAAAGGAGGAGGAATGGCTGAAAGCAAAATTTCAAGAGGTAGAAGACCTATAGGAACAGAAAGAGACAAAACATTTTGTCATGCAATATGAAATATGAGAATAAATTGTCAACCCATGCAAAATGCATGTAAAAATAGAAATGGTAAGACAATCAAAAGGCAAACTAAAAATATTACAGAGATGGGCAGAATACTTTGAAGATACGTGCAATACCAACTCAGACCAGATATCAAGAAAGCCACAAGAATGGTAGGAGAATATAGATGTAAGAGCAGATGAGAGGGAAGAAGCAAAAAGACCAAAAATGGAGGAGTTGGAGTCAGTGATACATAAACTATGAAATAACCATGCACCTGATATAGGCGGGATAGCATCAGAACTTATAAAATTTGGTGGTTGTCCTCTCATACATGAAATACATGCATTAATAAACAGCATATGGGAAAATAAAAGCTCGTCTGATGGCTGGAAAACTGGAATAATATGTCCTATATATAAGAAATGAAAAAAGTTAGCTTGTGAAAATTATAGACACACAAATTTATTGAATACAGCCCTAAGATATTTTCTGGGGTGCTGAATGGTGGAATAAAGAAGTGTGCTAAAAATATTCTCACAATGTGGTTTCCAGCAAAATAGAGGCATTTCTGACCAGTTATTAGATAAAAAAATAGGGAAATTTTATGAATATGAGGTAGATCTCCACTTCCTGTTTGTTAATTTTTAACAAACTTCTGATATCGTCAACAGGTCAGCATTGTATGATGCACAAAAAGAATTGTTCATCTGTGACAAGCTGAGAATGTTAGTTAACAATAAGGACACAATTGCAAAAGTAAAAGCAAACAACAAAATGACCAAGAGCTTCAACTTTTCAGATGGTGTGAAACAGGATGATGGTCTCTCTGCAGTCATGTTGAACTTACCACTGCACAGTCTAATACAAAAAACAGACAAGAGAGGAACAATAATGATGAAATCCAGTCAGATATCTGCATTTGTAGATGATCTCATGATTATGGCAAGTGAAGTGAGCATCTTTAAAGACATGTGGCAGATAAGGAATGAGAAGGAGCAGAAATTGGACTTAAGGCAAATGAAAATAAGACCAGATACATGGTGTATCACTATTAAAATTCTCTGTCTTTGCACAAATTTTGAAAACTTTGAGAGGTGTAAGATATACAAAAGAAAAACTTATTACTTATCTTCATTATCTGGTTGTTGTTGTTGTTATTGTTTATGTTGGCTCAAAGTCTTGTCTAGGGGTACATTCTTGCAGCTGAAATTTTGATTTAATGTTATGGGTTCCTGAAGATGAAATAACTGATAAAGATTTTCCTGTTACAATGAATTTCTTTTTATTTAATCCCATTCTTCTAAATCACATTGACTTTACAATTTTCACTTCTATCACGCCACGAATTCCATTATTGGTGAGACAATCAAAAACGTGTGATTCCATTAGAGGCATGCCCACTACTATTACTCACAATTTCCAAACAGTTTACAAAGCAAAAGAGTTTGCAAACTTTCCCAACAGGAGAAGAATCTTTACCAAATTATATCATTATTTTATAAATATATCCAGAAATAAATTTATTAATTAGAGTTATTGTGCAATTAATAATATGAATTTTAAGTATACCAGAAATTTTGTAATTTCAAATACTTGTAAAAGAAGGGTAATTTTAACTGCACATGCAGAGCACTAACAAATCGATTTCTTTTTACATATTTTAGCCTGAAACATACCACATTGAATACAAAATCATATGAAGTTCATTCACTTAGACTGCTGATAAAATGTTCACCTACACAAGAATTGATAGTATACGTGGTATTGGTTAGTTCTATAAAATAAGGTAATTTTAGAGGACAGTGACCCATTATAATGGTAATGTCAAATTGTAAGGCAAGAAGAACACCGTGACCTGGAGACCTCTAATAAATGTTTAAAATCTGTCAGCTGCCTCCATTATTTAGGCGTCCTCTTAACCAGTAATAATAATATGAGACACTGTATTAGAGAGAGAATACAAGCAGGAAATAGATCCTATTATGCAAACTTACAGGTATTCAAGAATTCTCTAACTTTGAGATCAACCAAGTTAAGGGGATACTATTCCCTTGTCTGACCAGTTATTACATAGGAGTCAGCTGATGACCATAGCACATGTGAACATCCTAAGGGCATTTGAAATCCTGAAAAACTTTATGGTCCAATGAGAGAGGCAGATGGTTGGGCAATAAGGTACAACCATCAAATACAAGAGCCCATATGAGGGAAATGCACAGTACAATTTGCTGGATCTAAAAGAATACACTGGTTAGAACATATGAGAGGATGATAGATGACAGGATGCCCAAACAAATAGTGAAAGGCAGATTGTATCCACCAGAAGGAAGGTCAGATCAAGAGCTAGATGGCTGGATAATGCGTTGGCTAACCTGACAAAGATGGGCAACCGAGGATGGAAAAGCAGAGAACAGAGATGTTTGGAGGAAGATTAGTGAGGAGGCCAAGGCACATTGGGAACTGTAGTGCTGAAGATGGAGAAGAAGTAGATAAATAACTGTAATTAAATTTACTAAAATTGTAATTAAACCATAATTAAATTTACTAAAACTTATGACTGTGTTTCAAGTGATGTAAGAGAGTAGGTGAATTATTTCCTTATGTAGTAGGCTGCCCACAAATCTGAAATTCACAAGGATGCAGAATGAGATTTTCACTCTGCAGCGGAGTGTGCGCTGATATGAAACTTCCTGGCAGATTAAAAGTTTGTGCCGGACTGAGACTCGAACTCGGGACCTTTGCCTTATGCGGGCAAGTGCTCTACCAACTGAGCTACCCAAGCACGACTCACGCCCCACCCTCACAGCTTTACTTCTGCCAGTACCTCGTCTCCTACCTTCCAAACTTTACAGAAGCTCTCCTGTGAATCTAGCAGAACTAGCACTCCTGAAAGAAAGGATATTGCGGAGACATGACTTAGCCAAAGCCTCGGGATGTTTCCAGAATGAGATTTTCACTCTGTAGCGGAGTGTGCGCTGATATGAAACTTCCTAGTAGATTAAAACTGTGTGCCGGACGGAGACTCGAACTCGGGACCTTTGCCTTACAAGGTCCCGAGTTTGAGTCTCAGTCCGACACACAGTTTTAATTTGCCAGGAAGTTTCACAAGGATGCTTATTGCATTTTGGTTTTTCTGAATCTAAATAATGCAGTACTTCTATATCATTATTTGTTTCAAACATGGAAAAATTTCTCCTTAGTAAATGATGACAATTAGTAATTATAAGTACAGGCATTAGCATACATTTTCAGCTTGTTGCCCGAACAAGGTGGCACAGTGTTTAGCACACTGAACCCACATTTGGGAGGACAATGGTTTTCTGAGATTTAGTTAAATCGCTTCATGCAAATGCTGGGATGGTTCCTTTGAAATGGCACAGCTGATTTCCTTCCCATCATTCCCTCATCCAGTGTTTGGTCCCCTCTCTCAAATCAACCAACTTGTTGAACCCATACTGTATGCTTAATTAGTTAGGTGTTGATTTTTCTCTCCCTGTCATGTGAAGTACCAAACAAGAGGAGCCGTATGAACGGTCAGATGCCCCTGAGGGAATGACATGAAGACCTCTAACTGTTTCCATATCACCAGTAAGCTACACATGCCCTTAAGCATAGTGGTGAACACCGCAGATGGCAAAATCCAATTAGCAATAACAGAATCAGTACCACTTGATCTAAATTATTTTAGTCTTGGGTCATACTTAAATGGCCACTGTTACATGTGGTGGTGGGACATTGTGTGTTACAAAAAATGGAAGTCTTGACTTTGATAAACAGTTTGGTAGGGCAATAATTTTGTTTTAAAAAAAACTATGTCTCTCTAGTTTGCCCACGTGACACTGGAGTGGGTGGCTGTTGAGGCACAACAGTGGAAATCTGATGATCTCTGAGGGCCTGTCAAATCTCATTATATAAGACATACTCAAAAAGTAAGGACCATTTATTTATATAAATCAGTTGTGTGACTATAGCAAAATCTACTGATTGTTTATGAAGCCATAGAAGTCATTATTTTGACTAATTAGTAGTTTAACTGTGGGTGAAAGCTGCTGTATCCTGCTGTATGTAAGTGGGAGTGCGCCAGGCTTAGTGTCTTCACACATGTGTACTCAAATCAACCACCAGTTGTATCAATGTGGGCTGGCCACTAGAAGCCGCTGGTAGGTAGCATGCTCGGTCTGCAGCATGCCGTCTATCGGCAGCCTGCGCCTGTATATGTGTGGAGCAGACTGACTGATGTACTCTGTGTTCTTCTAGTTTGTGCCACATACATCAGCTGGTCTGTGTCTTGTTACATGTGGAGTCACGATAGACTTACTTCCGTTGTTATTCAGAGGGTTGTGCATAAAGCCACATTTGTATTACTTGGATTGGTTTCATGTATTACTTGGTCTAGTACTAAGGCAAACAACAATGGCTTCTAAAAGTGTTACTCCCAAAAGATGGGAGGTCTGTGTTGGAAAACAGTTTTTGAGAACAAACAAATCTACAGGTGCTCACATTCATCAGGAGTTGTTTACAATTTAGATGCCCAATATAATGAGTGAAAACCTTTGAGCAAGGCAGTCAGAAAGAAGCAGTATTTCTTGACTTCCAAAAAACATTTGAGTCAGTACTACATCAACAGCTATTAACAAAAATATGATCATATGAGATATCAAATAAAAACTATGACCAGATTGAAGGCATCTGAATAGGAGGCTTGCACCATGTTACCTTGGATGGAGAGTGGTTTATGTACATAGAAATAACTTCATGTATGCCACTGGTAAGTGTGTTGTGGCCATTTTAGTTCATGTTGTATGTTAATGACATAGGTAACAATATTAATAGCAACCTCAGACTTTTTGCAGATGAAACATTTACCTTTAATCAAGTACTATCTGGAAAATCTTCACAAGTACTCAGGTATATTGTGATAAGGTTTCAAAATTATGCGAAGACTGGAAACTTGTTTTAAATGTTCAGAAATATAAAAATTTGCAATGTACAAAATCTGGAAAAATACAATTGCAACATCAATATTGCGAAAAGGAATAATATTGTTACATTCCATCCTGGATTTTTCATTGCTTGATTTCAACGTCAATGAGTTATATTTGAAATCAGTCAACTCTTGTAAATACCAGGATAAAACAATTTGTAGGAATATCAAATGGGGTGATCATATAGGCTCAGTAGTAGGGAAGGTAGCTGGTGTACTTCATTTCATTAGTAATATACCAGGAAAATGCAATCAATTTGCAAAGGAGGCAGCTTACAAATCACTTAAAGTGCTTTCTATCTCATAATATTGTTCATGTATGTGTGGGACCAATACCAAACAAGACTACCAAATGATGATAAACACATAGAAAAAAGCACAGTGCAAATGGTTTCAGGACTATTTGACTCAAGGGAGTGTGTCACATAAATGTGGAAAAAACTGAATAAGTGGACAAGAGTAAATTAATTAAAGCAAGCACAGAGGCATTTAAGCAGTCATTAAGCTTGTAAGGTTCGAAACCTGGAAATATTACTGGAAATCCACAGTGGCTCACAAAAAAATGTAACCTCCTACTCTAAAATAACTTTAATTGGTGGTCTCTCACTTCAATAACAGACACAACCCCAGTGATTTAAGTTGGATATCTTTTCACTTTTATCCATATTAAAGCACACTTCAGTGATTACCTGTTCACAAATAGTCCTCGTTATATTATTAACTGTTCTAAATCAGAATACAGTTATTAACTATGCTCTCATCAGTCCACTTTACTTCATGTGAATACTACTAAACCAGGTGGCTACCACCCACAATAAGGTTTAAGCAATGGGAATGTGCCCAGTACTGATTCCCATATTGAAGTTGGATGAAAGTTGTATCCAACTCCTTTTTTAATTTAGGGCTTTTCATATTACTGAACCTTTACACTGAAATATGCCTTGAATTATATCTAGATGCTGTTCATTTTTGCAGATAAATGTTGTCATAAGGATTTCTGATCACATATTTTTATCATATAGATCTCACTGACATGATTACTGCTTGGTATTGAGATATTAGCAGGGTGATAGCTACAGGGTGTTTCAAAAATGACCGGTATATTTGAAACGGCAATAAAAACTAAACGAGCAGCGATAGAAATACACCGTTTGTTGCAATATGCTTGGGATAACAGTACATTTTCAGGCGGACAAACTTTCGAAATTACAGTAGTTACAATTTTCAACAACAGATGGCGCTGCAAGTGATGTGAAAGATATAGAAGACAACGCAGTCTGTGGGTGCGCCATTCTGTACGTCGTCTTTCTGCTGTAAGCGTGTGCTGTTCACAACGTGCAAGTGTGCTGTAGACAACATGGTTTATTCCTTAGAACAGAGGATTTTTCTGGTGTTGGAATTCCACCGCCTAGAACACTGTGTTGTTGCAACAAGACGAAGTTTTCAACGGAGGTTTATTTTTACCTGGACGTCTTCGTCAATAAACAGAACTGGCGCATATGGGGAACCGAAAAGCCCCATGTTGCAATCCCATCGTCCCTGCATCCTCAAAAAGTACTGGTCTGGGCCGCCATTTCTTCCAAAGGAATCATTGGCTCATTTTTCAGATCCGAAACGATTACTGCATCACGCTATCTGGACATTCTTCGTGAATTATGTGGCGGTACAAACTGCCTTAGACGACACTGCGAACACCTCGTCGTTTATGCAAGATGGTGCCCGGCCACATCGCACGGCCGACGTCTTTAATTTCCTGAATGAATATTTCGATTATCTTGTGATTGCTTTGGGCTATCCGAAACATACAGGAGGCGGCGTGGATTGGCCTCCCTATTCGCCAGACATGAACCCCTGTGACTTCTTTCTGTGGGGACACTTGAAAGACCAGGTGTACCGCCAGAATCCAGAAACAATTGAACAGCTGAAGCAGTACATCTCATCTGCATGTGAAGCCATTCCGCCAGACACGTTGTCAAAGGTTTCGGGTAATTTCATTCAGAGACTACGCCATATTATTGCTACGCATGGTGGATATGTGGAAAATATCGTACTATAGAGTTTCCCAGACTGCAGCGCCATCTGTTGTTGAAAATTGTAACTACTGTAATTTCGAAAGTTTGTCTGCCTGAAAATGTACTGTTGTCCCAAGCATATTGCAACAAACGGTGTATTTCTATCGCTGCTCGTTTAGTTTTTATTGCCGTTCCAAATATACCGGTCATTTTTGAAACACCCTGTAGCTACAGACTGATGACCTACTGCCTTGTGGTGGGGTATAAAGACAGGCATAATGATAATTAGTGAGTTTAGTAATTATATTTTACTTTATGATAATATAAGGGTCAGATTTAGTATGGTGTCATCCTGTTGGCTCACATAATAATTCTGATTAATTGTAACTTAGATAACTGCAAAACTGATAAAGTCAAACAAACTATTTAGTTGATAAACCTCTGTGGTGGATTACCAGGTTTCGCGTATATTTCTTAGGTTCATAATTTCTGTAATTTATTCAATGTCATGCTTGATGGCTTATTTGGATAATCAGGTGTACTATGTGGCTTGAGAAAACTGGGGCAATAAAAGTATAACATCAGACTTGGAACTTGAACAAGCTCAACAGTTATAAAAATAAATGCAATTTCAGGTTCTCTGTATACACATACGATCTGATAGATAGTGTGAGCAGTAGTCTGTGATTGCTGATGAAGCTGTAGTATATGGGAAAGTATCATCATTGAGTGATTGTAGAAGGATGCAGAATGACATAGAATTTCTATTTGGTGTGATGACTGTCTGCTCACTCTAAATGTAGAGAAAAATAAATTAAAATAAATTAATGCAGATGAGTACGTCTACATATGAATATGGTGGTTGGTATTTTGTACAACTATTTGTCATTTCCTTTCCTGTTCCACTCCCAAATAGAGTGAGTGTAAAACAACTGTATGCCTCTGTACGAGCCCTAATTTCTCCTGTCTTATCTTTATGGTCTCATGGAAACTGTACGTTGGTAGTAGTAGAATTGTTCTGCAGTCAACTTTAAATGCAGGTTCTCTAAATTTCCCCAGTAGTGCTTTATGAAAAGAACATTGTCTTCCCTCCAGAGATTCTCATTTGAGTTCACGAAGCATCTACGTAATACTTGGACATTGATTGACCCTACCAGTAACAAATGTAGCAACCAATATCTGAACTGCTTCAATGTCTTCCTTCAATCCAGCCTGGTGGGGACCTCAAACCCATTCTGTAGGTTTGTAATTTCATTAACAGTCTGCAGTGGGGCACTGTGTCAAATGATTTCTGGAAATGTAGGAATATGGAATCAACCTATTGTCCTTCATCCATAGTTCACCAGATATTGTGTGAGAAAAGGCAAGCTGAGTTTTGCATGAGTGGTACTTTCTTAATCCATAATGGTCTGTAGACAGAAGCTATTCCATCACAAGGAAGTTTATTAGATTCACACTGAGAATATGTTCAAGAATTCTATAGCAAACAAATGTTAATGATATTGGTATGTAATTTTGTGGGTCTGTTCTTTTATTCTTCTTATATACAGAAGTTACCTGCACTTTTTTTCCAGTCAGTTGGGTGGGTGAGAGATTCACGATAAATGCAAGCTAAGTAACAGGCCGATGCCACAGAGTACTCTCTGTAAAATCGAATTGGGATTGCACCAAGACCTACAGATTTAGTTTTTTAAACTCTTTCAGTTGCTTCTCTATGCCAGGGATGCCTGCTATCATGTTGTCCTTATGGTAGTCTGTGCAATGGCCAAACAATGGTTTGTTTGTATGGTTGTCCTGCATGAATGATTTCTGAAATGTGAATTTAACACTATTCAGTGAGTGACTCAATTGAAGCCTTTGATACACTTAGCAATTTTATACAAGATCATAATTTTCTTAGTTTCTTGGCAAAATCTTTTGCTAAGGTACAATGGTGGACGTTGTTGTGCACTTCGTGCATCAATCTTTTTACAGATGTACAAATTTCTACTAACTTTTGCCTGTCATCTTCTTTTTTGAATTGAGAATGCAACAATGCTTCTGCGGCATTTTTTAAATTTTCTTATTAGACCATGGTGGGTTTCCTTCATCTACACTCCTGGAAATGGAAAAAAGAACACATTGACACCGGTGTGTCAGACCCACCATACTTGCCCCGGACACTGCGAGAGGGCTGTACAAGCAATGATCACACGCACGGCACAGCGGACACACCAGGAACCGCAGTGTTGGCCGTCGAATGGCGCTAGCTGCGCAGCATTTGTGCACCGCCGCCGTCAGTGTCAGCCAGTTTGCCGTGGCATACGGAGCTCCATCGCAGTCTTTAACACTGGTAGCGTGCCACGACAGCGTGGACGTGAACCGTATGTGCAGTTGACGGACTTTGAGCGAGGGCGTATAGTGGGCATGCGGGAGGCCGGGTGGACGTACCGCCGAATTGCTCAACACGTGGGGCATGAGGTCTCCACAGTACATCGATGTTGTCGCCAGTGGTCGGCGGAAGGTGCACGTGCCCGTCGACCTGGGACCGGACCGCAGCGATGCACGGATGCACGCCAAGACTGTAGGATCCTACGCAGTGCCGTAGGGGACCGCACCGCCACTTCCCAGCAAATTAGGGACACTGTTGCTCCTGGGGTATCGGCGAGGACCATTCGCAACTGTCTCCATGAAACTGGCCTACGGTCCCGCACACCGTTAGGGCGTCTTCCACTCACGCCCCAACATCGTGCAGCCCGCCTCCAGTGGTGTCGCGACAGGCGTGAATGGAGGGACGAATGGAGACGTGTTGTCTTCAGCGATGAGAGTCGCTTCTGCCTTGGTGCCAATGATGGTCGTATGCGTGTTTGGCGCCGTGCAGGTGAGCACCACAATCAGGACTGCATACGTCCGAGGCACACAGGGCCAACACCCGGCATCATGGTGTGGGGAGCGATCTCCTACACTGGCCGTACACCACTGGTGATCGTCGAGGGGACACTGAATAGTGCACGGTACATCCAAACCGTCATCGAACCCATCGTTCTACCATTCCTAGACCGGCAAGGGAACTTGCTGTTCCAACAGGACAATGCACGTCCGCATGTATCCCGTGCCACCCAACGTGCTCTAGAAGGTGTAAGTCAACTACCCTGGCCAGCAAGATCTCTGGACCGGCCCCCCTTTGAGCGTGTTTGGGACTGGATGAAGCGTTGTCTCACGCGGTCTGCACGTCCAGCACGAACGCTGGTCCAACTGAGGCGCCAGGTGGAAATGGCATGGCAAGCCGTTCCACAGGACTACATCCAGCATCTCTACAATCGTCTCCATGGGCGAATAGCAGCCTGCATTGCTGCAAAAGGTGGATATACACTATACTAGTGCTGACATTGTGCATGCTCTGTTGCCTGTGTCTATGTGCCTGTGGTTCTGTCAGTGTGATCATGTGATGTATCTGACCCCAGGAATGTGTCAATAAAGTTTCCCCTTCCTGGGACAATGAATTCACGGTGTTCTTATTTCAATTTCCAGGAGTGTATAATCCAATTATTGAATGCATACTTTTCCAGATGTGATGTCATGTAAACTTTGCCCATAATGCTGTAATGTTGGGTTACATTACTGTATTAGTGTGTGCTACTTGGTATGGTCATGTTGATTAAATATCTAGGTGTAATGTTGCAAAGTGATATGAAATGGAATGTGCACATAAGAATAGTAGTAGGGAAGATGATTGGTCAACTTTGGTTTATTGAGAGAGTTTTAGGAAAATGTAGCTCACCTACAAAGGGGACTGCTTGTAGAACACTTGTGCAACCCATTCTTGAGTACTGCTCAAGTGTTTGAAACCCCCACCAAGTTGGATTAAGATTTGGGCAACATGTGAGTGTTACAGAGATGCTTTGTGAACTTAAATGGGAATCTCTGGAGGGATGATGACATTCTTTTCATGAAACACTGTTGAGAAAGTTTAGAGAAGAGATATTTGCAGCTAACTGCAGAATGATTCTACTGCTGTCAATGTACATTATGCGTAAGGACCAGGAAAACAAGATAAGAGAAATTGGGGCTTTTATGGAGGGATATCATTGGTCATTTCTCCTTTGCTACATTGGCGAATAGTACAGGAAAGGAAATGACTTATAATGATACGTGGTACCACCCACAATACATCATATTGTGGCTTATGGACAATGTGTGGAGATTAGGTGGGTTGGAGTTTTAATTAGTAATAACTTTTTGATTAATTACTTTTCAGAAAATATAAAGTACTGTTGGAATATTAAGTACTGTTGGAAATTAGGGCTATCCATTGAGATAGATCTTCTTGTGAATAAAGAGTTATTAGCTGACATCATTATTATGATCAGTTGATACTGGAACAACTTCAATTGCAGGTTTCTCTCAAAGGAAAATGTTTTGTGCAGAACTAGCTATGGCAAAAACAGACATAGTGTCTGACGTGATACCACACTCACTGGTTATACAATGTTAGTTATAATCCATCTTGATTGCAAAAATTTTTATTCGCATGACCGGTTTTGGTTCCTATAGAACCATCTTCAGATCTGCAGATTCTGTTACAGCAGCATGTGAAGGTTGCTGTGTGTGGACGGGTTACTCCTGTAACCAAAACTGCAGATCTGAAGATGGTTCTAGAGGAACCGAAACTGGTCATGTGAATAAACTGCTTTGCAATCAAGACAGATTATAACCAACATTGAACTAGCTATAATACAGGAATTAACAACACTCACATAATCTAGTGAACTATTAATTTTAATGGACAGGAATTTCAACATTTTAAGTAAACACATTAGGTCTACTACCAGTTTAATATATAAAAGAAAAAAATTAGCTACCTAAAGGACTGGAATTGTAGCAAATGAAGTAATTCCACCTTTCTACATTACACGCTCCATACTTGGGAGAACGACAAGAAGATATAACATGTGGTAATATGCTAAGTACTCTACCATGCTCTTCGCAGATACCAATGTAGAAGGAACTGATAGACAACAATGTCGAGATTTTAAAAGTGGCCATACAAATGTGCATGATGCAGAGAGGAGATGCAGGCCCAGCGTCCAGATCAATAAAATCATGCCTCAGGTGGGCCAGAAACTGTGATCTGATCATCAACTGATGATTGTTGCTCTGGCTGATCAATCTGCTTGTGTTAGACACACCACTATTTATGCAACAGCCATGAAAAAGCTAAGTTATTGTAAAAGTGCAAGTGACATGTTTATCAAAAACAAGAATCCATAACCACTGGCCGTTCAGAGGATAGGAAGACTAAACATTTTTGCTGTGTACTCTTTGACTGCTAACTGTACAGTTTCAACCTGCTACTCAGCAGCTATTAATTTTCTCGAACTTGAAACAAGGGCTTGGCAGGAAGCAGTTTGAAGATGACAATGAGCTCAAGATCACTATTAACAGCTGGTTCAGTTTCTAGGCACAGAACTTTGTGTGTTACACGAAATTCTACTTGGCAAATTAAAGTGCTATGATATGAATGACAAGATTTCAAAGAAAACTTCAAACTGCAGATGCTTTCACTGACTTTTCGATGTCACATGACATGTTGTGGACAGAAGGCATTCAGTGCTAACGAATCACTTGCCTAATCAGTGATGTGCTAAATGACTGACTGTTCCAAGTAATGATGTAGTATTGTTTATAGCAAACTTAAAACTCTCTGCATGATGCATGGACCTCAACTGTTTAGGGCTACACGGCTGAGCTAGTTATACAGTATGTGTGATAAAGAGGAGGAGCAGGAGTTCGAGTCTTATTGGAGCATAGTGTTTTTTGTCATTTGATTGTATTGCCATTGGCTGAGAGAGATACGGAGATGAGAGGGGTTTCCTGACAATTTTATATCACATGACTGGTATCGAGTTACTTTATGACCGTTAATATAATTTGCACAGTTGCCTAAGGTGTGCGGGGGTTTTCCAGGGTGACCTTGATCAATTCCCAGTGTTCCCTGGGAGGGGGGGGGGGGGGGATTGGTGACCTTGCATGTAAGTCACCTAAATGGGGAACCTGACAACGGAGTCCTTATCTTATCAAGAACGTTTCTGTATCTTGGACCTGCATTGACAACCTACTGCTTATCAGTTACTGCTTATTGTCACATCACTGGATGTTCACGATGTCTATCCCCCTTGCCCCTTTGTTAGTACCTTTCTTTGAGAACTTCTGATGCTGTGTGCATTAACACTACATGGAATACAGATATGAGTTACTAATAACATTAAGTGAAGAAACGCATATGGACCGAATGTACGTAAGTATCTGCACGCTGTTATATACTGCTAGAGGGGAAATTGATTCTTAATCATCCTATACGGCAGTCGTAGCATTCTTCCAGAAAACGCAACTTCCCCCACCACGAGCACTGTTGTTTTTTTTATTATTGTTTGTGACTAGACAAAATAATTTCTGTGGACTCTTACTTATATAGTTGAGTTTGTTAAATGAGTATTTATTTGCAATTGTTAAGAGATTTTTCATATAAAATGCATTCCTATAAACAATAAATGAGAAGTTACGCAATCAACTAATTTTTATTACTCATAAAATGCAATTTATATTTTGCAAGGACATATAATATACAACACAGTAGCACTGAACGATGTGTCGTTCTAATTATGCGCAAAACGATCAAAAATCAAAGAGAAGTCGTCGGTTCGCATTTTCTCTCTCACACATTTATTTGTGTTTCTTTCCCTACCAATGCTACCAATATTGCCGATATTTCCACCATTAACTATGTCGTTTATGTAGAGTACAAAAACTACGGAACCGTAGTTGCAACTTAACAGAGTTTTAATATCACGGTGATGATGTACGATCGATCAGTTGGGCAGACAGTGAAATTCTGACATAATAGAAAGAAAACGACGAGAGCTGCTAAACGTTTTACTACAAACTACGATTCTCTCTCTCTCCCTCTAATTGTACTCAAGGTTTTTTTAAATTTTTTTATGATGGCGTGACTTTGTCGACAGCCTGTATATGTGGCATTCTTGCTTGTATGGTAGCAAGTGTACTCGTGAAACTGTTTCGGAGGACACACAAACTGGTATTGCAGCCTTCGCTTTATGCGAGGTGCAGTTAACGTAGCTTAGGGCATTTTCCGCGCAAGTCTGTTGCCCCCTAGCGGCTCCCCTCGCTGGCGCGTAATAACGAAAGTACGCGCCGCCTATAGGAGTGCGGTGTGTGTGTGTGTGTGTGTGTGTGTGTTACAGATGTGCCGCTAATCTGGCAGAGTGCGCGCCGCTGTTCGCTGACAGCCATCGACGGCGCAGAAATAATAACCGTCTCTCTCCTCTCGTTCGCTCTCGCCTCGGCTTGCCTCATATCGATGTACGTCGCGTACCCCCCCCCCCCCCGCCCCCTTCTCCTTCCGGCGGGTCGGGGCGACGGCCGGTCCTGTGGCCTTCCGCAACTCCAGGCTAGAGACCCTATCTGCCCCACGCCCGGTTAGCGATCGCTCGGCCGGCTCCCCTCGGTTCAACACGTTCCACTGTTTCGCTGCTCAGTACTCCAGTCAACGAAAATTAGGGGAAGAAAATCCGTGTAGTCGCAAATTTTAGTACAGTTGTAGGACGGAGTGCCACGAACAACATACTGACTGGTCGGGTGTGATTAACGGGGTAGGGGGAGGCGTGGGTAGTTTAAAGGTCACATTTTTTATGCTCTTCTTGAATAACTAGGAAACTGTGGCTTCTAACGAAAATGTTTCCCAGTACAAACTTAAACTACATTTAACTTCCTACAAAAAAGGTCCTACTAACTTTTTTCTCGAGGAGTAATAGTTTCCACGTTGCAGAGGATGGAAAAACCACAGATTACTAATAATAGTGTTTTAATGATATACAACACTATAAAACTAAAGTTTATTAAATAAAGTAGGTAAAGAATTACTATTAAATTTGTTTACCACTTACAAGTGCATTAGAGTCGTATTAACATATAAATTGTGTTCTTAGCGATGTCTCAGGGAGGGGGAGGGGGAGGGAGTACTGCAGAGAAGAACCGTGAGGAAAAGTAGGAGGGACATTCAATAAATACTTGCAACCCAGTCATTTTCTGAAAGCAGGTTGGTTTTATTCAGGATTTCAATACACCGTGTTATTCCCCACTCTTCTGGCTACGAAACCCTTCTGTTCAACATAATCTACGTTCAATGCGGTGGCCTAACGCCATCTTAGTAGGAGGGCCTGCGTACCCGCATGGTACCACTCTACTGGTAGACATAGGAGCCAGGGTCTTGCTACATCAAGAACTTCCGTACCATCCACATACTGCTTTCCGCGGATTCGGCTAAACAGATGGAAATCGGAATGTCCGAGATATGGGCTGAAGGAAGAACAGTCCAGTGAAGTTTTGAGAGCTCCTCTTGTATGCGCAGACTTGTGTCTGGCCTTGCATTGTCATGGAGAAGGAAAAGAACGTATGCATTTTGTGGCACCGAACATGCTGCTGTCGTTTCTTCAGTTTCCTGAGGGTATGTGTGGCCAGGTCGGCAGGCAGGAAATCGGACAGCTTTTTCCAATCTTGTTGCGATGATGACAGATGCCTCGTCCAATGACTCACCGTGCTTTTGTTCACATTATGCAAGCTCCTATGAATATCTGCAGTGCTCTGGTTTCCCGCCAAAAGAAACACAATAACAGCTCTTAGCTTGTAACGTACTTCCGTTACAGACGCTATTTTGAAGGCAGCTTACAGCGCCGCCACGTATTGGAACTTCATGAAACAAGGAGAAATGAAGCATTAATATTCCATGATGTCCCGCAACACATTTCGCATTTTTTCAACCGAGACTGGCTGAAAAAAAGTATAGATTTACTCATAGAATGCCCTTCGTATGTCGCTGGATTCTGGTCAACGCTTCCCGCCCTCATAAATCTGCAAACTGAAGAGCGATCAGGCAATTCCACATGATCCCTATCACGCTACGTCACAACGAGCAACTACAGGGTGTTTCACAGAGTTATGCTGACCCTTTGCAGCGCGCCTTATGAATCGCTAGCGACACAGCGCGGGAGTGCATATGTTCCACAAAACGTGTTAACACTACATGGAACGCACGTATGAGGTACTCACAACACTAAGGCAAGAAATGCTTATGGACAAAACCTACGTAAATCTCTGCACACAGCCGCGCGGGTAGCCGCGTGGTCTGGGGCGCCTTGTCACGGTCCGCGCGGCTCCCCCCGTCGGAGGTTCGAGTCCTCCCTCGGGCATGGATATGTGTGTTGTCCTTAGCGTAAGTTAGTTTCAATTAGATTAAGTAGTGCGTCAGCTTAGGGACCTGTGACCTCAGCAGTTTGGTCCCATGAGACCTTACCACAACTTTCCAAATTTTTCTCTGCAAACTGTTCAATTTTGTTACAGGGAAAACTGATTCTTGGTTATGCTGTGGTACGGTTGAAGCGTTCCTCCGGCAAAGATGATTTCCTCCAGTACGAGCACTGCCCGATTTTCGGTTTCAGTCCCCGCCATTTCCTGCCCAGATCTCTTACATGAGTAGACAAAATAAATTCAGTAAGATCGTATTTATACGGATTGTAACTAAATTTACTCTGCAGACTTTGAAGATAGGTTCCTTACAACAAAACAAGAACAAATGTGGAATGTCTACAATACAAACCTTAAGAGCTATCAGCACTTGTTCGTCTTTGATACAGTGAAACACATCTCTTCTACTGCAAGCTCTTTGCTTTTCATATTTTAGAAGGAGGTAGTATGGAGAAAACCAAGAAAAAAATGTCCAACAGACATGGACTCTAAAATTCAATTCATATATTAAGAGCTGTGAGCATTGTTCAGTACGGAAGCGATGTTTTACGCACTAGCGAAAATGAGCAAGTGCTCATAGCTTTTAGCGTATGCATTTTAGAGCCCATGTTTACTGAATATTTTTTCTTGTTTTGGTCTATACTACCTCTTCCAAAAATATGGAAAACCAAGAGCGTGCAGCAGAAGAGATGCGTCTCACATTATCGAAGATGAACAGGTGCTCTTAGCTCTTAAAGTACACACTTTAGAGCCCAAGGTTAACAGAAATTTCTTTCTTCTTTTTGTGTAAGGAACCTGTCCTCAATGCTTCTAAAGGGAATTTGGTTTCACCCTCCATAACTGAGTTGTTTACAGTATATTAAATAAGTACCTATTTGCAGTTGTTAAGTGAGATTTTATGTAGAAAAGCACAGCATCTACATCTGTCAAATTGCCAAGGTGAAGAGCCTACCCCAAGTGCAACATACCGTCAATATGTATTCGACAATGTCGGTTTCGTTGTCTCGACCATCACAGGCTGGAACACTTTTCACACCATGGGGGGCATCAATTGCGTCACCCCGGCCCCAACTCTCCAAAGATCTGAAGAACCTCAGAGGCAACAGCAGAAGTCCCCCTAGGTGTTATGGAACATTCGATGTTTGAGCATACGTCAAACAATGCATTACAGCAGATTACTATTCTAGACTTCAACATGATCAGTCCCATTCTATCAGACGTATTTACACCCTGGCAACGGCCTTGCCGCAGTGGATACACCGGTTCCCGTGAGATCACCGAAGTTAAGCGCTGTTGGGCGTGGCCGGCAATTGGATGGGTGACCATCCAGGTGCCATGCGCTGTTGTCGTTTTTCGGGGTGCACTCAGCCTCGTGATGCCAATTGAGGAGCTACTTGACCGAATAGTAGCGGCTTCGGTCAAGAATATCATCATAACGACCGGGAGAGCGGTGTGCTGACCCCATGCCCCTCCTATTCGCATCCTCCACTGAGGATGACACGGCGGTCGGATGGTCCCGGTAGGCCACTCGTGGCCTGAAGACGGAGTGCTTTATTCACACCACCATGCAAGATATACTGTAGATGTGTGTAACTGGCTCCACTCAGTGCAGACCACTCTACAAGTGCCATCAATGGAAGAGATTTATGCAGTCTACAGATAACACAACTAATGCTGAGACAAAGGCAGTAACTTTCTGATTAATTCACCGCTAAGTGTCTGCAACACGGCTACAAAGCTTTACAACACGCTCTCAACGAAACGATAAACAGCAACAGGGTGCCACATTCACCAATACAATCCCTTTCCCATCATCACTACATAGGTCACTCACAACATCACACTTACATATTAAACACTTCTCACTTATTGTTTATAGGAACGCATTTTATATGAAAAATCTCTTAACAATTGCAAGTAAATACTCATTTAACAAACTCAACTATATAAATAAGAGCCCTGAGAAATTATTTTGTCTAGTCACAAACAATAATAAAAAAACCAACAGTGCTCGTGGTGGGGGAAGTTCCGTTTCCTGGAAGAATGCTACGACTGCCGCATAGGATGACTAAGAATCAATTTCCCCTCTAGCAGTGTATAACAGTGTGCAGATACTTTCGTACATTCGGTCCATATGCGTTTCTTCGCTAAATGTTATTAGCAACTTATATCTGTATTCCACGTAGTGTTAACGCAAACAGCGTCAGAAGTTCTCATAGAAGGGTACTAACAAAGGGGCGAGGGCGATAGACATCGTGACGTCCAGTGATGTGACAATACCGTAACTGATAAGCAGTAGGTTGTCAACGCAGTTCCGAGATACAGAGGCGTTCTTGATACAACCAACGCACTTACTATTGACGCAAGTAATCTTTACATCCACATATATAAAATAGCTACAATTATTTTTGTTATTTTGTATTCGACAGCACGTTCTTCGCAGGATCAAAGGCAAGAGTCTCCTACTATTACTGATAAGCGCGGAAATTTTTACGAGTAACAAAAACATTCTGAGATTTTTTAAGAAGTTTTACCGTTTCTTAGGAAATTGCCTTTTCTTGAGCTATGTGATACATCTATATTTTTTAAAATTTTTACTGCAACAGAGGGATCTGTTTCACATCACAGATCAACAGTTTTCGAAAAAAACCTGAATTAAAAATTGACAGTTTCAATTTTGCTGTAAATACTGTATATTTTAAAATAACACACAGTAGGATAACCATGTAGAACAAAAATGTTCCACGGCTTACATGGGCCGTTATATATCCTTCTTCACTTTCTACATGGTTCACCGCTTCCGGTTCTACAGGAAGCTAATAAGACACTAATAACATGTGCAGACAAATGGATCGACATGAGGCAACGTGGTATGCAACACACCTAGCGTTCGGTTAACGCGATTACGACGTTCACTGAGCAATGTTACCAAAAAGACAACCATATCTACTGTGGCCTGCGGTAGTTCTACAACTCTAGAATTCTGCTCATGTGATGTTCTGCATTGCAGCATCAACAGTTCTGATTGCTTCAGTGATTTATACACGAAGAGTAGCAGTATCATTTCGTAAGCTTCTCTTCTTGTCCAAACTATTTACCGTCCATGTTTCACTTCCATACATGGCTAGACTCCATACAAATACTTTCAGAAACGACTTCCTGATACTAAAATGTATACTCGATGTTAACAAATTTCTCTTCTTCAGAAACGCTTTCCTTGCCATTGCCAGTCTACATTTTATATCCTCTCTACTTCGACCATCATCAGTTATTTTGCTCCGCAAATAGCAAAACTCCTTTACTACTTTAAGTGTCTCATTTCCTAATCTAATTCCCTCAGCATCACCCGACTTAATTCGACTACATTCCATTATCCTCGTTTTGCTTTTGTTGATGTTCATCTTATATCCTCCTTTCAAGACACTGTCCATTCCGTTGAGCTACTCTTCCAGGTCCTTTGCTGTCTCTGACACAACTGCAATGTCATCGGCGAACCTCAAAGTTTTTATTTGTTCTCCATGGATTTTAATACCTACTCCGAATTTTCTTTTGTTTCCTTTACTGCTTGCTCAATATACATCGGGGAGAGGCTACAACCCTGTCTCACTCCCTTCCCAACCACTGCTTCCCTTTCATGCCCCCGGCTCTTATAACTGCCATTTCGTTTCTGTACAAATTGTAAATAGCCTTTCGCTCCCTGTATTTGACCCCTTCCACCCTTCAGAATTTGAAAGAGAGTATTCCAGTCAACATTGTCAAAAGCTTTCTCTAAGTATACAAATGCTAGAAACGTAGGTTTGCCTTTTCTTAATCTAGCTTCTAAGATAAGTCGTAGGATCAGTATTGCCTCACGTGTTCCAATATTTCTACGGAATCCAAACTGATCTTCCCCGAGGTCGGCTTCTACTAGTTCTTCCATTCGTCTGTAAAGAATTCACAGGAAATGTACATTACTGTGTTCTGCAGAAATGATTAGCATTTGAACCACGTCGGCCTGAGGGTTCAAGGTCAACATCGATATCGCGGCGCAAAACCATCTGTCAGGAAAATATATCTGCGTCTCTGTCACTATAACCCGAAGGTAATGGATCAGTGTGACGTGAGCAAACATGCACGACACCTCGCAGGCACATGCGTGAACCGACCGTAAAATCACTGAAAGTGGGCGCAATATTGGCATGAGAGAATATGATGCATTCATCCGAGAAACTTCTGCTCGTGTGGGACGAAATGTTTTGGCAGTGTAACGGGTGTGTGCAGAATGGTTAAGGGAAGACAGTAGAACACGACGAGATGGGTCAGTTCGCACCACCCAGTCCCAGACCATCCCCCGAGAAGAACGACACCGCGTCTGCATCACATCGCAGGACAGATCTGCGTCGTCCTCGGCTCTGGCGCAACAGTGGAACAGTGTAACACATTGTACACTATCAGGGGTGACAGTCCGTCGCCGTTTATTACGAAACGGGTTACGTGCGCATCGTCCACTTCTCACCTTACCTTTGACAAATGCGCAGAAACGTGCTAGGTCAATGGTGTATGGAACAACGTCATTGGGGACAGGAATCAAACGAATCCAGAGTGTGTTTGTTTGAAAATGATAGCAGCAATGATAATTAATCGAAACCCTCAGCTGCCAACAGATGTTGTTGATATACCTCAATGGGGACAGTTGGAAATGTGCACCCCCTCTGTGACTCGAACCCGGGATCTCCTGCTTACATGGCAGACGCTCTATCCATCTGAGCCACCTGACTGTAGGTTGTGGATGGTTGGGAATGTGGGTCTCACGGGAAGGGTGCAAGGGATAAGTCCCTGCAGTTGCGCTATCCTTTGTGCCATGTAAGCAGGAGATCCCTGGATCGAGTCCCGGTCGGAGCACACATTTCCAGCTATCCCCATTGAGGTATATCAATAACACCTGTTGACAGCTGAGGGTTTCGATTGATTATCATTTCTTTCTAGAGAAGCTGCATGGTTATCATTAGTATCTGTTCTTTCGGAACAATCTTCATAATGATAGCAGCATTTTGGTTCGTAAGCAGACAGGGAGAGCGGCATCACAGTGACTGCATTCGCACAAGACATACAGCGCGAGCTCAAGGTCTTATAGTGTGGGGTGTTATCGGGTATAACCACAAATCTCAGTTGGTCCGTGCCCAGGGCTCTATAACCAGTGCGACCTACGTGAATGATGTCCTGCGACCCGTGGGCATACCCTTTCTGCACGAGCTCCAGACGCCACTTTTCAGCATGACGATGTCCGAACACATTTTGCTGGAGAAACACGTGCCTTCTTGGTGTCACAGGAAGTCAGCCTTTTTCCCTGGGCCGCCAGGTTACCCGACTTGTCGCCAATTGAAAATGGTTGGGATATAGTGAAACGACGTGTGTAGCGCTGTGACCCAATGCCAGCAACCACAGATGAACTTTGGAACTATATCGCAGGATGCCATTCGCGCCTTATACGCTTCGATGCCATCACTCGTGGAACAAGTTAAAGGGCAACAGGACACATTCTGAACCGAGGTGACTGAAATACTAATCGCTTTTGCATAACATACTAATGTACATGTCCCACGAATGTGAACGTCCTATCTCTAGTAGTTCAAGGTGTTCTGTCTTACTTTGGACGAGCCGCCGAAGACCATGGGTTCTTTCTATCAAAACACTGAGCAAATATCCTCTGTCTACCTGAGAAATTTTATAGATGGGATTCGCGTTCACCCTGTAGAGGCATGTGTTTGTGTCACCTGAAATCCTTTGAACTTGGTTTGTTTGTGGTAAGGCTCTAACACCCCGCTTTACACCGACCGGTAAATCAGGTAACTTAGTACACGTATTGGGTTAAGAAATAAGGCATCAATACGAACGTAAATCGACAGAAAAGAGTGAATATTTAACAACCCGCTGACGACAAGGTCGTTAGGGAAGGAGCTCAACCTCTGATTGGGGGAAGGATGGGAAATCAACAGCGACACAGGGGGAGAACGGAGAACCCAAATCTCCGTGTCCGGACAGTTATTTGAACAGCCGTCCTATCGGTTGTGACACTGGTGTCTTCCAACTGCACTACCGCACTACGTCACTAGTAAATCGGATTGCAATGAGAATCATCCATAAGTTCCTACCAAAATGACTGTACAATATTTCTTCCCTCAACTTGATGATATTCATAAAATGTCTAGTAAAATCAATCAGTTGTGCGGACCACCCAGGAGCGAACACAATATCGGAGCTACGAAATGGGGGCAATGTAGCAAATCATATTACTTTTGAGGGTGGGAAAGGAATAGTCAAACGAGACACTATTTCGTACAAAATGAAACACAAAAGTATTATGTAACTGTATTTGTTAGCCACCAAACATACCTTGTAATATGTACCGACTTCCTACAATGTTCTTATTTGAAATTTGTTCATATTACAGGACATAAAGTCTCTTCCTGATTTATTTATCATCGTGTCCGAAGTACAAAGTATATAATCAACAAAAGGAACTTGGTCGTTGACGTCAGTTTCTACATCGGTTGACCAGCAATTGGCCACGTCGAGTCCAGTAGACTCGCTCTCGTCAGGTCTCTCACGTTGCATGTTCCTGGAACTGAAGAACAGTGTAATATATGGCTGTTACTTTGCACAGACGCACACACGGAAAAAAATTACTTCACAGGAAGGCCCCACTTCTGCAGGTCGGTCCTACATCTCGTGCTATAAGAGCGTAGTCAGCTGAGAGTCTTCCATGTTTTTCATTATTCCGAAAGACCAGGAGGGATCTCAACCTTCAGAACAATCAATTTCTCTAAATGTTGACATTTCCCGGACCACCTTGTTTGCTGTGGTCGTCCTGTAAAAGCTTCAGTAATGGCGAAGAAGCTCTTCCTTGATTTTAGCCAAAGATGTGCTGGCTGATGGCCATATAAATGGTGGACTTCCCTTCTCGGAGCCTTGCTTTTCTCGCATCTAGCAGCCATCTCGCGTCTAATTTCAGGAAGAGCTAAGCCAGCAAGACAGTGGAGTTAATCTGCAAGTGTAGGTCTTAAACAACTCGTCATAAAGCGACAGGTCTATGTTTCTGGTATGGCTGTACTTGTGCCATGCCGAACATGCATATGCAGCAGTGGAGTAACAAATCGCTAGTGCGCTAGTTGTTATGGTGCATGGCCGAGCTCCCCTAATGGTACCTGTCAGCTTTCGCATTATATTCTTTCTGACAGACACGTTCAGTTTCATATTTAGGCACTGTTATACGTACAGTCCAGTGTCACTCCCAGACATTTCTGAGTCAGTGTTCAAGATCAATTCCTTCCCAGACAATCTGAAGGGTTTTAATTGCTTGTTTGTTCCTGAGGTGTAGCACACAGGTCTGAATTTTCGCAGCATTCAGTTTCAGGTGGTTTTTATTATAGTAGGTGGTAATTCCTTCCAGGGCTTTAGACAAGATTCATTCCAACTTTTCAAAACAATCGGCCTGAGCAGTGATTGCGCAGGCACGAGCATAGATAAATCTCTGGGTTCCTTCAGTAAATGGCTGATTGTTAGTGTAGATGTTGAATAACAATGGTGCGAGCATACTGCCTTGAAGTAACTCTTCTTCAATGTTCTCCATCTGCTTCTTTGTCCCTGAAATTGCACAAAGAATCTCCAGTTCTAGAGAAGGTTTATGATGTTGCACACGAGGTTGAAGTCTTTGGTGATGTCATACCTATTAGTTAGAAGAGACTCATGATTCACTGTGTCTTAAGCCACAGAGAACTCAACGAATACATCACCAGAGACGAGCCGTTTCTCGAAACCATCCTCTTTGTACTGTGTCAAGTTTAATATCTGTGACGCACAGCCTTTCCCTTCTCTGTAGCCAATTTGCTGTGGTGTAAGAGACGGCTACACTTTGGTAAGAGAAGGCTACACTTTTCCTACAAGTACCTGAAAGAAACCAGAAACCAGACGGCATTTATAAGAGTCGAGGGGCGTGAATGGGAAGCAGTGGTTGAGAAGGGAGTGGGACAGGGTTGTAGCCTATCCAGGATGTTATTCAATCTGTAAACTGAACAAGCAGTAAAGAAAAGCAAAGAAAAATTTGGAGTGGGAATTAAAGTTCAGGGAAAAGAAATAAAAACTTTGAGGTTTGCCGATGACATTATAATTCTGTCAGAGTTGGAAGAGCAGTTAAACGGAATGGATATTCTCTTGTAAGGAGGATGTATAATGAATATCAACAAAAGCAAAACAAGGATAATTGAAAGTAGTCGAATTAAATCAAGTGATGGTGAGGAATCAGATTAGGAGAAGAGACTCTTAGAGTAGAGGATGAGTTTTGCTGTTTGAGCAGCAAAATAACTGATGATGGCCGACGTATAGAGGGTATAAAATGTAAATAATATAAAATATAAATTTAAGTGTTAGGAAGTCTTTTCTGAAAGTATTTGTGTGGAGTGTAAGCACGTAAGGAAATGAAACATGGACTATAAACAGTTTAGACAAGAAGAGATTAGAACCTTTAAAATCTGGCGCTACAGAAGAATGTTGAAGATTAGATGGGTAGATCACGTAACTAATGAGGAGGTACTGAATAGAATTGGAGTGACAAGACATTTGTGCCACTACGTGACAAACATAAAGGAATCGGTTGATAGGACATAGCCTGAGACAGTAAGGGATCACCTATTTAGTACTGGAGGGAAGTATGGCGGGGGGGGGGGGGGGGGGAGGAGGGAGTAAAAATCGTAGAGGGAGACCAAGAGATGAACACAGTAAGCAGGTTCAGAAGGATGTAGGCTGCAGTAGTTATTCGGAGACGAAGAGGCTCGCACAGAATACAGTAGCACGGAGAGCTGCATCAAACCAGTCTTCGGGCGAAAGACCACAACAAAAAAATGGTTCAAATGGCTCTGAGCACTATGGGACCTAACATCTGAGGTCATCAGTCCCCTAGAACTTAGAACTACTTAAACCTAACTAACCTAAGGACATCACACACATCCATGCCCGAGGCAGGATTCGAACGTGCGACCGTTGCAGTGGCGCGGTTCCGGACTGAAGCGCCTAGAACCGCTCGACCACCACGGCCGGCGACCACAACAACAACAACAATACAACAAGGGTGAGACAGAAAAGAAAGCAGATGCTGAATAACCAGAGAAATAAATTTTTGTAATCAGGAAAAAACTTTATGCTCACCACGTCATTTATTGTTAGGCAGGTAACCTACAAGTGATCGAGTGAAACTATATGCTTACAGAAATTTCCGCTTTCAAGCATCTGTGATGCATATATACAGAATGAATGGAAGTTTGTACCACGGCTGGCATTCATTCCAAGTGTCCTGTTCCCTAGGCAGATATGCTAACCACTACGCCTAGCTGGTACAATGGCTTTGCACAACAGCGCAGACTTCCCTACCGCGTCTCCCTCCTTAATCAAAATTCCAGTTCAGTTTCCTGTTCGAGTTTAGGGGTATCACCGAGTGGGCTGAGGCGTGCATGGGAATTTGGATTGAGGAGGGAGGCGTGATAAGGTAGTCCGCACAGTAATGCAAAGCCAAGGTGCCAGGGAGGCATAATGGTTAGCGCAAGTGCCAAGTGAGCAGCAGAGCTAGGCTCGAGTCCCGGGCTCGGTAGAAATTTTCTTTCTGCCCTTCAGTCTGCATATATACACTGAAGAACCAAAGAAACTGGAACACTTGCCTAATATCGTGTAGGGCACCCGCGAGCACGCAGAAGTGGCGTAACACGACGTGGCGTTGACTCGACTGATATCTGAAGTGGTGCTGGAGGGAATTGACACCATGAATCCTGCAGCGCTGTCCATAAATCCGTAAGAGTACGAGGTGGTAGAGATCTCTTCTGACCAGCATGTTGAAAGGTATCCCACATATGCTCAATAATGTTCATGTTTGGGGAGTTTGGAGGCCAGCGGAAGTGTTTAAACGCAGAAGAGTATTCCTAAAGCCATTCTGTAGCAATTCTGGACGTATGGCGTGTCGCATTGTCCTATTGCAACTGCCCAAGCCCGTCGGAATGCACAATGGACATGAATTGTTGCTGGTGATCATACAGGATGCTTACGTACGTGTCACCTGTCAGAGTCATGACTAGACGTAGCAGGGATCACATATCACTCCAACTGCACACGCCTCACGCTATTACAGAGCTCTACCAGCTTGAACAGTTTCCTGCTGACATGTAGGGTCCATGGATTCATGAGATTGTCTACATACATGTACACGTCCATCTGCTCGATACAATTTGAAACGAGACTCGTCCGACCAGGCAACATGTTTTCAATCATCAGACCAATGACCGTGTTGAGGGGCCTAGGCGAGGAGTAAAGCTTTGTGTCGTGCAGTCATAAAGGGTACACGAGTGGGCCTACGGCTCCGAAAGGCCTTATCGTTGTTGTTTCGTTGAATGGTTCGCACACTGATACTTGCTGATGGCCCAGCATTGAAATCTGCAGCTCTTTGCGGAAGGGTTGCACTTCTCTCACTTTGAATGATTCTCTTCAGTCGTGCACTATCTTTTTCCGGCCGCAGCGGTGTCAGAGATTTAATGTTTTATCGGATTCCTGATATTCACGGCACACTCGTGCAATCGTCGTACGGGAAAATTCTCACTTCATCGCTACCTGCCACCACCATTGTGCATTTAACTAATGTATTTAGTGTTTTTTGACCTCCTAAGCAGATCGTTAGTGATGATGCGCCGCCCTTTCTTTCGGCTCCCTTCAAGGCCTTCTGTTTTCAAAGCGGTGGTAAGCATGTAACTACCACTCCGTATTATCCGCAGGGGTCCTTTGCGGAAAGGGTCAATCTTAACCTTAAATCCGTACTGATTATCTTTCATCAGAAGTCTCCCAGTAAGTGGGATTCTAGTCTGCCTTGGCTTAGCTTTGCCTTCAATACCCCCCCGCCATGAGGCTTTGAAGGATACTGCGGTTTACTTGATGTTTGCTTATCATGTTAATTCCCCCCTTTCGAACTTATGGGGGATTCAAGATCTAATTCTTGCGGAGCTCACCCCTCAGGCCGTCAAAGAAAACTGGAATCGTGCGAAGCGCAATATTCTCAGGGCCCACAACAGACAAGCTGATCGTTATAACCGTAATCGACGAGCCTTCGCGGGTAAGCCGGGAAATCAGCTGTATGTCCGTAATTTTCCCGGGAGGTAGGTGCCTGTTGGCAACCTTGGTAAGTTTATTCCCCGTTTTCTGGGTCCGTGTACGATTATGCGGTTTTTAGGCCCAGTTAATCTTCTGGTTAAGGACAACCGTACCGGTAAGCAATACCGGGTTCACCTTAATCAAATTAAGTTTGGTTAGATCGCCAGTTGTGTCTCCTAACACACCTCCCGGGTTTGTCCTTGAGAGGGGGAGGTAAAGCAACGCTGCGGCTCGCGTTGATGCTGTTTGTAGGTTTCCGCCCTCTGTTGGAGGTCAGACCATATCATTTAGTTGGCATGGTTGCTGTTGTTCGTCTTCTTCTCGTGTTGACTGGCGCCACTCGGTTTCGCAAGCTTTGCCTGTCCGCTCGTGGCAGCAGCGGCGCTTATCGATATGTAGTAACTTTTGCCCTGTCTTTGGGGCGACGTCGTTGTTTTGCTGGGTCCTGTGAGTGCACGAGTTCAGTTGGAGACTGAGGAGAAGCCAGGTCCGCGCAGTGGAGAACACGCCGGACCGCCGGAACGCATGGAAAGCCTGATGGAAGGGCTGTGGTCACGAGGGTGCACGACTTCGTCTTAAACCAGATCCAGTAAGCTTTAACATGAGTGCATTTCAATCCAAGTAGAGAAACCTCCACCATTGTGATATCTCACGGTACTCCAGTGTTGCAGGCGAAGAGCAGTTGTAAGTAGGCTGTTTATGTTTTCTTATTGGCAACGTTACGTAGCGCTCTATATGAAAATCACTGGCTGTGCTGTGTGCAGTCTGTGGATAGTTTGCATTGTTGTCTGCCATTGTAGTGTTGGGCAGCGGCAGCTGGATGTGAACAGCGCGTAGCGTTGTGCAGTTGGAGGTGAGCCGCCAGCAGTGGTGGATGTGGGGAGAGAGATGGCGGAGTTTTGTAATTTGTCATGAACTGCTATATATATATATATATATATATATATATATATATATATATATATATATATATATATATATTATGACTATTAAGGTAAATACATTGTTTGTTCTCTATTAATATCTTTCATTTGCTAACTATCCCTATCAGTAGTTAGTGCCTTCTGTAGTTTGAATCTTTTATTTAGCTGGCAATAGTGGCGCTCGCTGTATTGCAGTAGTTCGAGTAATGAAGATTTTTGTGAGGTAAGTTATTTGTGAAAGGTATAGTTTAATGTTAGTCAGGGCCATTCTTTTGTAGGGATTTTTGAAAGTCAGATTGCGTTGCGCTAAATAATATTGTGTGTCAGGTTAAGCACAGTCGTGTATAAATTGTTCTAAGGGGACGTTTCACAGTGACTGGAGTGCTTGGGGAAGGCGGATCTGATTAGCTTTCCTCGACTTCCTATTACTATCTACTGCGTTCAACTTGTGACGATTTATTAAGTTCAAACAGCGGTAATTTTTCTTGCCTGGTGGCCGCTAACGCCCCAGTTACCTGCTCTGGGGTTAGTGTATGTAACGGCAGTGTACATTTCCTCGCCTTGCCGCTGTTGTCCGGTAAGGCGTGTAGTTTTGGCAGCTTCCTTGACTGTCGGCCGGCTGGTGATTCTTCTACTCTGGTGGTAGTGATTCCTTTCTCGTTCCGGGTGCTCTAAACACAGTATTCTGGATGTAGTGCAGAGCGCCGGTTCCGGCTTTGGCGTATTGTTCTATCGTTGCATTTGGTTTATTGGACGCCAGGTAGCTTCAGCAAGGTTATCATTAGTCTCGTTAGACTGCCACTAGTCTGAGTTACCATCTTGTGAAGTGAATGTAACTCTTGGCTGCCTACCTCGTCACTCGCGAAAGTGTTTGCTGCCGAACCTTCTCAGAGGTCGATTTCTGGAGCACTGTCTGGATCAGTTGCTTGTTTTTTAATTATCTTTTGCTATTGTACTTGATGTTTTACAGCAGGTTTCAAAAGTTGTTTATATTATTGCCGTTCCTGGTGTGTAAGGCCTTCAGCCGCGATTGTGGCCATTTGCCTTAAAATTCTAATTTCGTGTTTGTACTTTAGCAGGAAGCCTTAAAACCTTATTTACTGCCATTCCTGGCGTCTGATGCCTTCTGCTGTGTTTGTGGCGACTTGCCTTTAAAATTTAAATACCTTCAATTTGTAAGTTGCAGCGAGTTTTAAACAATTCTTAATTTATTGCCATTCCTGGCGTGTGAGGCCTTCTGCCCAGATCACAGTGGCTTGCTTTTAAAACATTATCTGTTGTACCTGTATTTAATGGTGATTTGCTAAATTGTAACTCACTGAAGACACTATTATTTACACAGTTCTTTATTCCTTCATTAATAACGCGTGGAATTTTTTATTTATTGTTGAATCTGGAATTATTGGTTTAAAATAATTGTGTGTGTAATTGTAAAAGGCAACCAATAGTGACTGTTTACGGTCCATTCCACAATTGTAACCGAATCCTGCCTCCCTTTGACTACAGGTTTCAACCCATCTCTGTAACGCCCTTTTGCCTACTGAAAGCCGGCCGGAGTGGCCGTGCGGTTCTAGGCGCTACAGTCTGGAGTCTGGCGACCGCCACGGTCGCAGGTTCGAATCCTGCCTCGGGCATGGATGTGTGTGATGTCCTTAGGTTAGTTAGGTTTAATTAGTTCTCAGTTCTAGGCGACTGATGACCTCAGAAGTTAAGTCGCATAGTGCTGAGAGCCATTTGAACCATTCGCCTACTGAAAGACCCCATGTCGAAATGCGCCACTCTTTGTTGGATCTTCTCTGTCTCTGCTATTAATGGTGCCAGACCGATTTGCAGTTCTTAGGAATCGGTGGAACAAATATTCTGTTAGTCACTTGCTTCGCGAATGATTTAGAATTCCCTAATATTCTTCCTATGAATCCCCATCTGGCACCTGCTTTCCTACTGTTTGTTTTATGCGGTCATTCCACTTAAGATCGCTCTGGACAGTTACTCCTAGATATTTTACGGCAGGTATTGCTTCTAGTAATCTGTCATCAATAGTGTAGTTGTGCAGTAGTGGGCGTCTTTTCCTATGTATGCGCAATATGTTAGATTTATTTACCTCCACTTTCAACTGCCAGAGCCTGCACTCTTCACCAACTCTCTACAGGTCATACTGCAAATCGATAATGTCTCGTGGCGTTGCTATTTTCTTATGGACAACTGCATTATCTGCGAAGAGGTTCCGACGCTTACATCTGGATCATTATGTTCACTGTAAACAGTAAAGGCCCTAACACAGTTCCTTGAAGTATTCTGGAAATTTAATTTACATCTGTCGATTTTGTTTCGTTAAGAGTGACGTGTTGAGTTTTGTCTGCAAGGAAGTCTTGAATCCAGTCGCAAACGTGGTCCGATACTCGGTAATCTCATATTTTTTCTCACTAAATGGCAATGTGGAACGGCATCAGATGCCTTCCTGACACCCAAGAACACTGCATCAACCTGAGCGCCGTTGTCTACAGTACCGTGGATCGCGTGGTGGAACAAAGTGAGCTGTTTCGCAAGGTCTCTGTTTGCGGAATCCATTTCATTTTTACACAGGAGATTCTCGATCTCCAAAAATGCCATAATCATCGCAGTGGCTGGCGAATGGTGGCGTCCCATTGTTTCGGCTACTCGTCATCAGACGCTTTCAGTGGGTGAGAGATCTGGAGAGCATGCTGGCGAGGACAACTGTCGCACACGCTCTGTGTCCAGATAAGTCAGTACAGAACGGGCAACATGCGGTTTTACGTTATCTTGTTGAAAGACAACGCTATGGAGTCGTTCAAGATAAATAGCCACCGACGTCAGAAATGTAACGGCTAAGCGCCTATGAATATTTGTAATGCTCTGGTTTTCCGCCAAAGGTACATCTACATCTACATACAAACTCCGCAATCCACCATACGGTGCGTGGCGGAAGGTACCTCGTACCACAACTAGCATCTTCTCTCCCTGTTCCACTCCCAAACAGAACGAGGGAAAAATGACTGCCTATCTGCCTCTGTACGAGCCCTAATCTCTCTTATCTTATCTTTGTGGTCTTTCCGCGAAATGTAAGTTGGCAGCAGTAAAATTGTACGGCAGTCAGCCTCAAATGCTGGTTCTCTAAATTTCCTCAGTAGCGATTCACTAAAAGAACACCTCCTTTCCTCTAGACACTCCCACCCGAGTTCCTGAAGCATTTCCGTAACACTCGCGTGATGATCAAACCTACCAGCAATAAATCTAGCAGCCCGCCTCTGAATTGCTTGTATGTCCTCCCTCAATCCGACCTGATAGGGATCCCAAACGCTCGAGCAGTACTCAAAAATAGGTCCTATTAGTGTTTCATAAGCGGTATCCTTTACAGATGAACCACATCTTCCCAAAATTCTACCAATGAACCGAAGATGACCATCCGTCTTCCCCACAACTGCCATTACATGCTTGTCCTACTTCATATCGCTCTGCAATGTTACGCCCAAGTAACTCAATGACAGGTCTCTGCTTGGAACGCACCTTCGTCACAGACGTCATTTTGAAGGCCACATATAGCGCTGCCATCTACCGTAGCTTCATGAAACTATAGGAGCAGAAGCGGGTATATTCCATGATGTACCAGGACAAATTCCGCATTATTTTCACCGAAATTGGCTGAGAAAAAAATGTGATGCATTACTTATTGAACCCCCCCGTATAACGTCTTCGAGGAACCCGGGTTTTGATCCCTACGATCCCCCACCCTCTTCCACTCTTGAATTCGTGCCTGCAGACGCGCCGCTGTGATTTCAGAGCTGGTGGCAGAATCTATACAGAGAAGCTCTCGGACCAGAGAGATTCCTTTGATGGCGGACGCGACCGGAAGCTGACCGCGCCGATGTCACGAGGCAGGAAGGCTGGCTGACGAGCCCGCCTTTTGTTATGCAGCCCCGGAAATCGACTGTGCATCCGCCTAGGGCGGCGCAGACCCGCTGCCAGAATTCCGCGAAGACAGCAGGATTCGACGAGCTGGCAGAACGCGTCTATCGCTGCCTCGATTGTCATTCTACGTCGTCTTTGCGGGAGCAGTAGGCCTATTCGTTGTTCGAAAAATAATGACAACTTCTTGCGTTGCACTAAGCTGTTAGTATACGTAAGGAGAAAGAGTGCCCTTTACGGAGGAAAAGCTCTCAGCGCGTACTCAAAAGCTAACCGGTGTGTGCTTTACTTCGAAGTATTTGGTGAAGAGACGCCACCCCTCTCGTGGTGGAGTTTGCTAGAAGTACTTTATACTACTCGCCATTAAATTTTCAATACTATAAAGGCGGCATTCAACAAAAGAGTCAAATTGACATGAAGTGTGTACGTACCTGCTAGTCATATGATTTGCATGTCAGCTCAACTGCACAAAATAGGTAAGACTAACGTCGTCTACATTCTGCATACGAGATGCAACAGAACGACGTTTTAAAAATTTGAGAGATTTTAGAGGACGAAGTTATGAACGTTTTGGTATTAAGAATCTACAGCCTGAAATGTGAAATAGAGTTTAAAGCACTATTTACATTCTACGCATTGGGTAGGCTACATGGAAACAGCAGAATTTTGTAGTTTCGAAAACGTTTATTGACAGCAAAATACAATCAACAATTATAAATCGAATCTGTGGCTTCACTGCTGCTACGGTCGCAGGTTCAAATCCTGCCTCGGGCATGGAGGTGTGTGATGTTCTTAAGTTAGTTAGGTTTAAGTAGCTCTAAGTCTAGGGGCTGATGACCTCAGATGTTAAGTCCCATAGTGCTCAGAGCCATTTTTTTGTGGCTTCACTACTGTAGAGCAAATGTTCAATGTGATGACCATCAATTCCGTTACATAATGTGCATCGATGAACCTTGTTTTGTTTGATCTTGTTAGATTTCGCGTTCCCCTCTGACGGTATCAAATGCTGTAAAGACGCGCTCAATAAGCTTAGGTACTGTTCCTACTGATGTTGAATACACAAAGGATTTTACATAACCCCAGAGGAAAAATTGAAAACTGGTGAGTCAAGGGAGCAGGCAGACCAAGGGACTGGGCATCGCTTTGCAATTACTCTATGTCTGAAGTTGACTGTGAGGTATGCACTGGCCCTACAAAGTGTGGTGAAGCACCATCGTTCTGAAACCACAAACTAATGCGCAGTCGCAAGGGAAGGTCCTGCAGTACAGGCGACGCGTTATACAAAAAGTTCAAATACCATACACCATTCAAACCGTCTGGCAAGATGCGAACAATTCCAGCCGAATGTTCACCGGGAATCTCACCTGGTAACTTCTCGTGCAGGAAGTTCGTGGATTTTCAACAGCTAGGTGGGGGCTACAGAAACTTTCTTCCTCATTTCCGGCTACAGTTTCCTTATATTCAAAAATGTGTGTGAAATATTATGGGACTTAACTGCTAAGGTCATCAGTCCCTAAGCTTACACACTACTTAACCTAAATTATCCTAAGGACAAACACACACACACACCCATGCCCGAGGGAGAACTCGAATCTCCGCCGGGACCAGCCGCACAGTCCATGACTGCAGCACCTTACACCGCTCGGCTAATCCCGCGAGGCCCTTTTATTAAAATGTGTAAGATTTTGTTCTCTACAGCCTACCAATTTTTTAAAAATCATTCTATTTCACCCTGTACAAGAGAAGATTGCACAGCGGTAACACACTGGCGTGTTGTTCGTTTGTCTGCACATCGTGTGACACCTCGTGTATGAAGGAAAAAAAGAAAATTGTAGCAGTACGTGTCGGAATGCTGCAGCAGCACGATAGAGGCCTATTGTGACTGTAGTTCACTGTTCATGTTGGTCAGGATCCCTCGACTCTCATACGGAAAAGGCATCGTTGGGTTCAGGATTTCAACAACGTGCAGGATCTGAACGGTTCCACGCGACTAGCACACGAGAGTGTAGACATATTGGTCACTCGGCCGTGCATGATCGTACAGTCATGGCACGTAAACTTGTCAGAATATTGGCTTCCCTGCGCTAAAAGAAGTGTCCATACGGATAGTGTGATTACGTCTCGAGGATCACTGACTGTCAGCAAGACGACCTCTGTTGCGGTTTTCCCTGATGCTGCATCAGAGGCGCAGATACAGTGGTGCACCCAAACACTACAACGGACACAGGAGTGCCAACAAGTCCCCTCTTAAGACGAGCCCCTGTTCGGCACAAGGAGCAAAGGAAGATTAGAGTTCAATGCTTCGTCGGCAGCGGGGTTATCAGACGGAGCACATGCGCGGCTTTCGGAAAGTTATCAAAGAAACTCGGTGTGTCCTTTCAAAGAAATCAGCCCGGAATTTGCCGTAAGCGATTTAAGGAAATCTGGATGTAGGACGGCGTCTTGAACCCTCGTCCCTTCGAGTGCGAGACCAGAGTGCTGACGGATGCACCACCTCGCTGCTAGTTCCGAGCACAACACAATATCCGTGTGTGCAGGCTTCGAGAGAACAAAAACTGCCACACTGCACGCACTATCGTCTTAGGGAGCCGACACCTGTCGTAATGGTACAGGATGCCAATGAGTACACAACACGATTCCCTGTGATTTGCATAGCCGGTAATCTGGATGACAGCCGTTATGTTCCCTACATGTTAAGACCCATGGCTGTGCCCTACCTTCTGTATCTCTGTGCGTCTAAGAAACTCGAGACAGATCAACAAAGACTGATTTTTTTCCACAGACGTTTATTACTCCATTTCAATGTTTACACGACCTTTGGCTTGGTTCAAATGGCTCTGAGCACTATAGGACTTAACATCTGAGGTCATCAGTCCCCTAGAACTTAGAACTACTTAAACCTAACTAACCTAAGGACGTCACACACATCCATGCCCGAGGCGGGATTCGAACCTGCGACCGTAGCGGTCGTGCGGTTCCAGACTGAAGCGCCTAGAACCGCTCGCCCACACCGGCCGGCTTACACGACCTCTTTGAAAGTCCTCCCATCCTCCTTGAACGCACTTTTTGTAGCATTTCTGTCAGTCCTGGAACTCATGGTGCCGGCCATTCTTTGTCAAGTCACTTTTTTTAGCACTGCATTAGAGTTCTCAAATCAAATGTCCCAAAGCTTTGCATTTAGTGCTGGCAATAAAAAAAAATCGCAGGATGCAATATCGGGACTATAAGGCAGATTCAGTACAAGGGTAATGTTGCATTGAACCAGAAAATTCGTGATTTGCAACTTGGCGCTGCACATTGTCATGATGAAGTCGCAACACAGTCCGAGAAAGTTCTGGTCGCTTCCTTGCAGTGCACTTCCTCAGTTTAGTCGATACTGACGTGTGGTATGCTGCTGTGATGGTTGTATGAGGGGGAACTATATGCTGGTGTCATTCCGCGACAGCAAAAAAAAAAAAAAAAAAGTGATTATCGGGACTTTCCTTGCAGATGGAACAACTTTCGCCTTTTTTGCTGTTGGAGAACCAGGCGATTTCCACACTGTGCTGCTTCGTTTTCCTTCAGTATCCTAATTATGCAGCCACGACTGATCACCAGTGATAATCGATTCCAGAAACGGATTCGCTCCATCAGCGAAGAGACGCTGCACCTCACGGCTTTTCTCCATTCGCACAATATTGTTGTCTGTTGTCAACAGACATGGCACCCAACGGGCGCAACCACATGAAATTCTCAACACCTCACTGAGTTTATGTAATGTTATCCGCTAGTACTCACGGATAATGACAGCAGCTGTGCTAATACTGATTTTAGTCACACCACGTCCACCCTGGTTAACAAAGACAAGTAGGCCTTCTTGAACAAGGCAGAGTATCTGCACCACAATATTGCTGCAGCTTGTAAGTTTCAGTGGCTGTATGGTTTAAGAGAACACAGAATTATATTGCGCCTCTCACGTCACCTCCATTGTTTGGTATGCGAAATGCAAAGAGTGTCTAGAAATAGAGCATAACTACCAACCTACCGACATGAGAGTGCTTCCGCCCATGGACACTATACATAAAAACCAGTTATTTTCAAATGCTCATGGAACATATAGGACACCATCACGGAAGCTACAATAAAAATTCAGTTTCAGTCTTTGTTGATCAGTCCTCGTATAATGTCGTGGCTGCGTCAGTGGGCGGTGTTTCTTGCTGCTATGTAAATCAGAAGGGACTTCCAGTATTTGGGGGAAAGAGACTTTTCTCCAGCCTGGAGGAGATGAGCCGGACTTTCGATGATTCTCTAATCATATTGATACGCATTGAAATAAAAATATCGATTTTTTTATCGTTCGAGGTAGATTACGCTAACTCACTACACGAAACAATTTACTGTGGACCTTGATTATTCTCCGAACATTCACACAAACGTCATATTCAATCACTGTAAAGAGTCGCATTTCTTTCCGTTCCACCCTCGTCATCAATCTTGTACACCACAGAGCGCCAAAATATTAGAACTGCTTTTTGAAGGACATCATCTTTACGCCAATGACTGTTGTAAGTTTTTATTACACACTATTGCAATTTCAGCCTTAGGCCATTATCAAGTGATATTACGGCTTTAAGCCACGTCAACGTAATGGAATCTGACACATTTGTATGTCGTTGTCAATCGTGTTAAATATATTCGTGGACTGACAACGACATACAAATGTGTCAGCTTACATTACGTTGACATGGCGTAAAGCCGTAACATCATTTGATAATGGCCTAAGGCCGAAATTGCAATAGCGTGTAATAAAAACTTATAACAGTCACTGGCGTGAAGATGATGTCCTTCAAAAAGTTTTTTATGACTGTGAATCCCAGCTACAAGTGTATCAGAACTGCAATGCCCATGTCATGAAAGGGGAGCAGAGACCGACATTGACACTCCAAGTGGCTTTGCGGAGAACTTCGAATTCGGGAAAATATGGTGCGATAATGTGTACCCTTGCATTGCGAAATACGAGTAGTAGATGATAGTGAAACTTCCTGGCAGATTGAAACTGTGTGCCGGACCGAGACTCGAACTCTGGGAAAGGCAAATGTCCCGAGTTCGAGTATCGGCCCGGCACACAGTTTTAATTTGTCAGGAAGTTTCATATCAGCCCACACTCCGCTGCAGAGAGAAAATCTCATTCTGGAATAGATGACAGTATTTTTCATTTATAGTTTATCCGTGGGTCTGGTAATAAAGTAGTTATTTGTAAAATCCAGCATTACAATTTCGACCGTATGGCTGTTATCAAGTGGAAATTATGATCCTGATTACTACCTTCTTGTCTTTATTGCACTCTCTGAATTGCACTGTAAATGTTTTGCTCATATTCTGCTTAATTTTTGGTTTCATCCGTAATATTGTGTGGGGTGAATGATTCTATATTTGTTTTTGTTACATATCAAATAGAAGCTTGTTTCGTCGCATGGTGTTATGTGGACTCACGTCTATTTATTACTACTTACGAATCCGTGTGTGGATAGCTCGATTTAAATGCATTGTATGCACGTTCCTCGTATTCTACGTTATTTTTGTTACCCCCATCCCCATCCCCCGTTTTTCATACTCTTGCATTTAATGGCGGCCACCGAACTTTGCTGTTAACAACTTGTGAAAACATTCGCGTAACTACTGTCATAACTACTGTCACAATTTTAGCGCTTGCAAGGGAGAATGGCCAAGACTACAAAGTATACTCATCTACAGCTATATTCATAGACTGGAAGCCACTGTGAAATGCATGGCACTCAGGTGCAAGAAGCAACACCATTCAAAGCAGACGTGCATCCTCATTCCATGACAAGACGCAATAAAGCTGAACACCATTACTGTCAAAACCTGCTAACATGCCCTCCATTAAATGCGAGAAAGTACGGAAAATGTATGCAAACAAAAATAAAGTAGAAGTCTCTATATGAATTTCACTCTCGTGTTTTAGACCTTTCTGTCTCAATACGAGCTTCAGAAAAACTGTTGACCAACACTATTCACGAATGCTACGGTTATAAAGCACGTCCACCCTATGCCAATGAACGGTAACGATGACCTTCGCACATCGACTGCCCCTAATCGCAACTGAAACGCATTGAGTGTATGTATCCACGTAGAGCGCATGTTTACGTCAGACTGAGCTCGTCAAATGATGCTGGGACGACGCAGCTTGTCTACAATTTGCGGCAATAGCGTGACTTTAATGTTACACGAATTTAACTTGTTGTACATATATTTCTGCACGTCTGAGTTCCAGTAACAGCTGCGGTGCAGTACTGTCGTAGCTACGGATGTAAAAAGTGTGTGAAAGGAGGACCACTTGCTTTAATAGGTATCTACAAAACATGCATAACTTTAACATATTGCTAAGAGGCACTTTAAACGTTGAAAAATATCGAGACACGGTATTATAGAGGCTTGTTTTGCAGAGATAATTCAACGATTTCATGGCCATGTGCTTACGTGGCAGGTGCTATATAAATTTGGAAGTGTGTTGCACGGCCGGCCGGTGTGGCCGTGCGGTTCTAGGCGCTTCAGTCTGGCACAGCGTGACCGCTACGGTCGCAGGTTCGAATCCTGCCTCGGGCATGGATGTGTGTGATGTCCTTAGGTTAGTTAGGTTTAAGTAGTTCTAAGTTCTAGGGGACTGATGACCTCAGCAGTTAAGTCCCATAGTGCTCAGAGCCATTTGAACCATTTTTGTGTGTTGCGTAAACTGCCAGTCCGTGTATACATACTGGTGTTACGTTAATGTGCAGGTAAAATTTATACATGACAATCTGATTAATCTCCTCTAGTTTATGCAGGTTCACAAACCCCTGTGTGTGTCTAAGTTTTTCTGTATGAGGCTGTTTCCTATACAGTGCCTTTGTAACGTAATTAGGCTGATTATAACAGATTCGACAATATGAATCAGTGCAACACAAAACGTAAAAAAATATTGTTGGTTGTCACCTCTTATTCCGTTAACGAAAAATCGTAAATCAAGTGGAATCTGAGCTACGATACTGTAGTGAATAAGCACAATTTCATTGCTCTTCACATCGTTAAGCCGACTTCAGTTCCTGCTATCAAATTGTTAAGATGTCTGTAAGATGCGTATACAAGGTTTCACGTTACTTCTGAAGGTGATCTGTCTGTACCAGCAACGTAACGATACTTAAAATACGGGTTAAAATGTGCCCTCCCAAAATCACGTGACTTAAGTTGTAGAATTCTCGTTCTGCGCGTACGAATGCTCTTTCCAAAGATATTTCACACGCTATGCGTAAACGCTACGATAACGCATCTGCAATACCGCACCAGAGAGATATTTTTCCACTGGCTAGGACAACGACGCCGACTTACCGTGACATGAAAGAATAAGTAAATATAGCACAGAAAATAAATATCGATAAATCATGTTCCATGAGAGGATGTAGTCTCCTTTTACGATGATGTCTTCACAGTGGGGGAGAGGTATCATTATTGGCTAAGTCATCGATATAGGGAAGAGCGTTTTTAGGGTATCTTAGCACTGAAAACCAACTTCAATGAATTCGGCTGACTACTGTTTTCAATTCGAAGTGAGACTTTTTTCAACTGTTGTCAACAGTTGTTTGAAACCTCGAATTTGAAAAACTAGTTTGTAGTTTATGATCAACTACCAAAAACACGGCAGAGGTGGGCGACTGGTGCATGCGCATTGTCGTGTCCTCTGCTTTGTTTCTTTCATGTGCTTATACAGGGTGTTTATAAATGAATATCGGGGTTTTAACGCTTTATATTATTTTTTAAAATACTAACAGTTATAAATGATATGTCAAATGAAAGAGCAACTCGAACAGTTTTACCAAGAACCTTATAAATGTTCAATGTAGCATCATTTGTCACACGGCACACATCAAGTCTATAGCCAAGTTCTTCCCAAACGTTGATAAGTTTGTCTTCAGTGATTGTAGCAACAACTGCTTCAATCCCGTTTGTTAATTCAGGGAGGTCTGCTGGTAGCGGAGGCACGTACACACGATCCTTGATGAAGCCCCAAAGGAAAAAAATCACGTGGCGTTAGGTCAGGTGAACGTGGCGGCCATGCAAAGCAAGCCCTGTCATTGGGCCCCTTGCGGCCTATCCAGCGCTTGGGTACGGATTGCGGCGGAAACATTGGGCGCTGCGCATGCGCACTGGCGCCAAACACAACTGTTTGAATTGCTCTCTCATTTGACATATCATTTATAACTGTAAGTTTAATGTAATAAATACTATAAAGCGTACACCCTGTACAATTACGGCTCCCGAGTATTTACTTTTACAAAATCCTTGAGTGCATTCACGATAACCCAACACACTCTAGGCACAGTTTCACTAATCTTGGCCAATTATATTCGATGAGACTACGTTAAACTTGTATAACTGTCATTACAGCAAAGGCTGTCGGTATAGGCGTGTAAGCCCTCGTCTCACAATGCCCGACATAGGAGTAACATCCTTTCTGCATTCACTACGCCATACGAACAGTGGCGGGTGAATGGCACTACCTGATAAAAAGTAGCCGAGTTGTTGTGCTGGTGATACTGTAGCTCGAAAATCTGTGTACTGATGTTGAATATGTGGTGCTATGGCCTCAAGAGTTCTTAGAGTTGTCCACATATCTTTATGAAAAGATTCTTGAAACCTTGCTTGTCTTCAGTATAGAACTCCTTAATAAAGAATTATAAGTTTCATAGGTTTGTCTTTGTAAGAAAAACTTTCTGGATCACGTGCACTTTTTTGGGTTGATTTTCGTGACGTGTCTGCACAGTTAGAATCCATTTTCTTTTAATAATAATAATAATAATAATAATAATAAAAGCTAATGTGTGTTTACAAGAGCTTGAAACTGTTGTCGAGATTTTGCAACAATTGACAATAGTTGTAAGTTTGCCAAACACACAATAGTTGCGAGTTCGCGAAACTTACAACAGTTGTGTGTTTTTGTTTGCTGGAGGTGATTTTCAGTGTGAAGGTACCTTTACACGTCGAGAAAGCCCCCTGTTATTCTAGCAAACGTCTATACTCCAAGCGGACATTTCGCTACCATACACCACGTGAGAGATTTAGCATAAGAGAGCCATCTACTACCTGATAGCCAAGAATCAAGTGCGCCACCTAGAAAACACGGACCGTGCTGTCGAACGTCAACGATGAGCGTGCTAAGTTCAACGTGCTGCTGAACGCTCAGAAACGATGCGACTTGTGCATACGGTACGTGGGCCCCAACGTGGTACACGCGATCACAACGCACTCCAGCGGCAGTGGCACGATGTTTCTAGTTCGTAAATCACACTGTTTGCTAAACGGGCGTGCATAAAATCCCCACATTAACTCTATTAAAACGCACATTTCCTCCATTGTCCATGTGTTAGTCACGTTGTTCTATATGTAATATTCACAAATAAAAACTTCAATATCCATGTACATGTTTTAAGACGAAAAGGAAAGTACCACGTCCAATCAATAAGGACACAGGCCTATAAAAGTTTCATTACAAACGGTGCGATACAAATTTGTAATACTTCGCCACATAAGATAAACATTATTTCATCATTCCCACATTTTAGCAAAACCCCAAGGTCAGTCTCACTTCATCAGTGTTCCTATCCAGCACCAGAATCTTTGCTACATGTGAATTACAAAATGTAAAAGAGAAAGGGGCTTTATCTTTATACAAGTAGCGCAAGCTGTTCTTTAGATTAAGCCAATCGAACAAACTCACTCCTCTAAAAAAGGTGAACTTATCCTCACATGACATCAAATATTATAGTATATACTTATGTTAAACTGATAATAAAGCATCAGAACCTAATAACAACGCAAATGTAAGGAAAAAAATTTAGGGGTGGCGAGACGCGAACCATCGCCATACTACACGTTCCGACACGTATCAGTGACGCTACTCAATAATCTTTTTTTTTTTTTTTTTTTTTTTTTAATCTCATTTTGTTCGTTGTTGATCGTTGTGTTTGGTAGTTACGGACGTCACATGACATCCGTTTAAGTTGGTTTGTTGATCTTTCCACTCAGTTTTTTTATTACAGAGGCCAACCAGCTCTCTGACCGAACACACTGAGCTACCATGCAGGCAAGCTAGATCAACAACACATGCTCAAAAGTCAACCCTAGCATGTTGCCTCCTGCTGAAAGCTACAGTCGTAGCTATGTTACTAATTGAAATTTAATTATAACAGATTGTACCAAGAAAAATGCGTTTTTAGAGCATTCTCAGTGTATCGTTGCCTTCAAATAGCATACTCTCATAATACGCAAGTTACAATAATTATTTTGCCACGAATATGCTGTTTCTCATTATTTCATGCGACGAATCACACAGGTAACAACGGGTTCTTGAGTGATTCTCAATTTGCTGGTGCTCAGAAACGGCATATATACGTATAGGCTTGAAATGAATGCCAATATGGCGCTTCGCAACTCTGTGCTGCAGGGAGATGGCGTGGATGTGACGTAGGTGCCGTTGTGTCATCTCATTGGTCAACGCTCAGCCGCACGCTCAGAATATCTGACAAGCTGGATATTGCTCTGCACGTTCGAAGAGACTCCCGAACGTGCTATTGCACGCTATGACGTCAGAAACTCGGCACACTCAACGCTCAACGTTCGGATGCACGGTCCGTGTGAGAGAACTTGCCTCTCCGACTGACAGGGTACGTTTTCAGGCTACATCGTCGAACCTACAGCGGAATTGGCTAGAGTCAATCTTTTAAGACTACCACTTATCTCCCCGAAAAAGCGCTCCTTCCCTCGTCGTCTGATTCCCGCTGCGTAAATGGCATTACAATCACCGGCAGTGGATTTCCATACGACTCAGAGGTAACCAGACGAGAGCGCCTGTAGGAGAACGCGGGACTGCGCCGACAGAAGGCAGAGACGGGAGCGCGGGGCGCACACACATACACAGAGCAGACCAGAGCGGTCGGCGGTTCGCATGCGAGGTGCGACCGAGGCCGCATTATTCAGCGGAGGCCAATTTGTTCACACGGGAGAGAGGCGGGTTCCTCAAAGGCGCAAGACGGGCGCCGCTCCCCCGGCAAACGCAATCAGCTGCCTCGCGGAGTGGCGGCGAGTCCGGGGAGGGAGGCCCGATCAGCGCCAAATCGCGTTTCCTCCGCCTCTCCGGGGACGCGGCTCTATCTGGGTCACCGTGACCCTCACTGCGAGCCTAGCCTCCTGCCGATTCTTCTCTCATCTTCCCTCTGTTACTCGACTCACTGCCAGACTACTGCAGAGGCTGTCGATATAGGCGTGTAAGTCCTCGTCTCACAATACCCGACACAGGAGTAACAGCCTTCCTGCACTCACTACATCATACGAACTGTGGTGGGTGAATGGCACTACCTGATAAAAAGTACCCGAACATCCCTGTGTTACGCGGAACTGGTCAGTAGCCGGCCGTGGTAGCCGAGCGGTTCTAGGCGCTACAGTCTGGAACCGCGCGACTGCTACGGTCGCAGGTTCGAATCCTGCCTCGGGCATAGATGTGTGTGATGTCCTTAGGTTAGTTAGGTTTAAGTAGTTCTAAGTTCTAGGGGACTGATGACCTCAGAAGTCCCATAGTGCTCAGAGCCATTCGAACCATTTTTTTGAACTGGTCAGTAGATCTCACGAGAGGCGCACCCACCAACGGACGAGGAGCGTTCAGTAAGTAATGCATCACAATTTTTTCTGGAAGCAGGTTGGTTTCATTCAGGATTCCAATACACCATATTATTCTCCACTCTTTTGGATACAAAACCCTATTTTTCGACATACTTACTAGGAGGGTCATCTTACTAGGAGGGTCTGTACGCCCGTAGTCGGAGCTAGGGTCTTGCTGCACCAATAACCTCCCCACCATCCAGGTACTGCTTTCCGCGGATTCGGGCAAACAGATGGAAGTCAGAAAGTGGGAGATCTGGGGTACAGGGTGGATGAGGAAGAACAGTCCAATGAAGTTTTGTGAGCTCCTCTCTGGTGCGCAGACTTTGTAAGGCCTTGTATTGTCTTGAAGAAGGAGAAGTGTTTGGTAGTGATCCGTCCATTAGCTCCAATAAGAGTGTCCGCAGGTTCCAACATTGCTGGGTCCGACATGCCGGCGTGCTGGAGGTCGGACAGGTTTTTGCGACCTTGTTGCGGTGACGACGGTTGCCTCGCCCAACGACTTATCGAGCTTTTGTTCACTGCCAGGTCTCTGTAGACATTCTGCAAGCTTCTATGAGTAAAGGTCGGGACACACACGTCCGGGCCGTGTCAGGGCCGAGAGTCGAACGAGTGACGGTCGTGCTCCGGTCCGTCCCTGCAGGGGCCACGCATGACCGGCGCACGTCCGTGTCTTTGTCGTTCCTTTTAGTGAGTCATCTGTGTTTCTGTTTGTGAAAGCTGTAAAACATGTTCACTGATTTTCGTAATAGTGAGTTAGGACTTACAGCACTTGCTTTAGACGAAAAGGAAAAAGAAGGCAAACAAGAAGAAAATTATGGATCCACAGTGCCTGGAAAGCAAGACCAGTACAGGGAGAGTTTCGAACATTATTTTCTCATCTCGTAGATGAATATTTTAGGATGACGCAGTACACCTTCTACGAACTTTTAAAGAAACTAGAACCAAGACTGAGAAAAAACGACACTTTCTGGAGAGTTATCAGTTTCACCCAAAGAACGTCTGGCTGTTTTTTTTAAGGTAGGTTAAAGAAAAGTACACAGAACACAAATAAATAAGAAGTTTTAAGGACAGCATTTTTATTTTATTACTTTAGTAATTGAAAGATAAATACATAAGTTAGTAAATAATACAGTTAAATTTCTACTACCCAAGAAAAACAAATGAGGACTATTCAGTGAATTAGTTTCTGAAGCTGATGAGGATGCAGGGGAACTTGGAGGATGATGGCTTTGGTTATTTATATACGAATTGTGGGAATCCCTTTGCAGATCCAAAAGCTGCTGCGTAGGTTCTGTTGACTCGTTTTCCACAGGTGAAGGATATGGTGTTGAAACAGATTTTGCTGAGGAATTGCAGGATGATGGAGTGAATTGATGGACTGATACGTCATTCATGAGTTGCTTCAGTTCAAAGTCTTGTACGATTGAAAAAATCTTACTTTTAGCTCGATGAAAAAGTAATGGATGCAACAATTTTAGGGCTGGTGCTATAACAGCCAAAAAAGCATCAACTGGGTTTTGTATTTCTCTCTGTTTTTCAGCTTTTTCTTCTGCCAAAATGTAAGCCATGAGCTGGCTTGATGCAGATTCTTGTGGTTTAATCTCACGCTGACATTTTCGTTTCAGTGGTGGTTTCATAAACGTGTTCTTATTTGAAGTGACGGACGAATGAGCTGAGGACGTCTGGGAATGCCTAGTGCGCTCCATCAAATTCTCTGTTTCACTACCCTGGGTTTTAATGATCCATTCTTCATCTGCAATGTCTTCTTGTGTAGACTCTTTTTCGTTTTCAACAACAGACTGCTCCTCTTGGGAATCTGTATTTGATTCTTGTTTATGCTCATTATTGTCTTGCGTGGAAGGGACATCGGAAACTGTTTCTCGTTGCCCCTGTAAGGTAGCAGGAACTTTAAGAGATCTTCATACTTATATTTATGTTGATGAACAGCAGCTTGTCCTGAAACAGTTTTCCTTTTCTGCAGGGTCTTCCTTAGTTGGTCACGAACAGATGCCTTTTTTTTGCATTCCTCTACCTGTAGCAAAAATATTTTAAATCGCGTATTTATATTAAAAGGTTTAAAACGCTGCAAATATTTTATAGATTATACAGTATTTCTCATCTTATACAGTTCAATTCTTTTCAGATTCCTTGCTACAGGAGATTCCTTTAAAACTATTTCCTTCAGCTACAGGTTGGGAAAATCCACAGTTGGAGCTATCGTCCATGACACCTTTAGAGCAGTTATCGATGTATTGTTAGAAGAGGTGATGCCTGTGCCGAATGAAGAAAAATGGAATGCTACAGCTGAGGAGTTTTGGACAAAATGGCAGTTTCCAAACTGCATTGGATCTTTAGATGGAAAGCACATAACTATACATGCTCCAAACAACTCTGGAAATCTCTATTGGAATTAAAAAAAAAAACATATTCCATTGTGCTTCTTGCTCTGATTGACCCATGTTATAATTTTATTGCAATAGACGTGGGAGCGTACGGAAAAAACTCTGATGGAGGCATTCTAGTAAATTCAAACCTTGGAAAATCATTGGAAAACAATACGCTTAGCGTTCCAAAGGGTTAAACTTTACCCGGAACTGATGTTGAACTTCCAATGGTAATTGTAGGCGATGAAGCTTTTCCTCTCAAAACATACTTGATGCGACCATATCCTGACAGGAACTTAACAAATGACAAGGCTATATTTAATTATCGTTTGAGTTAGGCAAGAAGAATATCCGAAAATGCATTCGGTATATTGCAACAGAAATTTCGAATATTTAGAAGAATCCTTCAGGAGATCCTAATAACCTTACAATGATTGTGACGGTTGCGTGTGTACTGTACAACTTTATTCGAAAAATGGAAGGTTATAGGGTGCCCGAACAGAGGATGGATCAAAAGGAAACTGCTGAGGGATCCGAAAGATCATCAAATCTTCGAAACCTACCTCGAATTCGTGGGAGATCAACAGATTTGCTGTACGAGAACAACTCAAAAAATTCCTGAATTCTCCACAAGGGACTGTGGAATGGCAAGAACGTGTCGCCTTGGCGATATAACGATGACATTAACCAAACACCTGTTTGTAAAATAAAAAGTAAATAAATAAATTTCGGGTATTAAAACTTGTATAGTTTTTATCTTACCTTTGGCTTGTAGATCTTTGCAATTGTCTTCCAAACTCTGTCTTTGTACTCGATATTCCTGTAGTTTTCACTTCCCTGATCGTAAAGAACAGGAAACTTACGAACTTCTTCTATTAGTCGTTCCACATCCATGTTTTGTACACAGAACAGTCTTGCGCAGTTGCACAGCTCACAAGACAACTCTACCGTCAGGCCGTGTCCGTCACGCGAAAAATTAAACACGGCGAATGCCGCCCGGCCCGGCCCCGGCCCGTTGACGTTCCCCGTGCACGGCCCGGTCAAGTGGGGCCCGCTACATTTGTTTTAATGATGTATTTCGTTGTCCGGGTGACGGCCGATACTCGGACGTGTCTCGGCACGGACACGGTCCGGACATGTGTGTCCCGACCTTAACTGCGATGCTTTGGTTTTCCGCCAAAATAAACTTAATGAGAGCTCTTTGCTTGGAAAGCACCCCCGTTACAGACGCCATTTTTAAGGCTGTGTATAGCGCCGCCACCTATCGGAACTTCATGAAACTATAGCGGCTGAAGCGGAGCATTCCACGATGTCCCACAAGAAATTCCGCATTTTTGCGACCGAAACTGGCCGAGTGAAAATGCGATGCATTATTTATTGAACGCTCCTCGTAAAAACAGGCGGGGGGTATTGTACTGTCAGTAGGGAAGCGGAAAACGCAGAATGGGGCTGTTAGGAGGTCTGAAGAGACTTTAAATGTAGTAGGCTAGTCATTGGATAACACTTAAGTAACAAATCCATCAGGGAGATCTCAACCCTTATGAAGCTGCTATTGGTGATGTCACTGTGATGTGGTAAGGTGAAGGAAGAACCACAACTAAACTAAGACCAGATAGACTTCGTGTAATGACAGAGACCGTCGACGATTTCAGAGAGTGGTTGTAAAAAATAGCATAATCAGTAGAGTGTTCCAAAGTGCTATGAGCAGTCCATATAGCACAATGGCTGTCCCTAGCGAGTTAAAAAGAATGGTGTCCAATGATCGGGCAAAAACTTACGAAAAATTGGTCAGTAGAAATCCTATGTAAATTATGTAGAAACATAAACTCACATTAACTATCAATATGATAAATAACAGCAAGCTAGAAAACGATTTTCTCACATCAGCGATTATCGTCATACATAAGAACAAGTAACTGATATATGTGTCAGAACATAGCTTGAGTAACCTCAAAGATAAAAGTACAAAGATGTTTAGTCTATATGAACAGTAGCACACATGGGTGATTTTAAGGTAAAACAACCATAATAACAAGCACTACAGTTGTCATAAGTACCATTTGTACCATAGCAGAATAATATCAGATTAATCCCAGTTATCATAATATCACAATTTTTTAATATAACAATCATGTTAAATACATTTTAGAATATGTTCTAACTCTAATAAAAAACTAAATGACAGTAAGGTAAACCATGACAAATTCAAATGGCTCTGAGCACTATGGGACTTAACATCTGAGGTCATCAGTCCCCTAGAACTTAGAACTACTTAAACCTAACTAACCTAAGGACGTCACACACATCCATGCCCGAGGCAGGATTCGAACCTGCGACCGTAGCGGTCGCGCGGTTCCAGACTGAAGCGCCTAGAACCGCTCGGCCACAGTGGCCCGCCATGACAAATTACTTTAACATATAATGAAAGCAAAGGTGACAACAGTATTATTATATACAATTTTGTGTACAACAGATAGTATGATTCTGTGCATCACATGTCCCAGTGGACAAGAATTAAGAAACAAGGAAAATCTGGGTAAATGACTAAAACTTAGGTTCCAAGTATATTACTAATAAGCTCTATGATCATAGATATGATACAACAAAAATGAAAGAAGTTTAATGATAAAAGAAATACAGTGTAAAAAACTCAATTAATTACTGAAGAGAATATTAACAATGGTATACAGAAATGGTGTAAATATAAGTATTTAACATTTGTTGTGAAAGTTACAGTAATCTAGCATAGAACATCCAATCATGTACTCAACAGAGAGAATAGAGAAATACATTTCCCAAAAGGACCATCAAAATGTGTCAAACATAAAGGTCAGATGGATATATCAGACTAACTACATCTACATCTACATGATTACTCTGCAATTCACATTTAAGTGCTTGGCAGAGGGTTCATCGAACCACAATCATACTATCTCTCTACCATTCCACTCCCGAACAGCGCGCGGGAAAAACAAACACCTAAACCTTTCTGTTCGAGCTCTGATTTCTCTTTTTTTATTGTGATGATCGTTCCTACCTATGTAGGTCGGGCTCAACAAAGTATTTTCGCATTCAGAAGAGAAAGTTGGTGACTGAAATTTCGTAAATAGATCTCGCCGTGGCGAAAAACGTCTTTGCTTTAATGACTTTCATCCCAACTCGCGTATCATATCTCCCACACTCTCTCCCCTATTACGTGATAATACAAAACGAGCTGCCCTTTTTTGCGCCCTTTCGATGTCCTCCGTCAATCCCACCTGGTAGGGATCCCACACCGCGCAGCAATATTCTAACAGAGGACGAACGAGTGTAGTGTAAGCTGTCTCTTTAGTGGACTTGTTGCATCATCTAAGTGTCCTGCCAATGAAACGCAACCTTTGAACCTTCACCACAATATTATCTATGTGGTCTTTCCAACTGAAGTTGTTCGTAATTTTAACACCCAGGTACTTAGTTGAATTGACAGCCTTGAGAATTGTAATATTTATCGAGTAATCGAATTCCAACGGATTTCTTTTGGAACTCATGTGGATCACCTCACACTTTTCGTTATTTAGCGTCAACTGCCACCTGCCACACCATACAGCAATATTTTCTAAATCGCTTTGCAACTGATACTGGTCTTCGGGTGACCTTACTAGACGGTAAATTACAGCATCATCTGCGAACAACCTAAGAGAACTGCTCAGATTGTCACCCAGGTCATTTATATAGATCAGGAACAGCAGAGGTCCCAGGACGCTTCCCTGGGAAACACCTGATATCACTTCAGTTTTACTCGATGATTTGCCGTCTATTACTACGAACTGCGGCCTTCCTGACAGGAAATCACGAATTCAGTCGCACAACTGAGACGATACTCCATAGGCCCGCAGCCTGATTAGAAGTCGCTTGCGAGGAACGGTGTCAAAAGCTTTCCGGAAATCTAGAAATACGGAATCAACTTGAGATCCCCTGTCGATAGCGGCCATTACTTCGTACGAATAAAGAGCTAGCTGCGTTGCACAAGAACGATGTTTTCTGAAACCATGCTGATTACGTACCAATAGATCGTTCCCTTCGAGGTGATTCATAATGTTTGAATACAGTATATGCTCCAAAACTCTACTGCAAACCGACATCAATGATATAGGTCTGTAGTTCAATGGACTACTCCTACTACCCTTCTTAAACACTGGTGCGACCTGCGCAATTTTCCAATCTGTAAGTACAGATCTAAGGTGAGCGAGCGGTTGTATATGATTGCTAAGTAGGGAGCTATTGTAGCAGCGTAATCTGAAAGGAACCTAATCGGTATACAATCTGGACCTGAAGACTTGCCCTTATCAAGCTATTTGAGTTGCTTCGCAACCCGTAAGCTATCTACTAAGAAACTCATGCTAGCAGCTGTTCGTGTTTCAAATTCTGGAATATTCCATTCGTCTTCTCTGGTGAAGGAATTTCGGAAAACTGCGCTCAATAACTCCGCTTTAGCGGCACAGTCGTCGGTAACAGTACCATTGGCACTGCGCAGCGAAGGTATTGACTGCGTCTTGCCGCTTGTGTACTTCACACACGACCAGAATTTCTTCGGATTTTCCACCAAATTTCGAGACAATGTTTCGTTGTGGAACCTATTAAAGGCATCTCGCATTGAAGTCCGTGCCAAATTTCGCTCGTCTGTAAATTTTAGGCCATCTTCGGGATTTCGCGTTCTTCTGAACTTCGCATGCTTTTTCCGTTGGCTCTGCAACAGCGTTCGGACGTGTTTTGTGTACAATGGGGGATCAGTTCCATCTCTTACCAATTCATGAGGTATGAATCTCTCAATTGCTGTTGTTACTATATCTTTGAATTTGAGCCACATCTCGTCTACATTTGCATAGTCAGTTCGGAAGGAATGGAGATTGTCTCTTAGGAAGGCTTCTAGTGACACTTTATCAGCTTTTTTAAATAAAATTATTTTGCGTATGTTTCTGGTGGATTTGGAGGAAACGGTATTGAGCCTAGCTACAACGACATTGTGATCACTAATCCCTGTATCAGTCATGATGCTCTCTATCAGCTCTGGATTGTTTGTGGCTAAGAGGTCAAGTGTGTTTTCGCAACCATTTACAATTCGCGTGAGTTCGTGGACTAACTGCTCGAAATAATTTTCGGAGGAAGCATTTAGGACAAACTCGGAAGATGTCTTCTGTCTACCACCGGTTCTGAACAAGTATTTTTGCCAACATATCGAGGGAAGGTTGAAGTCCCCACCAACTATAACCGTATGAGTGGGGTATTTATTTGTTACGAGACTCAAATTTTCTCTGAACTGTTCAGCAACTATATCATCGGAGTCTGGGGGTCGGTAGAAGGAGCCAATTATTAATTTAGTTCGGCTGTTAAGTATAATCTCCACCCATACCAATTCGCACGGAGTATCTACTTCGACTTCACTACAAGATAAACCACTACTGACAGACACAAACACTCCACCAATTCTGCCTAATCTATCTTTCCTGAACACCGTCTGAGACTTTGTAAAAATTTCTGTAGAACTTATTTCAGGCTTTAGCCGGCTTTCTGTACCTATGACGATTTCAGCTTATATGCTTTCTATTAGCGCTTGAAGCTCAGGGACTTTCCCAGCATAACTACAACAATTTACAACTACAATTCCGACTGTTCCTTGATCCAAGCACGTCCTGTATTTGCCATTCACTCTTTGAGATTGCAGCCCACCCCGTACTTTCCCGAGGCCTTCTAACCTAAGAAACCTCTCAGTCCACGCCACACAGCCTCCGCTATCCGTGTAGCCGCCAGCTGAGTGTAGTGAACTCTTGACCTATTCAGCGGAACCCGAAACCCCACCACCGAATGGCGAAAGTCATGGAATCTGCAGCCAACACGATCGCAAAACCGTCTGCGCCTCTGATTCAGACCCTCCACCCGGTTCGGCACCAAAGGTCCGCAGTCGGTTGTGTCAACGATGCTGCAGATGGTGAGCTCTGCTTTCATCTCGTAAGCAAGACCGGCAGCCTTCGCCAGATCAGATAGCCGCTGGAATCCAGAGAGAATTTCCTCAGATCCAAAGCGACACACGTCGTTAGTGCCGACATGTGCCACCACCTGCAGCGGGCTGCACCCTGTGCTCTTCATGGCATCCGGAAGGACCCTTTCCACATCAGGAATGACTCCACCCGGAATGCATACGGAGTGCACACCGGATTCCTTCCCCTCCTTAGCCGCCATATCCCTAAGGGGCCCCATTACGCGCCTAACATTGGAGCTCCCAACTACCAGTATGCCCACCCTCTGCGATTGCCCGGACCTTGAAACAGGGCAGGCAGCTGCATCTGGCTCAGCCAGAGACAGTACCTGAAACCTGTTTGTCAGACGCACCGGGGAGGCTTTCTGATCAGCCTCCGGGGACGTCTTTCGCTGCCTGCCACGCCTTGGAACGTCCTCCCAATCAACCACAGGCGAGCGCTCAGCCCCATTGCGGGCAGCAACTACTAGTGAGATTTTTATAGTCAATCAAAAACAAGAGAGAATCAGGGTAATCTGGCTTACACACTGTAACAAATGGAGATGAAGAATGTAACAAATAAATGAAAAAATAAAGAAGTAGATTTAGGGAAATAACTGTAAATGAACCAAATTAATACAGTTGTCAGTCTTTATCAATCACAAATAATATTAAGTAAAATATCCAAGAGTAGTAATACACAATAATAATGGAGAACTTCATCAGAGCAGAAACATAAATATACTCAACTCTGACAAGACATATAACCACCATGAGGTGCAATCCTACTAAATATCATAATGTAGAACTTCATATTTTACAGGGTGGACTAGAAGGAGTAATATGTCTTGCCAACAAAAAAAGTCTATTATGGTACAAGTGTATGATAGCAATAAAATTATGAGAAAATACACAAAAGAAAGTATTTAAGTTTAATACATAAAAGGACGATACTGTTATCAGTCAACAACTATTTGTTTTGTGATTTGAAAACATACATGATAGCAACAAGCTTGGATAACAACTTACAAGAATGCAGAGTAGTGATCTATCATAATAATATACGGCCAAAATATCTTAACAGAAAGACCAAAAAAGTGAAACATATGAAGATGAAGGTCAAACTGACAAGATATTTTGACCTTATATTATTATGATACATCATTAGTCTGCATTCTTGTAAGTTGTTACCCAAGCTTTTTGTTATTATATGTCTTCAGACTACAAAACCAATAGATGTTGACAGATTATGTTTTTGATAGGGACTGATAACAGTTCTTCCTTTTTATATATTAAACCTGAACACATTCCTTTATGTATTTTCTGGTAAATTTATTGCTATATATTACACTTGTACCATTATAGATGGTTTGTTATTGGTAAGTCGTATCTCCTCGGGGAAATATGAGGTTTTGCATTTTGCAACGTAAAATCTAGGGCTTGAAAAAGAGGGGCAAGTAGATGGTTGGACCAAACAAAGAAAATTACCGGCGTACCTCTTCACACTTTAATGAGAGAAGCTGAAGATAGCTCCGAATGGAGACATCTAGTCGAAGATTGTGTACTTAGAAAATGAATGAAGAAATGAGGTCATGACGCTCAGCAATATACACTTTTTGCCTGTCCTACAACAGTATCTCTCGATCTGAAAATGAAAGATGGAAAAAAATTAAATAAAATGTTGATGGTGTATAGGAACCACCGACAAATTGGTTTTTGGTTACTTTATTCAACAAACTGGCGAAGTGCGAGTAATACTCGTACAAACTGAATTATATTATCGATAATTCATCCATCCTGGGAATCGAGAATCTCGACGATTTTTGCGTGTTGTCTTTCTATTCCCATTAAACTGAAGTTAAATTATTATGACTGAATAATATCTAGTTAGCTGAATGGAAACTTCTGGACGAGAGAAGTCGGTTCCACAATATTTTAACACAAACATTCCCAAACATTTAGTTCCTAATGGAATTCTCAAGTCTATAAAACAAAGTGATTAGACAGTTACAGTTCATAATCATACTCTGTCTGCCTCTCGATGTCGAAGTCAACACCTGGAATAAAATTTCTGTGGCTCTGCAGAATTCCGGCAATCGCCGATTCTGAAATTTCGTAAAATAGACAGAGGCACAATCGTACGCCATGGGGAAGCAGTCTTGGGTGTGATGACGTACTCACTACGCAGCATGGGAATCAATGTCCAAGTTGTGTATTAATTTCGTTAAAAGTTCAAAAATTAATCTCTCAAAATCGAGCATAAACGACGTTGGTGCAGGCTTTTCTGATTTCTCAGGGTACAAAATTCGCTAGGAATTACCACACACCGAATAATGTTCCGAGCCACAGACGAGGGAGAAGTTAAAATAATCAAAGAATTAAACGTACCTTTTCCATTTATGAAACTATATTTTTCGATAACTGATCTTCATAGCTACATTTCAGGATGCAACATCCTCTTATATGAGAGGAAATGTTATCATAATTAATCAAATTTTATTCTGTATTCAAAATGGTAGCTTACAACAAGGCTGCTATTTACAGTTCCGCTGCGACCCTACTCTCCACAATTGTAAATCGGAAGTCAGTAAATGCGTTGTACACGTAATGTTCCACTTTCTGTCCACAGAGTTTTTATATCACGAGTCAGAGATAATCTGTCTCTCGCAGTCGCTATACGTCTTTGATACATACAGATAACTTGCGCAGTTACGCATAATCTGCACTACAGGAGAAAGAGGAAGTATAAACAAGGTGATACTACACATCGATATTGATACCGACAAGGAATAAGTCCCTGGAATTCCAATATGGTATCAGAATCTCGACAGTAGCTCACGAGACCAACATGAGCATTCAAAGAGGAGCGAGAGGAGACACTACATATCGATATTGATACCGACAAGGAATAAGTCCCCAGTAGCTCACGAGACCAACATGGGCATTCAAAGAGGAGCGAGAGGAGATACTACATATCGATATTTATACCGACAAGGAATAAGTCCCTGGAATTCCAAGATGGTATCAGAATCTCCACAGTAGCTCACGAGACCAACATGAGCATTCAAAGAGGAGCGAGCAGGGGTCTGCAGTTTATATGTGAAGGGAGACATGATTTAATAAAATGTTTTCTTCTTACTAAAATATGACGAAAACTATGACACTCCACTCCTTTTCACGTTTGTCAGGAATCAGCAAAAACACCCTGTGAGTGCGTGAGCATCACTAGAATAATTGACTGAGGTTGGGAGTGGACCCTTATTCTATGACAGGGCACATCGGTGTTTAGCTGTAAAATTGGTTTAATTTCTCTATTATTACCAAAGAAGCACACGAATTTACATATATTGTGACATGACAATTTCAGGACAATTGTCAATATAATGCATTACCTCGTGTAACAGTGAATACAACAATGTCAAATTTAAACAGAAGGTTCTCTACAATATTTTTCTTACTTTTAGACAGTGAAGTTGGCCGATATTACGACAAATCATCCGATTCCGGTTCTATTTAGGAACACAATGAAGTCTACAGAGGATGGTTAGTTTTTGTGCAAGATGGGCAAAAGATTTCTCAAGGTTGCTCGAGTTCATAGTGGACACAAGCTGGTGATCTAACAATTTTATGCCTCTGCGAGCAGCATTTACCTTTAGCTGCAATGTGCTGTCGGCTGCGTGGTTGCTCTCGCCCCCTGAAAATCCTATAAAAAGCTAATCAAAATCTTTACTGATTTTTTCAGCTGAAACTGTCCTAAGTTTCTCGTTTGGCGAAAAACATGTGCTCATCCCTATACCGGAAAATATGCCGATGTACACGTGCATAGATGGAGCAGTGTGTATACTTGAATGCCCTCTCAGTTCTTGCAAGAACAATTAACGACGTGGCTGTTTCGTTTCTCCACTATAGGAGATCAATGACTCTTCAGCTAATTTCTAGCTGAATGTCAGCCAAAGAGAACACAGTGTTCACACAAAAATTCCTCTTTTGGCGTCGTACAGAGCGTGATACGCTCTGTTCTACACTTGACGCTGTTTCAGAGGATAGTCCCCAAAGTTTTCGGTATTGTGTCTTTCGTAGCAAACTGTCCCCCACCTGTGTCTTTTTGTGCTTCACGTCACAGCTTTTTTAGACCAATCGGAGCATTCCTTTCATCTTGTGGAAACTATCCCTGCCAATCGCAAAGGGCCTACCTAAACTGTGTCGAAACATTGCCCCTTTTTCTCCTTCTGAGTTTATTTCAGACAATCGGACATTTTGTGACTGCTCCTGACGCTTAAAAGTTACAGGCGTACATCACAAGTGTACCACAAGCCTTTCATGTGATCAACTGTGTCTCTGGTCTGTTTGTATCCATCTGGAAATTCCCCAACGCAGTTTTCTAAAGAATTTCTCCGTCACAAGCAGCACTGGGCCGCTAACTGCTCCCCTCGCTGTATCGCCCGGCGCATTCGTTGTCTCAATCACTGCAGGTCAACAACCCCTGTTAGAATCCTTCCATTGTATGCGGGCCATGACAGCACAACTCGCATCTGTCCACAAACTAAAATGTTCCTTCCAGCAACTTTTTTCATCTTTTGCTCACTGACATGCAGGATTTGGGTTCGGTGTGTTAATACCGTCAAATTGAGTGTCAACCCTTTGCATTACATTCTATACATTTTGATAGGCAAATCTGCTCAATATCGTTGAAGTATGTCAGGTGACATACTTCTACTTGTTACGCCATATAAAATCTCATGAAAGGTGCAAAATTAACATTCATTCAGGCTGCCACCTTACAAAAATTTATTGTATGTTTGTATTCACTAATATTTTTCTATTACACTTTTGACAGATAATGAATTCTGTAACCTCCCACTATATTCGTTTCTGTATGAAATTTAGCCCAATTTTGCCACACACTCCATCCCCCCACAAACTGTTATCCAGTTTAATCTCCTATCCTAAGCTTTGATTAAACAGAACCTAATTTAAACTCAACTGTAACTGATCTGAACGCTAGTTGTCTTTATATTAAATGCGCAACTGGGGTAAAACTATTATCTGGCCCTAATCAAAATTCCCACTTACCTCGCATCACAACAACATTGTTGCAGATTTCTCGAAACCACAACAGGAAGCAGGCCGCAGCTAAGTTACATTTCTATTGCTAGATAAAATTTGTAACTGTTACATACCACTTGTTGGCGACAGGAAGGCACCCGGCCACCCTCTGCAACTAACACTGCCAAATCAATAGTTCAATATGGTTCAAATGATTCTGAGCACTATGGGACTTAACATCTATGGTCATCAGTCCCCTAGAACTTAGAACTACTTAAACCTAACTAACCTAATGACATCACACAACACCCAGTCATCACGAGGTAGAGAAAAATCAATAGTAGAACCCAGACCAGGCAGACGCTGGAGCAGGATCCGGATGCAACAACAACAAACCAAATGTGGTAATGCATAATGACAAACAGTGGGGCGGGAACAGCAACTATTCCAAGACAACGATTTTAGAGTGAGGTATATTTATTCAGCCCGCCCGGTTAGCTGTGCGGTCTTGTGCATGGCTTTCCAGATTGGGAAGGAGCCCTGGTGCCCGGCACGAATCCGGCTGGCAGATTTGTGTCGAGGTACGGTGAGCCGGCCAGTCTATGGATGGTTTTTAGGCAGCTTTCCATCTGCCTCGGCGAATGCGGCTGGTTCCCCTTATTCCACCTCAGCTACACTATGTGAACCTTTGAGGGCTAAGGCAGGACGAAGCCTCTCCGTGGTTTCTAGGTGCCCAGTTAAATACAGACATAGACCTACTATGCTAACAAACTGAACGACTCAGGAAAATAGGGTAGGCTCTCTCTGAGCTCTGAGCAAGTGAACGAAGTTAACTAGCTCCTAATAATCATTTCTAAAAATAAGTTGCACAGTGCTGCAGTCTTACCTCAAACTTCTCCTTTTCAAAAAATGATAATGTTATTCAAAATTTATATTCCTTACTCTTTCCACTATACACTTCGTATTGATGCTTGCTGTCCTTCACAATAAATCTTTCTTCATCTGACAATCACAAGTCAACACAGCACTACAGAACACGCCTATCATCCACCACACTTCAACAAAGCATGTTTCAGACTGCCCAGAGGCAAAGATTGCGCCATAATAAGACCAAAGATTGTTTAACAGTAACGTAACTTGTTCCCTCTCTGACGTGCACATCGACAACATGCAAAACTCAAAATGACATGACCACCTGACAGTGGTAATGGCAAAAAGATATTTTTATGTAATGTAATTACAATTTAACAATTTTCCGATTTATTTTTCATTTTACTTGTACTGTGAAGCATTGCTTCTTGCCAAATTTCATGATTCTAAGTCAACGGGATGTATCCTATAGGCTTTGATGAGCGAGTTTGCGCGTATCAGAACATCTGACTTAAATGGCTGTATTCTTTAATTGCGTTAACTTAGAAGTTTGAATTTCTTACACCGCCAAGAGACCATAGACTTTGGTCCAAGACATGAATTTCAACTTGATATGTCTACACTTTCTTGGGAAAAAGAGCTCTTAACGGACAGACTGACAGTCGGATAAAACTTGACAACAACAGTTTACTTCTTCTGATATAATTACAGATTAACAATTTTCGGATTTTTTCCTTTACTTGTGCACGAAACCTTCCTTCTTGACAAGTTTCGTGATTCTAGGTTATGGGACGTGTCCAGTAGGTTAAATGAGTACGATCGCGAGTATCAAAATTAGTGATATTAATGGCTGTACCTTTTGATAGCATTGACTTGGAAGCTTGAATTTCTTACACGACCAAGTCACAGTAGATCTTAGTACGTTACATAAATTTTAGCTTGGTACGTCCACCCTTTCCTGAGAAAAAGGATGCTTAACAGTCAGAGAGACAGACAGACGGAGAACAAAGCGATCAAATAAGGATTCCGTTTTAACGGACTGATATACGGGACGCATAAAGACAATCGCAGCTCTTAAAGGAGATGACTGGCTACGTCATCGAAAATTTGTGCATAAAAATGGAATCAAGAACTTCCCTGAACACCTCGAAGTATATCATTGGAACCTACAGGTTTCGGATATCCAATTTGACTTGTCACCTTCCTGCAGCGTGTTTGTTTGGGGACAGCAAACTGGTAAATAGTGTGTGAGCAACAATATAGGGTTTCCAACAGCCACTACGCACTCTGTGGAGTGCTGATTCGTTAGACTGCGTAATCTGTATTACAGCTTTCACAGCAATAGGCGCTGGGTGTATCTCGCCGCCGGCCCGCTGCGGTCGCACAGCGCTCAGCCGCTGTTTACAAGGCTGGTGCGGCTCTCGCGCCGATATTTATTTCGGCCCTGCGGCGCTAATCTGCGCCTCTGGCCAGATAGCGTCAAGCGTTATGTATGGCTCCGCGGTCGGCTTTTGTTTGCTGTCCGAAAAGTGTCGACGGGACGCGTCGGCAGATCGTTAAAACAAAAGCCGAGCGCGTTATCCGCCGCCTGCCGACTCCCGCGACATCTCGCGGCAGCGACAATAAACAAGGCTCCGCTGCCGTGAAATATAGCTCTCGTCCAAAAACGTCCCTCTAGTCACAGATCGGACGCACGCTGTTCCATCTTCGTCGCCTGTCGTTCCCAATTGCCGTCTGCAAGCGCTGAAGCGGCGATCGACAGCAGGGGTGGCTCTGAGAAATGTCCCGATTGCTCTACGATCCCGTAACAAATTTGTAAAAGCGGAGGCTTGCTCTGATTTGTGGCACGACAAGCTTCATTTTTTTGAATAACAAACGTTACCAAGAAGAAAACTCAACCAGTCATTCCCACAACTCTGCGATTTCCTCTAAAATATTTATTGAACTTAAATCTAGTCAAGTTTTCGCCTCTTTTGTGACCGGCAGAAGAGCAACAATGTTTCTGGTTGATTCGTGAAAACATCGTAAGACATGATTCTAATCCTCGTACTGCAACGTTTACGACTAGTGTAAGCAGTTGATTGTACAAGTTACACTTTTTTGTACTTCGTAAAACACAGGTTCATGTACTAATTGTACACATTATCTTGGTCAGATAATGCCAGCAAAAACTTGCGATGGCTTTCAGAACATTGGCTGCTGAACAAGCCCCACCTCCCTCTCCCAGAGCAGCCAGCTTGTGGGTTATAAAAGAAACGAACATGTATTGGAATAACGTGTTGCAAAAGTGACACGAAAGTTGATACCGAGTCGCTAGACGGACAAAGTACAGCCTCTTCGCTCGTTTTTGTAAATACACTACTGGCCATTAAAATAGCTACACCACGAAGATGACGTGCTACAGACGCGAAATTTAACCGACAGGAAGAAGATGCTGTGATATGCAAATGATTAGCTTTTCAGAGCATTCACACAAGGTTGGCGCCGGTGGCGACACCTACAACGTGCTGACATGAGGAAAGTTTCCAACCGATTTCTCATACGCAAACAGCAGTTGACCGGCGTTGCCTGGTGAAACGTTGTTGTGATGTCTCGTGTAAAGAGGAGAAATGCGTACCATCACGTTTCCGACTTTGATAAAGGTTGGATTGTGAGCCTATCGCGATTACGGTTTATCGTATCGCGACATTGCTGCTCGCGTTGGTCGAGATCCAATGACTTTTAGCAGAATATGGAATCGGTGGGTTGAGGAGGGTAATACGGAACGCCGTGCTGGATCCCAACGGCCTCGTATCACTAGCAGTCGAGATGACAGGCATCTTATCAGCGTGGCTGTAACGGATCGTGCAACCACGTCTCGATCCCTGAGTCAACAGATGGGGACATTTGCAAGACAACAACCATCTGCACGAACAGTTCGACGACGTTTGCAGCAGCATGGACTATCAGCTCGGAGACCATAGCTGCGGTTACCCTTGACGCTGCATCACAGACAGGAGCGCCCGCGATGGTGTACTCAACGACGAACCTAGGTGCACGAATGGCAAAACGTCATTTTTTTGGATGAATCCAGGTTCTGTTCACAGCACCATGATGGTCGCATCCGTGTTTGGCGACATCGCGATGAACGCACATTGAAAGCGTGTATTCGTCATCGCCATACTGCCGTATCACTCGGCGTGATGGTATGGGGTGCCATTGGTTACACGTCTCGGTCACCTCTTGTTCGCATTGACGGCACTTTGAACAGTGGACGTTAAATTTCAGATGTGTTACGGCCTGTGGCTCTACCCTTTATTCGATCCCTGCGAAACCCTACATTTCAGCAGGATAATGCACGAGCACATGTTGCAGGTCCTGTAGGGGCCTTTCTGGATACAGAAAAAGTTCGACTGCTGCCCTCGCCAGCACATTCTGCAGATCTGTCACCAATTGAAAACGTCTTGTCAATGGTGGCCGAGCAACTGTCTCAATACGCCAGTGACTACTCTTGGTGAACTGTGATATCGTGTTGAAGCTGCATGGGCAGCTGTACCTGTACACGCCATCCAAGCTCTGTTTGACTCAATGCCCAGGCGTATCAAGGCCGTTATTACGGCCAGAGATGGTTGTTCTGGGTACTGATTTCTCAGGATCTATGCACCCAAATTGCGTGAAAATGTAATAACATGTCAGTTCTAGCATAATATATTTGTCAATGAATACCCGTTCATCATTTGCATTTCTTCTTTGTGTAGCAATTTTAATGGCCAGTTGTGTACTATTTACCAATCACCACGCACTCTAAACAACACTCTATTCACAATGGCTATCGATTGTTATGTCACACAGTAGTGGTACGTATCTAAGGACGGTAACGAGCGTAAACATTCCGGAGTGGCCAAAGTCAACCGACTTTCGCCGATCAAGGGAGAGGCAAGTTGATACATTCGCGTGTGGCCTCAGCCACCCTGGATGAGGCACCTAGACCGCTGATTTTCACACATTTTTCGAAAATCATTGTTTTGTAACTGTGTATGCACTAAACGCACATGATGTTCCATTTGAAATGATGAAACTTGGTTTCTTTACTCTTAAAAATCTGATTATGAAATATTAAAATTAGTATACATAGGAAATGTTTTAATGAACCGTGTTTCTGTTCTGAAGACAAACTTTTAAACGCCATTCTTACACATAATGAGTGAGATATGTTTTGAAACATTCAGGCTTACAAAGAACTACGCCATAATTTTGATACCATTAGGATGCTTTTTTTCGGTACATTTTTCTGGTCAGGAAGTCATTTCTGAAAGTATTTGTATGGGGTGTAGCCATGTATGGAAGTGAAACGTGGATGATAAATAGTTTGGACAAGAAGAGAATAGAAGCTTTCGAAATGTGGTGCTACAGAAGAATGCTGAAGATTAGATGGGTAGACCACATAACTAATGAGGAAGTATTGAATAGGATTGGGGAGAAGTGAAGTTTGTGGCACAACTTGACTAACAGAAGGGATCGGTTGGTAGGACATTCTCTGAGGCATCAAGGGATCACTAATTTAGTATTGGAGATCAACGTGGAGGGTAAAAATCGTAGAGGGAGACCAAGAGATGAATACACCAAGCGGATTCAGAAGGGTGTAGGTTGCAGTAGGTACTGGGAGATGATGAAGCTTGCACAGGATAGAGTAGCATGGAGAGCTGCATCAAACCAGTCTCAGGACTGAAGACCACAACAACAACAACATCTTAGTAACATCGGAACACACTTCGAAAACCCCTGGCGGGTGTGTTTTTTTAAAGGTACTTTTTACTACCAGAGTTGTTTAGGAACGTTCATTTAGGTAGTACAATACTTCAAACTCTTCACTACATTACTTTCTTTTATGTATTACTTTCTTGGACAATCAGACATACAGAGATCTAGATCAGTATCAGAATCATCAGCTTCTTCCGAACTGGAATCGACCAATATTTTCTTCCAGGGCACTGAAAACACGCCACCAATGCCAAAACTCCACTGTGAGGAAAAAAAAAAAAAAATGCAACAACCCGTTTTGCGAGGGTTGGAACTTTAATAGTGGCAACTATTTATTTACAGCTCGTACAAAATAGATACTTGTTTCAAAGTTTTACTGACTTTCAAAGTAGTCACCAGCAGACAATACGGGACGCAATAGAGAGCAGTGACATGGAAAGCGCTTTTCTGGAGTAACAGTTCAGAATTCGAAAACTACGACCTAGGACAATACAGCAACTCTCTCTTCTGCAGTCTACATGGATGTGGCTAGGGCCTCCCGTCATGTAGACCGTTCGCCCGGTGCAAGACTTTCGAGTTGACGCCGCTTCGGCGCCTTGCGTGTCAATGGGGATGAAATGATGATGATGATAAGGACAACACAAAATCTCCGACACAGTCGGGAATCGAACCCGGGCCATTAGATATGAGATACTGTCGCTCTGACCACTCAGCTACCAGGGCCGGACAAATTTATACGGATAGCACGATCAAGACTCGGGCACAGTTCGGCTATCTTCGGCAGCCCTATCCTAGTCGGGTGCTGTTCACAGTGTGTTAAAGTGCACGATTAGTAACTTCTGTGTGTCTCTGGTTCCTGTAGATTTTCACCTGTTTTCATATCCAGTCCGGCGCCTAATTTGAACTTTGCTTACGATCTCTCTCTCTCTCTCTCTCCCCTCCCTCCCTTTCACTCTCTTGCAACATACCGCTGTGAGCCTCGAGTTGACCTGCATCAACCTGGGCCTGCTGAGCGGCAGATCGGGTTGTAACCATACAAAAATGCCATCGTCCAGCCATAACTGTGGGTTCTTTGACTGCGATGGTTCATCTAACTACTAACTACAACATATGAAGTAATACACTATTGACCATTAAAATTGCTACACGAAGAAGAAATGCACTGATAAACGGGTATTAATTGGACAAATATATTATACTAGAACTGACATGTGATTGCATTTTCACGCAATTTGGGTGCATAGATCCTGAGAAATAAGTATCCAGAACAACCACTTCTGGCCGTAATAACGGCCTTGATACGCCTGGGCATAGAGTCAAACAGAGTTTGGACGGCATGTACAGGTACAGCTGCCCATGCAGCTTCAACACGATACCACAGTTCATCAAGAGTAGAGACTGTCGTATTGTGACGAGCCAGTTGCTCGGCCACCATTGACCAGACGTTTTCAGTTGATGAGAGATCTGGCGAATGTGCTGGCCAGGGCAGCAGTCGAACATTTTCTGTATCCAGAAAGGACCTGCAACATGCGGTCGTGCATTATCCTGCTGAAATGTAGGGTTTCGCAGGGATCGAATGAAGGGTAGAGCTACGGGTCGTAACACATCTGAAATTTAACGTCCACTGTTCAAAGCGCCGTCAATGCGAACAAGAGATATGAAATGAAATGTCGTGTGGCTAGGGCCTCCCGTCGGGTAGACCGTTCGCCTAGTGCAGGTCTTTTGATTTGACGCCACTTCGGCGCCCTGCGAGTCGATGGGGATGAAATGATGATGATTAGCACAACACAACACCCAGTCCCTGAGCGGAGAAAATCTCCGACCCAGCCGGGAATCGAACCCGGGCCCTTTGGATTGACAGTGTGTCACGCTGACCACTCAGCTACCGGGGGCGGACGAACAAGAGGTGACCGAGACGTGTAACTAATGGCACCCCATACCATCACGCCGGGTGATAAGCCAGTATGACGATGACCAATACACGCTTGCAATATGCGTTCACCGCGATGTCGCCAATCACGGATGCGACCATCATGATGCTGCAAACAGAACCAGGATTCATTCGAAAAAATGACGTTTTGTAACTCGTGGACCTAGGTTCGTCGTTGAGTACACCATCGCAGGCGCTCCTGTCTGTGATGCAGCGTCAAGGGTAACCGCAGCCATGGTCTCCGAACTGATAGTCCATACTGCTGCAAACGTTCTAAGTTCTAGGGGACTGATGACCATAGATGTTAAGTCCCATAGTGCTCAGAGCCATTTGAACCATCAAACGCAAGATAATCCGTTGATTATTAATTGTACTCCGTTGTATACCATGTAATATTAAAGTGCATGCCATTTGCTATACATTAGTTACATAATGTGTTTTAATCCGACAGTTAGTACTCCCCCTAAGAGTTGTGAACCTGGAATCCGCTCCTGAGGCGGAATGGGACGGGACAAAAAGAGATAATGTTCTATGATGTTCCGTCAGTTCTTAATGTAAGTAGAGTTCAAACTATATATTTCTTTCTTTCTCCTTTGTTTTTCCAGGTAGTGTTTACTTACATCATAAAGACTAACAAGACGGCAATTGGATACTAAATCAGTGGAAACGGCAGTTACAGCCCTTTTACCTTCTGAAATAGGAGTTTTAGAAGTATCTAAGGAGTTTAAAGTACCTGAATCAGCGTTGGAAAATTACGTTCGTAAAGCTATGAATAATCCGAACTACAAAGTTGGCAAATCAGATGGGAAATTTAAAAATGTTTTCACTGCATAAGAAAAACGAAAAAAAGAGCTGGTAGCATACTTGACGTCAATCAAAAGGAAACTTTTTAGTTCACAGATGTCAAGTTAGCGGTAAGAAATGGATTGCCATACAAATTTGACAGAGGAACTTTAACTGGGCACGACTGGGTTATAGGATTTATTAGTACGGATACTATGTTGTCTATCTGCAAGCGATAAAATACATACAGTGCGCGAGCGATAGGATTCAATAAAGTAAGTGTAACAGTAACTTAGTGATGAGCATTAACAAGAATTGTAAATTTTTCAAAATGGCATTGTGTTTTTTATTGTTAACGATTTTGCTAAAGTTTCGATATCTCTTAGCCTAAATTTTTCATTAACCAACTTTCTGTCATAATTTTAAGATGATATTCATAACAGTTTCAACGTTTATGCAGTAATTTCACAAAAAATTGCGTTATCCCATTTCGCCCGGCGGGTGGGTTAGAAGGAGAAACATGCAAGCATTTTTTTTGAAAAGTGTAAAAAAATTGATAACATACAGTTTTAAGTGATTTTCAAGTAAGGTACATTAGGTTATACTACAAGATATTTTTGATATCTTTAAAAAGTGGTTTGTTTGGCTCTTTTATTTTACAAAAGTTGTTGAACATTAAGTAACACGTCCCGCCCCGAGTTCCCCAGTTAATATCGTACAACATAACTACGATATGAAACTAGTGACTGCATAGGTGCGCCGGAAAGAGAACACGAGGTAACAGGCAGTTTGCCTGCCCACCTAGTGCTGAAAAGCCAGCGGGAATTTACTGAAACACATGCAAACGTTTAACTCCGTTCTGTCCTGTCCGGACGATGACGTTGGGTATTCTCACCATAATGTGCATGTGACCGTGTAGATTGCGTGTCTTGCCCCAGGCTGCTCTGAAAGTAAACTCCACCTCTCTACTTCAGCGTCCAAGAACCATCTGCTAACGGAGTTGAGGTGTGCCTCGAGAGAGAAATGTGCTACTTGAATTTCTTCCAGGATAATGGTACTACTGGAATGAAATCTCCTATGTGTATGGCACAAGAATGATCATAGGACTTGTCTCCTGTGCTTGTTTTGCTCAGAGTCTCCTTCGAAAAAACATCGTCCACAAATGAACAGAAACTTCGCTTCGCGCTACCCGATAGTGTAATTTTTTATATTGTTAAATTCTCCCGCTACTGCATGGACAAAAATCGTCCTTCGACCCTACAAACCCTACTTTCTAATTCTTGTACCGCTCTCAGAATTAATTACAGGGACGTGCACTTATGTCAGAGCCTCGTGTCTACAACTACAAATCCACTGTCTCCTCTCGAAAATGTTTTTGGAAGACAGTCAGTGACCTCCATTCCTTAGCTGTCTCTTTCTGAACACCGAAGTTACAGCTTTGTTACGCATTTAGATTACGAGCACGAGAGAGAAAATAATAAGCACGCACCGAACTGCCTGCGTTGTCCTCGTAACATTAAGTCAGATGCAGTAGATAGGACGCAACAACGCCTAACTGGGACCTGATGATGCAGTTACGGCACTGAGACAAATCCATTAAGCACATTTAGCAGGCTAAAGACTGATGACGACTTGTAATAAGCGCCTTGCAGCAGAGCCTCTCCTCAGTTCAGTGTAAATACCCCGACCACCTAGTTTAGAAGCAGTCGATCAATAGAATCGATGGCGTCCATGTCATTTGCACTCGATCCAGTCGTTATGGTATTGCAACTTCTTGTGTCTTGTCTCAGTATTGTCACACTGCCTGGCATAATGACACCAGTTCCGTGGACCAGATAATCAACGCCAGAGTCCAGGACTTCAGCTGCCACTAATGGTTCGTCCATGGTTTCACCATCACCGTTTCAGTTCAAGGCATGAGCTGGTCTGATACTTCAGATTCGTAGTGACCAGAGGACCTACCTAACCAGCAGGTTAGGATCAGTATACATCATTACAACAGACTTCACAGGATCCTCCACCACGGTTCATTTCGTGGGAAAATGCAGGTAGTGATTGGAGAGGAACATAGCACTCTCAGACGGCGTGTGAACCAACTACACACAAACACGAAGGTCATGCTTAGTTTGCAGCGATCTGCCACATGGGAAGCGCCTACGGAGCGGCACGCAGGCAACCCGTCAGACGGTGATTCGCCGACCGATGCTTCAGGTGACACAACCTGCCGCAGATTTGAGTCTACTGTTGACAACAGTTTCCACTATGGCCTAGCTTTCTCTCACTCTCTTTGATTTCTGCAAACTCGCCAGCCAATGAGGAATGCTCTGTGCGGGAAATGCATAGGCAGAAGTGACAAATTGTAGAATGTCCGTTATGCGGCAGGTCAGTTGCCACCGGATTTCTTTTTAGCGCATTCGCCGGGTCCACGAGCAGTGCTTCAGTTTCCAAATTTCTCAGCAGAAGACCGTTTTTTCTGACAACGCAGCGCCAGGAGGGCAATACGTTTCCATACTGCAGTACCTGTTTTCGGAGCGGCCAGGTCCCTCTGTCTGGTCTATTAAGTTACCGTCTAGGGTCCCCTTGGGAGCAGCTCCTTGTTTTCTGTTAGCACTGGCCGTTCTCGGCATCGGCTTGCAACTGAAAAATCTACATTCATGCACTGATTCTCTATTACCAGATAGAAAAGAGGTTAATAAAGATGGCTTGACCTGTACAATCACTATCATAATCCTCATCATTTGGCTAAAAAAAAAGAGTTGATTGGTCTATACAATACTTCAGTTGGTTTCACATATGATTTGCATATAAAAAAGTGATAAATAACAGGCTGGGAACGGCTTGATGCCTTTCACTCTTCTATTGCTCTCTCTCTCTCTCTCTCTCTCTCTGGTGTGAGTGCGCACACACATGCGTGCATACGCGCACACTCTTGTATGTATGTATGTACGAGGGTGAATCAAATGAAAACCTTAAATATTTTTTAAATATTATTTATTGTGCAGAAGTGGTACAAAGCTGTATCACTTTTCAACATAATCTCACCCACGCTCAATGCAAGTCCTCTAGCGCTTACAAAGTGCATAAATTCCTTTAGAAAAAATTCTTTTGGTAGTCCGCGCAGCCTCTCATGCACCGCGTGGCGTACCTCTCCATTAGAATGGAACTTCTTTCCTCCCATTCCGTCTTTGAGTGGTCCAAACATATGGAAATCACTTGGGGCAAGGTCTGGTGAGTATGGTGGATTAGGAACACACTCAAAATGCAGGTCCGTGATTGTTGCAACTGTTGTACGGGCAGTGTGGGACCTTGCATTGTCATGTTGAAAAAGGACACCTGCTGACAGCAATCCACGTCGCCTTGATTTGACTGCAGGCCGCAGATGATTTTTTAGGATATCTGTGTATGATGCACTGGTGACAGTGGTCCCTCAAGGCATGTAATGCTCCAAAATGACGCCTTTTTCGTCCCAAAACAGAGCCAGCACAACGTTCCCTGCTGATGGTTCTGTTCGAAGCTTCTTTGGTTTTGCTGATGAGGAATGGCGCCATTTCTTGCTCGTTCTCTTCGTTTCCGGTTGGTGGAAGTGAACCCAGTAACGATTCTTGCAAGGAAGCCATCACCTTCTCGTTCAAAGCGCCGAAGAAGTTCTTCACAAGCATCAACACGTCGTTCTCTCATTTCAGGAGTCAGCTGCCGTGGCATCCATCTTGCAGACGCTTTGTGAAACTGGAGCACATCATGCACAATGTGGGATGCTGACCCATAACTAATCTGTAAATATGCTGCAATGTCATTCAGTGTCACTCGGCTGTTTTCATTCGCTATGGCTTCAACTGCTGCAATGTTCTGTGGAGTCACAACTCGTTGTGTCTGACCCGGACGAGGAGCATCTTCCACTGAAGTCACACCGTTTGCCAACTTCCTACTCCATTCGTAGACTTGATGCTGTGACAAACATGCATCACCGTTCTGAACCTCCATTCGTCCATGAATTTCAATCGTTTCACACCTTCACTACGCAAAAATTGAATAACAGAATGCTGTTCTTCCCTGGTGCAAGTCGCAAGTGGGGCGGCCATCTTTATACTGATACTGCGACGGTATGTGTGCATCTGCACTATGCTGCCACCTACAGGCCATTCTGCACGCTATTTGTAGAACGCTTACCAACTTGCAGGATAACGGAGCGAAATTTCGATTTGTTATGACAAATTTAAGGTTTTCATTTGACTCACCCTCGTATGTGTGTGTGTGTGTGTGTGTGTGTGTGTGTGTGTGTGTGTGTGTGTGTGTGTGTGTGTAGGAAGTGGACCAGAATTCACATAATTTAATCTGCAAAGATGGCTGTTATTAGATGTTCAAAATCAGAAGCTGATGATCTAGTAAATACGCCGCACAACAAAAGAGATATGCAAATTTGTCACAAATTGATATTCATACAACTACTGACGGTAAATGCAAAATTGTAAGCTTGGATGGCCTATGGACGAATGTCTGACTCTGGAGTGCAATTTCTTCGTGCAAATGGCAAAGGTACTAAACAGAGGACACGACCGTACCAGGTCGTAAAGTCTTTGCGACCTCGTTCCGTGTACTCAGTTAGACAGTAACTCAGCTTCGCAGACAGGTGCTTGTACAATATATGCCGACATCAGTATTTGAGAGAGCTGTTCGAGCCAAAGAAGCCGGTTGGAGTAATCAGCGAATCGCTCGATATCTGAATATGAGCGATGTTACTATTCGACGATGTTGGCAGGAATGGGTGAATCATGGTCCAACACAGTGTCAAGAAGGAAATGGTCGACCTAGAGCAACGACAAAACATGAGTACCGAGCAATCATCAGAGAAGCACTATTCGACGATGTTGGTAGGAATGGGCGAATTACGGCTCAACACAGTGTCAAGAATGAAGTCGATTTAGATAAATAACAGAACATGAGTATCGAGAAATCGTCAAAGAAGAGCTCAGAGCCGCCGATTGACCATAATCATCGGCCTGACGTGTAACTGATGCTTTAGTGACCACAATATTACCAATAGGCGGTTAAGAAAAACGGCTCTGAGTACTATGGGCCTTAACATCTGAGGTCATCAGTCCCCCAGAACTCAGAACTACTTAAACCTAACTACCCTAAGGACATTACATACATCCATGCCCGAGGCAGGATTCGAACCTGCGACTATAGCAGTCGCTCGGTCGCAGACTGAAGCGCCTAGAACCGCTCGGCCACAACGGCCGGGGGCAGTTAACAGAAAGCTCACTGCGTCCCTTGGGCCGATTACCATTGACCTATGTACACCAACAGGTCCGTTTACAGTGGTGTCTGGCATATTCGACCTGGATCTCATTGACTGGAGTAGAGTTGTCCTCAGTGATGAGTCGTGCTTTGAATTCTTCCCCGGTGACCAGTGAAGAAGTGTCTGGAGACGCCCCAGACAGCTGTGCGATACCAGTCTATCGCCCGCCATACGGCCCGACAATCAAGAGTGATGGTCTCGAGTTCCATTTTATTTCATAGTAGGACCGCTTTAGTTATTATCTGTGGCACCATCTGTTGCTCAGCGGCTTTTCAGAGGAAGGCGTCCTGGGCTTACCTTTCAGCAAGATAATGTCCGCACGCAAGCGGCGAGAGCTTCCACTGCTTCCCTTTGTGGTTGCCAAACCCTGCCATGGCCAGCCAAGTCGCCGGGTCTCTCCCCAGTTGAGAAAGTTTGGAGTATGAAGGTCAAGTTCCTCCAACCAACTCGGGATTTTGACAACGTAACGAGCCAGTGGCACAGAATTTGGCACAATATCGCTCAGGAGGGCATCCAATAAGTCTATCAATCAGTGCTAATCTGAATAACTGCACGCATAATCGCCAGAGGTGAACCAACGCGTTATTGACTTGCTCAATTTGTGAAGCTCTTTCTCTTGATTAGAAATTTCTGATATTGTATTACATTTGTTTGTTTGTACATATACATTACATATTTATTTTCAGTCATAATGGCTATGTTTGTGAACCGTGACTGTGTGGGAAAATTATTTATTTCAAGTTTCTGCTACCAGTCACTTTTTTATTTTATGCTTAATCTAACATATGCAACGCTTTTCGAACATGTTTAATTCATCTTCAAGCGTTTATACATACATATATACATCGAGAAATGTTACTTAAAAATAAACAATCTTAAACTACACTCCTAGAAATGGAAAAAAGAACACATTGACACCGGTGTGTCAGACCCACCATACTTGCTCCGGACACTGCGAGAGGGCTGTACAAGCAATGATCACAGGCACGGCACAGCGGACACACCAGGAACCGCGGTGTTGGCCGTCGAATGGCGCTAGCTGCGCAGCATTTGTGCACCGCCGCCGTCAGTGTCAGCCAGTTTGCCGTGGCATACGGAGCTCCATCGCAGTCTTTAACACTGGTAGCATGCCGCGACAGCGTGGACGTGAACCGTATGTGCAGTTGACAGACTTTGAGCGAGGGCGTATAATGGGCATGCGGGAGGCCGGGTGGACGTACCGCCGAATTGCTCAACACGTGGGGCGTGAGGTCTCCACAGTACATCGATGTTGTCGCCAGTGGTCGGCGGAAGGTGCACGTGCCCGTCGACCTGGGACCGGACCGCAGCGACGCACGGATGCACGCCAAGACCGTAGGATCCTACGCAGTGCCGTAGGGGACCGCACCGCCACTTCCCAGCAAATTAGGGACACTGTTGCTCCTGGGGTATCGGCGAGGACCATTCGCAACCGTCTCCATGAAGCTGGGCTACGGTCCCGCACACCGTTAGGCCGTCTTCCGCTCACGCCCCAACATCGTGCAGCCCGCCTCCAGTGGTGTCGCGACAGGCGTGAATGGAGGGACGAATGGAGACGTGTCGTCTTCAGCGATGAGAGTCGCTTCTGCCTTGGTGCCAATGATGGTCGTATGCGTGTTTGGCGCCGTGCAGGTGAGCGCCACAATCAGGACTGCATACGACCGAGGCACACAGGGCCAACACCCGGCATCATGGTGTGGGGAGCGATCTCCTACACTGGCCCTACACCACTGGTGATCGTCGAGGGGACACTGAATAGTGCACGGTACATCCAAACCGTCATCGAACCCATCGTTCTACCATTCCTAGACCGGCAAGGGAACTTGCTGTTCCAACAGGACAATGCACGTTCGCATGTATCCCGTGCCACCCAACGTGCTCTAGAAGGTGTAAGTCAACTACCCTGGCCAGCAAGATCTCCGGATCTGTCCCCCACTGAGCATGTTTGGGACTGGATGAAGCGTCGTCTCACGCGGTCTGCACGTCCAGCACGAAAGCTGGTCCAACTCAGGCGCCAGGTGGAAATGGCATGGCAAGCCGTTCCACAGGACTACACCCAGCATCTCTACGATCGTCTCCATGGGAGAATAGCAGCCTGCATTGCTGCGAAAGGTGGATATACACTGTACTAGTGCCGACATTGTGCATGCTCTGTTGCCTGTGTCTATGTGCCTGTGGTTCTGTCAGTGTGATCATGTGATGTATCTGACCCCAGGAATGTGTCAATAAAGTTTCCCCTTCCTGGGACAATGAATTCATGGTGTTCTTATTTCAATTTCCAGGAGTGTAGATTAATCTAGGGCACTTTGTTTTTTACTGTAGCTGCTGTTGTGGCATTTGGTGGGAAGGAGGGGAGCAGTGTATATCTAGAAATCGGACACAGTGGTGTCTTCTGCTGGTTTTCTTCTATGTTGTTGACTATGTATATCACAGCCTGTATCGGATGCAGATACACTCCTGGAAATTGAAATAAGAACACCGTGAATTAATTGTCCCAGGAAGGGGAAACTTTATTGACACATTCCTGGGGTCAGATACATCACATGATCACACTGACAGAACCACAGGCACATAGACACAGGCAACAGAGCATGCACAATGTCGGCACTAGTACAGTGTATATCCACCTTTCGCATCAATGCAGGCTGCTATTCTCCCATGGAGATGATCGTAGAGATGCTGGATGTAGTCCTGTGGAACGGCTTGCCATGCCACTTCCACCTGGCGCCTCAGTTGGACCAGCTTTCGTGCTGGACGTGCAGACCGCGTGAGACGACGCTTCATCCAGTCCCAAACATGCTCAGTGGGGGACAGATCCGGAGATCTTGCTGGCCAGGGTAGTTGACTTACACCTTCTAGAGCACGTTGGGTGGCACGGGATACATGCGGACGTGCATTGTCTTGTTGGAACAGCAAGTTCCCTTGCCGGTCTAGGAATGGTAGAACGATGGGTTCGATGACGGTTTGGATGTACCGTGCACTATTCAGTGTACCCTCGACGATCACCAGTGGTGTACGGCCAGTGTAGGAGATCGCTCCCCACACCATGATGCCGGGTGTTGGCCCTGTGTGCCTCGGTCGTATGCAGTCCTGATTGTGGCGCTCACCTGCATGGCGCCAAACACGCATACGACCATCATTGGCACCAAGGCAGAAGCGACTCTCATCGCTGAAGACGACACGTCTCCATTCGTCCCTCCATTCACGCCTGTCGCGACACCACTGGAGGCGGGCTGCACGATGTTGGGGCGTGAGCGGAAGACGGCCTAACGGTGTGCGGGACCGTAGCCCAGCTTCATGGAGACGGTTGCGAATGGTCCTCGCCGATACCCCAGGAGCAACAGTGTCCCTAATTTGCTGGGAAGTGGCAGTGCGGTCCCCTACGGCACTGCGTAGGATCCTACGGTCTTGGCGTGCATCCGTGCGTCGCTGCGGTCCGGTCCCAGGTCGACGGGCACGTGCACCTTCCGCCGACCACTGGCGACAACATCGATGTACTGTGGAGACCTCACGCCCCACGTGTTGAGCAATTCGGCGGTACGTCCACCCGGCCTTCCGCATGCCCACTATACGCCCTCGCTCAAAGTCCGTCAACTGCACATACGGTTCACGTCCACGCTGTCGCGGCATGCTACCAGTGTTAAAGACTGCGATGGAGCTCCGTATGCCACGGCAAACTGGCTGACACTGACGGCGGCGGTGCACAAATGCTGCGCAGCTAGCGCCATTCGACGGCCAACACAGCGGTTCCTGGTGTGTCCGCTGTGCCGTGCGTGTGATCATTGCTTGTACAGCCCTCTCGTAGCGTCCGGAGCAGGTATGGTGGGTCTGACACACCGGTGTCAATGTGTTCTTTTTTCCATTTCCAGGAGTGTAGATTTGCATCAGTTATGTGTTACAAAAATAGTGTGGAAGGCTTTTATATGACAGTTGACCACTTACAGTTACATCATCTTGCTGCTTCACTTGCATCACTGGTGTAATGGCGGAGCTGTAGATTGACATTACACTATTGCACATTATATTTTGTCACTGATTGCCACTGCACAAATTGCTTCGATGTTATGCACACAACACAAGATGGCGAACTGCAGCATGTGAGTCTGTATCGATTATCGAGGTTTTGAATCGATAGTCTTGGTTCTAATCAATTATTTACATTTACATTTTTTGAACTGGCTTAAGACTGTTGAAGAATTTTGAGTTTTTGAATACGGTTATTTCATTAAGAATGTTATCTCCATGCTTTGGCCGGACTGCATGGCCGAGCGGTTCCAGGCGCTGCAGTCTGGAACCGCACGACCGCTACGGTCGCAGGTTCGAATCCTGCCTCGGGCACGGATGTGTATGATGTCCTTAGGATAGTTAGGTTTAAGTAGTTCTAAGTTCTAGGGGACTGATGACCTCACGTGTTTAGTCCCATAGTGCTCAAAGCCATTTGCATGCTTTGTGTTATGTATAAAAATTTCCATTTCTTCCATGATATCCATTCTTTTACTTTTTCCTATTTTGTGTAAAATTTCGAGGTTGTCTTCGATTTTCAAAAGGTGGCCTGTGTCTTTAATGTGAGTTGCTACTGCTGATTTGTTACATTTATCAAGCCTATTGTTGTTGTTGTGGTCTTCAGTCCTGAGACTGGTTTGATGCAGCTCTCCATGGTACCCTATCCTGTGCAAGCTTCTTCATCTCCCAGTACTTACTGCAAGCTACATCCTTCTGAATCTGCTTAGTGTATTCATCTCTTCGTCTCCCTCTACGATTTTTACCCTCCACGCTGCCCTAGAATGCTAAATTTATGATCCCTTGATGCCTCAGAACATGTCCTACTAACCGGTCCCTTCTTTTTGTCAAATTGTGCCACAAACTCCTCTTCTCCCCAATTTTATTCAATACCTCCTCATTAGATATGTGATCTACCCATCTAATCTTCATCATTCTTCTGTAGCACCACATTTATCAAGCCTGTAGCAGTCTAAATGTACTTTGAATCGGGTGCTGAAATTTCTGCCTGTTTGGCCGATATAATATTTATTACATTGGCTGCAGGTAATTCCTTTGTGGCTTGTTACAGCGTATTACAGCCATGATTTCACCACAATCAGAAAATTTCGTTTTACTCCCCTACCTCATCTCCTGTGGGGTAATTCGCCCAGGTCGTTAACTAGTAGACTTGGTGTGCTTTGTGAAACATAGGTGTGGTATAAATTTTGACGATTCTTTTCGTAATTATCTTGCGGTCAGTGCCCAACACTCCCGACTCTGGCAGATTCAGAGCACCCCGTATTTAATGTGTCCGGAAGAACGGCGGTGGACTGACAGGTTCTCCTTCCTGCGAGGCTGAGATTAGGAAGAGGGCTTGGCCCGAGGGGTGGGGGGTGTTATGCGGTCTCGCAGGTGTCGCCGGCTACGCCGCACGCCTGGTAAGCCATATTTTCCACGGTGGGTGCCCTCAGCCCTAGAGCTGCGCCCATGTTTACTCTTTCCTGCCCCCTCCCCTCCTGCTTCTCTCTCTTTTTTTTTTTCACCCTGCTGGCCATTTCATCTCGCGCTCCAGTGCGCCGTACAGACCGCCAGCGGCGCTTAGGAGCGCAATATTACAGACCGGCGCCGCGCCGCAATCCTATATAGCGCGACATAATACCCCGACACGCGGCAACAAAAGCAAAAAGAAAAAAAAAGAACGCGCCGGCTCGTGACTCGTTTAAAAAACAAAAGGAACAAACAAAAAAGAGCAGCCAGCGCTTTAGACGGCGCGAGGAGGGCACCGTGGGCTGGCCGCGCTCACAATACGCGCAAGTTTTTATGCTCTGTGCTGCTGGCTGGCGTTTCGGGGGCAAAAAAACTGCGGAAAATAACTAAAAAAAGGTTCTCCTGCGCCGGTCGGGTCGGGAGGGAAGCGGCCGGCGAAAATGCGCTTATATTAAGCCCGATCATATATTAATTTCACACTTAAAAAGACAACGGTGTATGACAATGGTCGCGGTGTGCGCGCTGTCCCGGGACAATCGGCTTAGCGCGTCCGGCGGCCGCCGCGGCAAAGCTTCTTACTGCGAGGGTGCTGTGGGGGCGGAAGAGGAGGGCGGGGGAGGTGGCGGAGGCCGGCGAGGGACGGGCAGCGGGGGCGGCGTCTTACGAGGGCCACGAGCCGCCAGGGCGCGCCGGGGCAGCACCGCCTAGACTAGAAGGCTTAGGCGGGGGTCGCGTGTCTCCAGCAGGTGTACACATGGGTTAGGCGGACGAACTGATACAGCGCTATGGCGAGTGCGGGCGAGTGCTCTTGTATTTATTGCTAGAACAGTCGAGGGGCGGAGCTAGTGCAAGCCTCAGTGGTCTATGTCTGTGCGATGGCCCGTGACTCAGAGGTCAGTACCTTCGAATAATGATGAAATTTTCAGTGTCAGTATTTGACTGGCAAAGAGGCAGAGGTGGTGACGTATAGTTCCTGATCACCAATCTTAGCGCCAGACATCCCCGGATTAAACCTTTCGCTGCTGCAGCTGTATACAGGGTGTTGCAAAAAGGTACGGCAAAACTTTCAGGAAACATTCCTCACACACAAAGAAAGAAAATATGATACGTGGACATGTGTCCGGAAACGCTTACTTTCCATGTTAGAGCTATTTTATTACTTCTCTTCAAATCACATCAATCATGGAATGGAAACACACAGCAACAGAACGTACGAGCGTGACTTCAAACACTTTGTTACAGGAAATGTTCAAAATGTTCTCCGTTAGCGAGGATACATGCGTCCATCCTCCGTCGCATGGAATCACTGATGCGCTGATGCAGCCCTGGAGAATGGCGTATTGTATCACAGCCGTCCACAATACGAGCACGACGAGTCTCTACATTTGGTACCGGGGTTGCGTAGACAAGAGCTTTCAAATGCCACCATAAATGAAAGTCAAGAGGGTTGAGGTCAGGAGAGCGTGGAGGCCATGGAATTGGTCCGCCTCTTCCGGTAACCGAATATGTTGTTGCGAAGCGTACGAACAGTTAGACTGAAATGTGCAGGAGCTCCATCGTGCATGAACCACATCTTGTGTCGTACTTGTAAAGGCACATGTTCTAGCAGCACAGGTAGATAACGTGCTCCATTGAGCGAAGGTGGATGAACAAACTAAAATGAGCTCTAACATGGAAATTAAGCGTTCCCGGACACATGTCCACATAACACCTTTTCTTTATTTGTGTGTGAGGAATGTTTCCTGAAAGTTTGGCCGTACGTTTTTGTAACACCCTGTATACACTACTGGCCATTAAAATTGCTACACCAAGAAGAAATGCAGATGATAAACAAGTATTCATTGGACAAATATATTATACTAGAACTGACATGTGATTACATTTTCACGCAATTTGGGCGCATAGATCCTGAGAAATCAGTACCCAGAACAACCACCACTGGCCGTTATTACTTGATACGCCTGGGCATTGAGTCAAACAGAGCTTGGATGGCGTGTACAGATAGAGCTGCCCATGCATCATCAACACGATACCACAGTTCATCAAGAGTAGAGACTGGCGTATTGTGAAGAGACAGTTGTTCGGCCACCATTGACCAGACGTTTACAATTGGTGAGAGATCTGGAGAATGTGCTGGCCAGGGCAGCAGTCGAACATTTTCTGTATCCAGAAAGGCCTGTACAGGACCTGCAACATGCGGTCGTGCGTTATCCAGCTGAAATGTAGGGTTTGACAGGGATCGAATGAAGGGTAGAGCCACGGGTCGTAACACATCTGAAATGTAACGTCCACTGTTCAAAGTGCCGTCAATGTGAACAAGAGGTGTCCAAGAAGTGTAACCAATGGCACCCCATACCATCACGCCGGGTGATACGCCAGTATGGCGAAGACTAATACACGCTTCCAATGTGTGTCCAACGCGATGTCGCCAAACATGGATGCGACCATCATGATGTTATAAACAGAACCTGGATTCATCCGGAAAAATGACGTTTTGCCATTCGTGCACCCAGTTTCTTCGTTGAATACACCATTTCAGACGCTCCTGTCTGTGATGCAGCGCCAAGGGTAACCGCAGCCATGGTCTCCGAGCTGATTGTCCACGTTGCTGCAAACCTCGTCGAACTGTTCGTGTAGATGGGTGTTGTCTAGCAAACGACCCCATATGTTGACTCAAGGATCGAGGCGTGTTTGCACGATCCGTTACAGCCATGCGGATAAGATGCCTTTCATCTCGACTGCTAGTGATACGAGGCCGTTGGGATCCAGCACGGCGTTCCATATTACCCTCCTGAACCCACCGATTCCATATTCTGCTAACAGTCATTGGATCTCGACCAATGCGAGCAGCAATGTCGCGATACGATAAACCGCAATCGCGTAGGCTACAATCCGACCTTTATCAAAGTCTGAAACGTGATGGTACGCATTTCTCCTGCTTACACGAGGCATCACAACAACGTTTCACCAGGCAACGCCGGTCAACTGCTGTTTGTGTATGAGAAATCGGTTGGAAACTTTCCTCATGTCAGCACGTTTTAGGTGTCGCCACCGGCGCCAGCCTTGTGTGAATGCTCTGAAATGCTAATCATTTGCATATCACAGCATCTTCTTCCTGTCGGTTAAATTTCGCGTCTGTAGCACGTCATCTTCGTGGTGTAGCAATTTTAATTGCCAGTGGAAACCACAGTGAAAAGCAGAAATGTTTTATTTGCAACAGTTAGGTACACCTTCCACCTACTTCTCTACGCCGCTCCAATTTCGAATGTTGTCGTAGTGTTGTATCAACTTTCTAATATCTTCGTCATAGAAAGGAGCCTCCTGTGCTTTCGGCCAGTTATCAGTACTGGTCTGCAGCTCGTCTGTGGAAGAAGTTTGTCTTCATAGCCAACGCTTTTTGTGAGCAGATATGAGACCCAGGGGGGGCAATTACGGACTGTATTCTAGGTGATCAAACACATCTCATCGGAAATGCTGAAAGAGCGTCTTCATTGGCGCTGCAGTGTGCGGCCGAGAATTGGCATGAAGAAGGAACTGCTCGACAGTTGTGTTATGTGGTCTGCATGATACAGGCGAAATCTCTAACCAGGTCCTCATATGTGGCGGGAGACGCTGTGCTCTGCGCAACTCTACGTGCTCACTGTTCACTCAAAACTGAGAAGAGTGACGCGACAAGATCGACGGGCATGCTAGAAACACTGACCAATACATCTGTGCAAAGCTTTACCGGATTTCCCCAGTGGTTTCCATTTCGCGACCGATCGGGACTTACTTTCTCAACAACCCTCGTATTTCTCACTAGAAGAGTCGACAGTAGGGGGTGGAGCTAGTGCAGGCCTCCGTGGTCGATGTCGGCAAAGCAGACCTGTGCGGTGGCCCGCGACTCAGAGGTCAGTCCGTTCGAATCCTGGTGTTGGATGAGATTGTCAGTGTCAGTATTTGACAGCCAAAGAGGCAGAGGAGGTGGCAGATTGTTCCTGAGCACCAATCTTTGCACCAGCGTCCCGGATTAAAGCTTCCGCTGCTCCAGGTGTATATATACACTTACCGTTTCAATGCTCCAGGCTATGAAAAGTGTTTACATTGGTTCCTTGCGACGATCGTACAGATACGACTAACGCCTAGTATGCGGCAAGAGCCGGAGATAACTGTCGCGCAAGTATGAGCTCTAGTTGTTGGAATACTGGGAATTACGCGAACGACTTACTGAATGCTGGGTTGTCTCTAGAATTTATTCATACTCGTAGTTACGGTGCGGCGCTTTCCGTGTTATCGAATACCATCCGCTTACAGATGATGAGCTGCTGAAGTCTTGTAAATCAAAGCGACGACGAGGACCTCATCATTCCCAATGCAACAGATTATGGTTTGACAGATAATGTTGCTGGTAAGCCTGTAGACGAATCCGTTACAAAATATTAGTGAAGCAACAAAAACTGAACCAGTAAATACTGGTCTGGATTCTGATGTCCCCATTGCTTCTTTCTCCGATTCCGAAGAAGAGCCTGAGCGTATAACTGACAGATCTGTTAAGACACACAGGGTAGATGGAAAGACGCTGATTTGGGCTCGAAAGTGTATGATTTTGAGAACAGTGATTCCGGGAGCAAAATCGCGAATTTAGGTGACTCATTTACTGTAATGATTGCTTCCGAGTTTTTTTAAAGAAGAAATTGTGTTACATAGGTGAGCAGTGTAATTTATATTACGAACATGTACGTAACAATGCTACTGAAAACTCAAGACTGCGACGTTGTAAAAACACAACGATGTAATTTACTCTTTCCTCGCCATAAATTTTCTGATGGTTCAAGTGAGAAAGAATGAAATAAACGTTATTGGACCAACAATCCGTTACTGTTTACTCCAGTGTTTGCGCAAATCATGCCAAGAGATAAGTACCTTCTTTTACTAAGGATGTTACACTTTAGTGATAAAGCTGAGGACCCTAGAAACGACAAAATCTGGGAAATAAGGCGAATAGTGAATCTTCTAAGAGAAGCATTTCCAGATGATTCCTGTTCTTTTAAAGATTTGTATACTAACGGAAGTTTAGTTCTTTGCAAAGGTGCTGTCTTATTCAGACAGTACATTCCACCCAAACGCCGTAGATTTCGAGTTGTTTTTTGTGTATGTAATAGTGAAGCGGGATATGTTCTTGACTTTATTATTTGTTTGGCTGCAGCAATGGACATAAAACTGAAATTAATTTTGGTGTATGTAGTGGAAAACATGGAAGCAATGTTCTCAATTTGCTACAACATTACGTTGGTAAAGGTCGTACACTGTATGTTGCCAATTGGTACCCGACATTACATTTTGGTGTGCACGAAAATGTGACTAATGGTTGTGGAACTGTAAAAAAATCGCAAAGGCATGCTTGCTTTGTCAAGTCAACTTAAAACAAGTGAGATAGAGTTTATGTCAACAGATAAACTTCTTGATCTCTACTGACAGCCGGAAGTGAAGATGCTGTCAACTCTTCATCAGAGCGAAATTATAGCGACTGACAAAGTTGACAGAAATAGAAATGAAGCGGAAGGAAAACCAGCTTGCATCGTAGGCTGCAATGAAAATTTGTGGGCGTCGACAGGAGAGACAAGAACCCAAGTTCAGTAGAATGTGTTCAGGAAACTGTAAACTGATATAAAAAAAGTATTTTTTTTAATTTTGTGGATGAGCCGCGCTGCGGCTCGCTTTGGTGCTGTTTGTAGGTTTCCGCCCTCTGTTGGAGGCCAGACCGTATCCTTTAGTTGGCAGGGTAGCGGTTGTTTGTCTTCTTCTCGTGTTGACTGGCGCCACTCGGCTTCACAAACGTTGCCTGTCCGCTAGTGGCAGCAGCGGCGGTTATCAATATGTAGTAACTGTTGCTCTATCTTTGGGGCGACGTCGTTGTTTTGCTGGGTCCTGTGATGTGGTCATGAGGGTGCACGACTTCGTCGTAAGCCAGATCCAGCAAGCTTTAAGATGAGTGCATTTCTATCCCCACCATTGTGTAATCTCGCCATTCTCCAGTGTCTTGGGTTCGTGTTGCTGCTCATAGTGTCGCTGATGCGAAGAGCAGCGAGTGGAGTGCTTGGGGAAGGCGGATATGATTAGCTTTTCTCGACTTCTAATTATTATTTACTGCGTCCAAGTTGTTATAATTTGTTAAGTTGAACCAGCGGTAATTTTTCTTCCCTGGTGCCCTGGGGGTTAGTGTATGTAACGGCAGTGTATGTTTCATCGCCTTGCCGCTGCTGTCCGGTAAGGCGTATAGTGTTGATAGCTTTCTTGATTGTAGGCCGTTTGGTGAGTCTTCTACTCTGGCGGTAGTGGTTCCATTCTCATTTCGGGGGCTCTAAACACAATATTCTGGATATAGTGTAGAGCGCCGGTTCCGGCTTTGGCGTATTGTTCTATCGTTGCGTTTGGTTTATTGGACGACAGATAGCTGCAGCAAGATTATCATTAGTCATTCGTCCGACTGCCACTAGTCTGAGTTACCATGTTGTGGAGTGAATGTAACTCTTGGCTGCCTTTATCATCGCTCGCGAAAGTGTTTGTTGCCGGACCTTCCCAGAGATCGATTCCTGGAGCACCGTCTGTGGCCCTTTGGTTCTTGTAAGACCCGTGTCTTCTAAAATGACGTCTGATGGCCAGCAGTTCAGTGTAACGCTCCTTTAGTCCACACCTTCTGCGGATATAATCTGCCTCAGTACCCTTTAAGGAACTTATGCACTGGTCCTTGTGTTTTATTATTGTATTATTTATTACAATACCTTGTAATGCCTACATTAAAGGCTATATATGTCTAGTTAATAGTTCTGGTCGCCTTCTGGAATAAATCTAGCAGTGTAGTGTTCAGTGGATGTTAAGGGTTGTGTTATAGTTTACCATCATCTTATTTCATCCGTTTGGTGATCAGTTGCTTGTTTTTTAATTAACCTTTGCTATTGTATTTGCTGTTTTACAGCAGGTTTCTGAATTTTTTACATTATTGCCGTTCCTGGAGTGTAAAGCCTTCAGTCGGGATAGTGGTCATTTGCCTTAAAATTCTAATTTAGTATTTGTATTTACGCCGTAAGCCTTTAAAACCTTATTTACTGCCATTCCTGGCGTCTGATGCCTTCTGCTGTGTTTGTGGCGACTTGCCTTTAATATTTCAATACCTGTAATTTGTAAGTTGCAGCGAGTTTTAAACAATTCTTAATTTATTGCCATTCCTGGCGTGTGAGGCCTTCTGCCCAGATCACAGTGGCTTGCTTTTAAAACATTATTTGCTGTATCTGTATTTAATGGTGATTTGCTAAATTGTAACACTATTATTTACACAGTTGTTTATTCCTTCATTAATAACGTGTGGTATTTTTATTTATCGTTGAGTCTGGAATTAGTGGTTTAAAATAAATTGTGTGTAATTGTAAAAGGCGGCCAATAGTAACTGATTACGGCCCCTTCCACTATCGTAACCGAATCCTGCCTTCCCTTGACTACCAGGTTTCAGTGGATCTGTCTCCACTGAACGTGCATGCGCTATATAAAAGTAAAAGAGGAAGAAATGTTTCACTATCCGATTTTGAGCAGAAACTCATCAAGGAGCTCCTAGGGAATCACCACCGACCGCAATCAGACGGCCGTCGTGGAAGGAGATCGGCTGACGGTGATAATCCCTCACTCTAAACCGAGCGCCACCTTATCTCGCTAATCACAGGAACATCATAGAAAAAGATCTCCAAGAGAAGGTATATTGCTGTACATTTCTATAAAATTTAATACACCTTTACATTTAATTTTTGTTTCGAAAGATACCGCACTTCGAAGTTTTACTAAGGTAATAACTTAGGTATTTAAGAAATATATTTCTCCATAAAAATCGAAAAAGAAAGCAATGTAACACGATAATACTGCATTTTGCCCTAAATTTTATCTCAGTAATAAGGATAGACTGCTAAAGTCGTATATATACTCACCTCTTGAAAATTACGCGCACTTGACAGGCGGCCGCTCCAAACAAATGCGCAGTGAGAGGGTTAAATTCCAGACCTCTCTTCAGCGCGTCATGGGAGAGACGTACACTGTCGATGGTGATCGGTCTGTGGGGTGGGGACGCTAAGCCCGACAGTTTCTCATGAGAACACTGGACAGATAATTAGTCATCCACACGAAAAGTCAACGTTAGCACCGTGTAACAGCCTCTGTCCGCGATAATAGCCTCGGCTCCTCCTGGGCACGTTGCCTGCGAGGTAGTCGTCAGTCGTCTTCGACGGCTGCTCTCGAGATAATGCATTATGTGGGGAGCATTAGTGAGAAAACGCACTGTAAGGTCTAGGCTCGAGTGACGTAATCATTGCGCCATGTCACTGATTGCTCGTCCCCTCCCGCCGGAGGTTCGACTCATCCCTCGGGCCTGGGTGTGTGTCTTGTTCTTAGCGTAAGTTAGTTTAAGTAGTGTGTAAGTCCAGGCACCGATGATCTCAGCAGTTTGGTCCCGTAGGAATTCACACACATTTGAACATTTGGCGTAATCATTACATTGGAGTAGAGCATTTTGTTTCGTAGGTGCATGTCACCGCATTTCATTCGATAGGTCAGGTGCAATACAAGGGAAGGGAGGGGGGTCGGGCGTGTATCCCCCACCCCTACCAAATGTACTTTGCCACTAGGCAAAATTTATCTGTGCCACAGATACTTACAGTTTCATAAAAATAATAATACACTGCCTAACAAGAAGGTGAAGCTGTCAGTCGGTGAGGCAGGAACTATAAAAAACTTCATGAGTTGCGAGGGTCTATGATTTATTTCAGCGATCACCACTTATCAGTATGGCGTTTCACCTCCTTTGCCCTGGATGCACACTTTTTTTCTGTTGGGAAGGGTGTCTGATAAGGCCCACAACTGTTGAAACTGGTCCTTGATGTCCTGCATATTGGCAGTGGGAAGGAATCCATGTCGGAGGTGGTCCCACACCTGTTCTATTGGGGACAGATCAAGGTATCTTGCTAGTCACTGGAATACCTCAGCATCACGCAAGCCGTTCAAGAGACACGTTCCATGTGTGGACGAGCACCGTCCTGTTGAAACATGGCACGAGGACACAGGATGTTGGTGACGTACCGTTGTCGTCACAGTTCCCTCAGTCACTGCCAGCAGTGACCTGAAGCCATAGCCGATGGCTCCCCACACCATGCAGCCAGAAGCAACACCACGGCGCCTCTCAAAAACATTGGGAGAATGGGACCTCTCCCCACGTCGTCACCATACTCGCCGACGGTGGTGCAGGGCAACGCAGTGTGACGCCATTCATCAGCGGTCCACGCTTCCCAGTGAAGGTAGCATGCCGAACGCAGCTGTTTGTGTTGTGGCGTCAACAGCCATCTACGCGTGTGGCACTAATTCCCTAGTTAAGCTATTGCTAATCTCCGACCAATGGTGTGGCATGACACGGAATGTGCAGTGGTTGCGATGTGTCTGGTGCAAAATACGGCGATCTTCCTTTGTGGTCGACCAGAACCCTGACAATGAGTGTGCCTGTCGGCACGTTCTGATGCAGCCCAACGTCGGGCCACTGTCACACCAGAATGCCCCATAAATCTACACACTGCATAATTCGACCAACCAGCCAAATGGAGACCCACAACAAGGCTACTTTCAAATTCAGATGCCTCTAACACTTTCTCACGTGAGTAGGCACCTTCTCCGTGTCCTTCACAGTGGCCACTCAACATCTGACGCTGTTTACGCCCTTTATATACCCTACCAGGCCAAGTAACAACACTAAACACGAAAAAAACTAATGTAAAAAGGGCGTTCAAAAAGTTTTGCACAGTCTTTTTTGTTTTTTGCAGGAGGAGAATGAAACTTTTTGTGAAAATACTTGGAATATTTAGCTATAAGTTGGTGTATAAAAGTATTTTCTTTTATTTACAGGTGAGCCATAATGGGCCGTGAAGTAGATGTCAGGTTGCGACAACGGTTGGTGATCGAGTTCCTCTTCAAGACCGGCGATGACTCTGCCACATCGATTCACAGGAAGTTGCTCCCTGTTTATGGGGAGGACACAGTGGGTCGCAGCAGTATCCAGCGGTGGTTGCAGAGGTTTATAGAAGGTGATTTCTCTCTACTGGACAATCCACGATGCGGTAGACCATCGACGGCAGTGAGTGATGTCAATAAGGAGACCATTGATTAAATCATCCAAAATGACAGATGTGTGACGACACGACAGCTTGCTGAATCGGTTCGTTTGTCATTGGGTAGTGTGGTATGACTGGTACAGTCACTAGGGTACAGAAAAATCTGTGCACGTTGCGTGCCTAGATTACTGACAAAAGAAATCGAAACGATGAGGAAGAATGTGTGCGAGGGTCTCATGAAGACTCTTTACTCAAGAGTGGAAATAGTGTTTTGACGGATTCATTACCCAGGATGAAACATAGTTGTTTTTGTCCGAACCTGAGAGCAAAAACCAATCCATGGAGTGGCGTCAACCAGGCTCCCCTCAGAAGAAGAAACCAAGACTTTCACGAACAGCAGACCGAAAGGTGATGGCCTCCTTCTTCTGGGATCAGTGTGGTGTCATTTTCATTGACTGTTTGGAACCTGGCTCCACAGTTAACATGGACCGCCACTGTTTGTCACTGGACAAACTGCGACGTGCCATCACGACCCACAGACCACAGCTTCAGGGTCAGCTCATCAGACTACACAATGCCAAACCCCAAAAAGCCCTTGTGACGCAGGAGAAAATCAGGAAATTGGGTTGAAAAATTGTTCCTCATCCTCCCTACAGTTTGGACTTGGCTCCGTCTGAATTTTACCTCTATGGTCGTCTGAAGGGCAACACGCACGGTAAAACATTTGATAGTGAGACAGACCTTATTTCCTGTGTCAAGCGATGGTGTAAAAGTCAATCCCCAGAATTTTACCAAAGTGCATGTACATCATGAGAAGAACGTTGAGGCCACGGTGGCCGAGAGGTTCTAGGCGCTTCAGTTCTGCTACGGTCGCAGGTTCGAATCCTGCCTCGGGCATGGATGTGTGTGGTGTCCTTAGGTTAGTTAGGTTTAAGTAGTTCTAAGTTATAGGGGACTGATGGCATCAGATGTTACGTTCCATGGTGCTCAGAGCCATTTGAACCATATGAAAGAACGTTGAGCCAGGTGCGTCACAGCTAATGGAGGCTACATTGAGTAGGAGCAATGTATAGCTAAATGTTCCAAGTATGTTCACAAAAAATTTCATTCTCTTCCTGCAAAATAAAGAAAATTATAGACGACTGTGCAAAACTTTTTGAACGTCCTTTGTACTCTGCTGGCTGTTCTACGTATAATAGATAACTGCAACTCCAATCATTTAAATATCCAACAATGGTGCGTACGTGTACGAAGTTACGTTGGCATCCATCCAATTCGAGTGCCTCACTTTTTAATAAAACAAGAGTAATTTGTTTATATGAGTGTCTGGCACATGTCTAACATGATTTCCAACAAACCGCAGTTCAGAGAAGTATATGATTTGAAAAGCACTAGTCGAAAAATTTTATAAGTAAATGTAGCATGTAACTAGCTCAATAAGCGCAATGGCAACAAACTCTTAGAATTTTGAGAACGTCATTAAATTGCACCATTATTAGTATTATCAGTATTTCAATAGGACTAGGGTTGTGACCACAGACCTGGAGATTACGGATTTGATTTTCGTTATTTTCATGTTTGTCAAGAGCATGTCTCTGTCCGTCCTGTCCTACAAGGGAATGGTCCAATGTGACATGTCGAAACCTACCCTGAAATTTTTCACACAGTAACAATACAACCAAAAGAAATGCACTGTCAAAATTTTAGCTGCTAAGGAGTGCTGAAAGTATATTTTAAAATAATGTTAAAGTTACTCATTTTTGCTGCACGAAGGACTGCTTGTAAGAGTTGTTTGTACAGCCCTTTCTGCCTAGCGTGTGAATCGGCGAATAAGCAGATGCAGCCGCAACGCGAGGATGTAGCACTGCGTAGCGCGAAGTCCAAAGAGAACGCAAGAGAATTTTAAGCACTTAAACCACACAAAATACGTCTGGTAGTTCTCCCTAGGTAACGATGCTTTGACTGTCATTAGCAATTCTAAATCTTTCGAATATTTTTTATTTCATATTCACGCGAGTTTCATTTTGGTGAATATTTTTTACTTTGTGCAAATCTTTCTTCAATATATATAATCGATATTCAGATTTCATGGAATGAAGCTATCTTTACGTGCTACTTATGTATAAACATTTTCTCCCTTCTTCATTTAATCAAAAAAGTTAGGGTCTTTAATTTCGCTATGGGCGCTATTACTGTACATATTTTCTTTGGACTTGGAAGCTACTCTGTTTTTGTTCTGTACTTTAATTAGCACAAAAATCATCATTAGACCACAATTCATGGACTCGTCTGACTTATTTCCTGTTTCCTATAACGTTTACACAATTTCTAATGAAACGTCGACATCATTCGAATGAATACCCAAGAAACTAACTAATGAATAACACACATGAAGGTCTTCGGGATATAAGATGATCCTTATTTTCAGATCTTTTAAGATTTAAAGAAGATTCATGTTATTGGCGAAAATTTTGAAAGATCAGTGTAAGCTGTATAAGCGTGTTGGCAAAATAAATGGCATGTTACGTAATTAGCCGCCTTTCCACACCAGAATCCTGCATTCAAATCTGACCCGCTCAACAGGTCACCCTGAAAGGGTACAGTACCGCCCGACATTGAAAATAGGTACAACATACTTAATTATTTTTGTCAGAACAACACATTTTTTTGTAAAATAACTCAATTTCAATTAATACAGCGAAGCCGGATCCAGTGTGGGAAAGAATGACAATTTATTTATTTAATTGATCACATGTGCACTCCCACAAAGTAAATCCCTACATCCAGTTTGGTGAGATCTGTGAAATGAATGAATGTATGGTCGTCTGCTAACCGCAGATAGTGAATGTGAATATATGATCATCTTTGAGACGATCCTTTGGTGGGACCAAAGAGATGAAACTTACCTGAGCTTTGAGCGCCTGAAATGTGGCTGACCAATACGGTAGCAAGGTGCTCCCCCACTTCAGCAGACGTGCGAGAGGACCTCGGGAACGGCCATGTTTCAGCACTCTGCCGCTGGATCTTGTGCTGTTAAGACCTTTTTTTGTTGTGCTCCGTAATGACAAAAGAGTGGAGACATGGTATGCATGTGGAATATTTAAGAGTAGTTTGAAATAATAATTTTTCTATTTCAGGAACTTTTGTGGAGAGAATTAAGTGTCAGGCAGGTAATATTAATGGGATTGTAGTAATCTTCGGAAGTGACCAGCGATCACAATGAAACCACGTGTAGCAATAAATTGAAACACTTCCGTGTGCTTAAGTTAAGCTGAATTACTAGCGTGTGTACAATAAGTTGAAATATTTAAGAAATAGCGTGTGTACCATAAGTTGAAATATTTAAGAAATGGCGTGTGCAGGACTTGAAATTAGAGACGAGTACTTCCACGTGGTGAGTACTGTGTGAGTCTCAAACTGTGTATGAGACAAAAGATAAAGAGAAGTACTCGTCCATGGTATCAGTTGAGGACTCGCGTGTGTGATGAATACGTTCTTAATATTACTTTGCGTGATATGATTCCGTGTGACGCTAGATTCAAACTCTGAGAGAGAAGCAAGGTGAATCGGCCGTCTATCCAGCAACGCCACTTGGCTTGCATTGCACAGGAAGACGTGCATATATCTCCAGAGTTCATAGTAGGAAAGTAGAATTACGAAGTGGGGCAGTGTCGTGTGAAACTGGGATAAATATTAATTGAAGTGGGAAAGCTGAAAGTGATAGTGTTGTGACTATTTAGTGTTTTGTATTTCAAATTGTAGTGTGACGTATGTCATGTAATTTGGGTATGTGTGGTTTGCATGGGAGAGTAGCAAGGTAGTTTCAAAAGATTAGTGGGTTATGCTTGTTCCTTCTGTACTGCTCGGTCTGGAGGACAGTTTCGTGATGATGATTGTGAGAGTCGAAGTGTGAGAAATAATAATAGATCCACCATCCTATCCAGAAAGTGCACTGTAGCGTTAAATAATTACGAGACCATAATATACAGATTCACCAATGTAAAGCCATGCCCACTGGGCGGAATTTCTCATGTGTTATTGTTGTAGGTTATTGAATTTGTGTGTTTAGGTTAGAGAATTTATCGGAATAAATAAGGTAGTGAAAAGAAAAAGATTGGTGGACTTTTCCTTCGAATTGTATGTTGTCATAATGTCCCGAATTTTCAATGTGTGCGCCATTCATATTCAGTGCGGTGGCCACGTGGTGACAAAAGCCGTTAAATAAAAAAGAAAGAAAATGTGGTATTGCCAGTGCGTAGTGTACAGTCAGAGTTCTGTAAATTACTGATAGTCAGATGCGTGTTTCCGTTGCGTATTAATCATATAGGAGGATAACTTGTAACTTAAGTATGAGTACTAGAGTTCATGTTACTCGATAAATAAGAATGAATCCACTCGCTTGGCAGACCACTCATCTTGCAGGCCTGACTGCTTGATGCCACAGTATGAGCAAGGCATGTGGGTGCCTCTCAACCCTTCTATATCCTGTTCTTGTCAAAAGAAGGTCTCAGTTCAAAATAATCACCGGGAGGAACAGAAAATCTGAGTAAAGCGGCTGAAGCAAACACGATGATGCCCTGTGATTCCACAGGTGTTAGTACACTGTCTGAAAATAGGAAAGCCGAGAAAATAAGTACCCTCAAAACAGTAGTGGTTCTGGCAACAACCAGATCAATTAACAATCAGAATTATCTTCTGAATGAAAAAGTTTCCACTGCGTTTTAGTGTGCAGGCTTTCACAACTTGTCCTGGAAAATGTTTTCGGCATAGTCCAAGTAAATAATCCAGATTCCCTCAGTTTTAAGACTTTTCTACGACTTACTATGGTGTCAGAGTACTTCCACTCAAGTCGCCATGCAACGTAGTTTTCTCGTTTCTTATTTACGTAACACAAAAATCTGCATCATTTCTGAAGAACGATAAAAATAACAGATATTTTGTTAGAAAATTGACCTAAAACGCTATCTGAATGTTATTATCATTCAGAGTAACAACAATCGGAACGATATTTTTTACATAGGAAAATAGCCTATTAACTACACAGGAAATGCAAAGACAATTTCGCATGCCAGAACTGTAGTCGTGGTACAGGATGTGCATAAATTATTTTTACAACTTAAGACTCTAATGTCTTTAAAACCATACTATTAACAAATGGTTTTGAACATATGATAAAATAACTCATAAAGTTTTGTTCCCTTATTCATACACATCAGTGTGTGCTCCCTTAGTGGCACAGATAATGACTAGTCGGAATTCCATTTCTCTACACGTACATCTACATCTACATCTACATCTATACTCCGCGAGCCACCTTACGGTGTGTGGCGGAGGGTACTTATTGTACCACTATCTGATCCCCCCTTCCCTGTTCCATTCACGAATTGTGCGTGGGAAGAACGACTGCTTGTAAGTCTCCGTATTTGCTCTAATTTCTCGGATCTTTTCGTTGTGATCATTACGCGAGATATATGTGGGCGGTAGTAATATGTTGCCCATCTCTTCCCGGAATGTGCTCTCTCGTAATTTCGATAATAAACCTCTCCGTATTGCGTAACGCCTTTCTTGAAGTGTCCGCCACTGGAGCTTGTTCAGCATCTCCGTAACGCTCTCGCGCTGACTAAATGTCCCCATGACGAATCGCGCTGCTTTTCGCTGGATCATGTCTATCTCTTCTATTAATCCAACCTGGTAAGGGTCCCATACTGATGAGCAATACTCAAGAATCGGACGAACAAGCGTTTTGTAAGCTACTTCTTTCGTCGATGAGTCACATTTTCTTAGAATTCTTCCTATGAATCTCAACCTGGCGCCTGCTTTTCCCACTATTTGTTTTATGTGATCATTCCACTTCAGATCGCTCCGGATAGTAACTCCTAAGTATTTTACGGTCGTTACCGCTTCCAATGATTTACCACCTATGGCATAATCGTACTGGAATGGATTTCTGCCCCTATGTATGCGCATTATATTACATTTATCTACGTTTAGGGAAAGCTGCCAGCTGTCGCACCATGCATTAATCCTCTGCAGGTCTTCCTGGAGTACGTACGAGTCTTCTGATGTTGCTACTTTCTTGTAGACAACCGTGTCATCTGCAAATAGCCTCACGGAGCTACCGATGTTGTCAACTAAGTCATTTATGTATATTGTAAACAATAAAGGTCCTATCACGCTTCCTTGCGGTACTCCCGAAATTACCTCTACATCTGCAGATTTTGAACCGTTAAGAATGACATGTTGAGTTCTTTCTTCTAGGAAATCCTGAATCCAATCACAAACCTGGTCCGATATTCCGTAAGCTCGTATTTTTTTCATTAAACGTAAGTGCGGAACCGTATCAAATGCCTTCCTGAAGTCCAGGAATACGGCATCAATCTGCTCGCCAGTGTCTACGGCACTGTGAATTTCTTGGGCAAATAGGGCGAGCTGAGTTTCACATGATCTCTGTTTGCGGAATCCATGTTGGTTATGATGAAGGAGATTTGTATTATCTAAGAACGTCATAATACGAGAACACAAAACATGTTCCATTATTCTACAACAGATTGACGTAAGCGAAATTGGCCTATAATTATTCGCATCTGATTTATGACCCTTCTTGAAAATGGGAACGACCTGCGCTTTCTTCCAGTCGCTAGGTACTTTACGTTCTTCCAGCGATCTACGATAAATTGCTGATAGAAAGGGGGCAAGTTCTTTAGCATAATCACTGTAGAATCTTAAGGGTATCTCGTCTGGTCCGGATGCTTTTCCGCTACTAAGTGATAGCAGTTGTTTTTCAATTCCGATATCGTTTATTTCAATATTTTCCATTTTGGCGTCCGTGCGACGGCTGAAGTCAGGGACCGTGTTACGATTTTCCGCAGTGAAACAGTTTCGGAACACTGAATTCAGTATTTCTGCCTTTCTTCGGTCGTCCTCTGTTTCGGTGCCATCGTGGTCAACGAGTGACTGAATAGGGGATTTAGATCCGCTTACCGATTCAAGATCTCCGCGGTGACATGTTCAAACGCGTTGCAAATGCGTGCCTCCAAGTCGCGTGTGTCTTTAACCTTGGTTCGGTACACTAGATCCTTTATAAAACCCCAAAGGAGGAAGTCTACTAGTGCAAGGTCAGGGGACCGTTGCGCCGGCCATCGATTGGCCCATCTCGTCCGATCCACCTATCCAGAAACGTTTCATTCAGAAAGTGACGGACGTTTACGGACCAGTGTGGTAGTGCTACATTCTGCTGGAATGTGGGTCAGATTGCAGGTGTTACAGTTGTGGCAGAGCAAACTATTGTAACATGTCCAGGTAAACCGTTGCAGCAGACTGAATGAAAATGAGGGGATCAACGATGCAATTGTGCATTAGGCCACACCAGACATTGGCCTTGGGACTGTCTCTTCCCATTTCACGTGCAACATGACGATACTGTGAACACCATAGACGAACGTTATACGTGAAACGTTGCCTCATTGGAGAAACAAATCTTTTCCAAAATGTCATTCTTCTTGTCAACCTTGCGTAGCATATCCACTGCAAACTGTTCACGCTGAGGTTTGTCCGTAGGCTTTAATAACTGAAGCAGCTGCATCTTGTAGGGAATAACCGTAACCTCTTATGCAAGACGTCGTGCACTGTTGATCGTCTCATTTCCAACTCTCCGGCCGCCGTACGCACCGATTTTGGGTACCTTGCCCATGTTGGTGACTGAAAGAGATAGGCTAGGCTACCCGCCCCTTTTTGATGGAGAACACTTGTAAGATTGTCATATGTTTTCTTCCGTTGTAAATAGTTCATCTTTACTGTACTGGGACAAAGATGAATGAGGGCGCTGCACGAGTAGTGAGTAAGATCCTTGACTGTGTTTATGTTTATCTTTGGTGCGCTTGGTCGCCTATCAGTTGTTCAGCACTGGGGCATTCTTATCTGAGGCACAGTAAGGAGAAGTTGAATTTTTAAAGGAATTTTGATATCTGTGAATCAGAGATAAATTATCTGGAGTACTTCGTCATGGAGGTGTAAAATTACTTGTAAACATATGTTATTAATTCTATTGATGGAGAAGATTTTTTTTGGAGGAATTTTTAAGGCAACCAATGTATGCGCAAGAATGAAATGTTTGTTTGTCAGAACTTTTAATTCATGGAAATATTTGTCCCTCAGATAGCTAATAACATTAATGATTAGTGTTAATTTGATCTCTTTGTTTGCGATATCTGTATCGCAGTTGGTTGGTATGTCTATTGTTTTTGCATTTCATAATTGTTAGGGTCATCTTATGGTGTACAGTCTTTTTTGAGAATAAGTGGAGTTGAATTTTTCGCCGGCCGGAGTGGCCGAGCGGTTCTAGGCGCTACAAAGTTCAAGGGGACTGATGACTTCAGATGTTAAGTCGCATAGTGCTCAGAGCCATTTGAACCATTTTTACAATTTTTCATTAACAACTTTCTTTAAAGTGTAACCCTCCCACATCATCCTTAGTAAACATTTGAATGTTTCGTCCTGTGTACATTGCGCCTTACGATACATGAAAAAAAATGTGGTGTTTAGATTACTTTTCTTTAGCTGCTACATGTGCTGGTTTCAATTTGGTTTCGAGAACGTCAGTACAACAGACACAAAAAAGCATGCTGAGCACGAAGTAAGTTACTTTTGCTTCAGCGTACTTCTCACTTTGCATTCTTGTGAGCAAACAGTACATAGTTAGAATTTTCAGATATTGTGCTTATTTAGCACATTAGTTTACAGTGAACAGTGTAGGTAATACGAAACAATTATAGAGTATTTTATTTCGCGGATATTTAAAGTCAAATTTCGCACTTCATGTCACACAACATTCGTAACATACTTAAGTATTGAGTTACAGCTAAACAGTTCTCACTAAATAGTCTGTTAGTTTCTTTTGGGAGTTGATTAGATTTATTTTCACTATTTCAAATTCAGTATTTTACTTGCATTAAAGCTTTGTTTCACGGCGATGTTCACATGCGCAACACAGGGCCAACCAACAGTCAATATTGCTCAGTGGTTGAATACGATATATAAAGCACACGTTACATGAGGAGAAAGTTTTGAAAAATTAATATTTAGTATTTTCATTTAGAGCTAAATTTTTATAGAAACTGTGCTGATGTAAGCTGGCGCAAGCACACCATGCGGCATAGAGGTCACAAGAAGATCGATCGAGGCCAAAGCAGACCCGCAGGAAACGCGCCGCCAACCCCTCTCGGCCAGCAGTATTTAGGATCGCTGCCGCGGATTGGAGGGCCAATTAGCTCACTGAGTTAGTTCGAGCCTTTTATGCCAGTTAGTTCGAGTCTGTACGCCGTGTGAGCTCTAGGGCGTCATCGAGATGGGGCCTCTAGCTTATTATCAGGCACCTCATAGCGAACATAACAGTGTTCATAGCGGGTGGAGTATACGGGAGAGCTTGTACCACACACAGCACATGGAAGTTCAAGTTATTTTATGAATGAAGAACTCAGTTAGTAGCGCGGGATTAGCCGAGCGGTCATGGCGCTGCAGTCATGGACTGTGCGCTTGGTCCCGGCGGAGGTTCGAGTCCTCCCTCGGGCATGTGTGTGTGTGTTTGTCCTTAGGATAATTTAGATTAAGTAGCGTGTAAGTTTAGGGACTGATGACCTTAGTAGTTAAATCCCATAAGATTTCACACACATTTGAACAAGAACGCAGTTATTAATTGCGTGCAGTTTGTGTCATAGAACGAGGGTACCGGTCACCAACCAACGTCCTCTCATTGCTTCCCATGGAACAGGTCTGCAGAGACAATGAGGTGACGTAAAAGCAGCTACCGAGAATTCAACAGAAATTTGTTTCCATAAATGACGTACGCCAAGCCCGAATAGTTGTCGGGACGGTGGTTGCCCTCCATAACGCGTCCGAAAGTTTTGTTGCACTTGGATTTGGACGTCGTCTGTATAAACCAGCTTTCTCTAGTAAAGTCTGCAATTTGCCTCAAAATTGCATCACATGAAAGGTAAATTTTTTTTGCGGTATCATACGTTGAAATCAATTCGTTAATACCTAGTATAGGTTTAAAGTTATTAAAGTCGTAAGTGTAAAGATGTTTTATCGACCCCTTTACGGCTTGATAACACATTGCTCGTTGAGAAATCTTACGCAAAATGCAGGACTGGTGTTTCAGTCACGTTAAGGATGGCGATTATATCGGTTTTTCGACGCCTGTAACCTGACTGTTGAAACCGTTCAAAATAATCAGTTTTTGAAATAACCGTTTCCAGTCTTTTATTCGTATTATTCTCTGTAATAAATTTAGAAACTGAACAAATGCTGATAAATTTTGACTGTCTCAATTTCAAGATATATGGAACCAAAATATTAAACTGATAAATAAAAGGAAACATAGTCCGTCCTTGTTTGCTGCTTTTCTCGAAAAGTGATAAGTAATGGATTTCTCGAAAAGTGGTAGAATACTACAAAAATCTCCAGTATTCTAATCACAATTCCAATTTTTTTAAACTGTGATGATAAATAATGCTGTAATCATAACTATTTGGGCATAACGAATGCTAAAGGGTAAAACTGACGTTGGAGAACTCTATTTTTCGTGTTGATTTGTCCGTTTTCAAGGACTACAAGCCCATAAAGGCATATTATGTAGACACAAGCAGCAGATAAGCTAATTTCCATTTTTATTGTAAACTACATGAAATCGCAAGTTTGTAGCTATTAATCTTTTAAAGGACATGGAGCACTGTGCTTCATTGTTACTGCAGTCCCATACTATGAATGATGTCATTTCTTAATCCAACTAATACCCGGCGACAACCACGAGAAATTGCCATATACACCAGATAGGACAAGTAATGCATACTCCATGTACATGAGTACCAGCCAATAGGGACCATGCCGCATGGTAATGGAAATGCCGTGTGGTTAGGGTAGACCGCCTGGTACAAGTCTTTCGAGTTGACGCCACCTCGGCGACTTGCGTGTCGATGGGGATGAAATGATGGTGATAAGGACGACACAACACCCAGTCCCTGGGCGGAGAAAATCTCCGACCCAGCCGGGAATCGAACCCTGGCCATTAGTTATGACATTCCGTCGCGCTGACCACTCAGCTACCTGGGGCGGACACCGCATGGTAACAGGTACATTATTTTTCCAGCAATGCTCTACCATTTCTTATGACATGTGAACCGTGAATTTACTTTCGAAACTATTTCTTAAGAAACTTCCTGGCAGATTAAAACTGTGTGCCCGACCGAGACTCGAACTCGGGACCTTTGCCTTTCGCGGGCAAGCGCTCTACCATCTGAGCTACCGAAGCACGACTCACGCCCGGTACTCACAGCTGTACTTCTGCCAGTACCTCGTCTCCTACCTTCCAAACTTTACAGAAGCTCTTCTGCGAACCTTGCAGAACTAGCACTCCTGAAAGAAGCGATTCGTCAAGAACATTAACACATTTAATCACACTATGTGGGCGTGGTAGTACTTGCCACGGAGTAACTGATGAAATGAAAATTTAAAATTATAAGCAGAAAGCACCCTCTAAAACATCAAGTTACAAATTTATTCAGAGGCAGAAAGAAACAAATTTTTGAGTGTATGAGCTTTCGGGCTGAGAACCTTGCCGCTCTCTTTTGACACGCCCGTAGTCACGACCGCTCACAACCACCTCTGAAAGACTACACAGGTGCAAATCTGCAACACACCACCTCTGAAAGACTACACAGGTGCAAATCTGCAACACACCAGATTACCTTAAAGTAAAAGTTTTAACAATCCACACAAGTTTTTATTTATTTATTTATTTATTTATTTATTTTTTACCACGGCTCAACATGTGTTTGTTGTTCGTTCCTGCTAGCATTATTATTAACATAGCACTGATCGCTTTTCCCATTTTCTTTAGTGATAACTCAATATTTCAAAGCAATCGAAATCTTAGAAGTAAAAATTACTAGTTTTTTAAAACAGGTGTATTTAAAAACCAAAAATTTTAGCACTGCTGTAATTAATTGATATTACAGTGTTTTAACCGATTATTAGTAAAAAATAAGAAAAAACGACTGTTAGAACCGAGACCAAACAAATAGCGAAAAATATCGGTTATTCAGAGCTTTAACCGGTCAGCTTTCCCACCCCTAAGTCACGTAAGCTTCGGTGCGGTCCCTCGTCCACTGTATCCGGCAAGGTTTCCCCGTAGTGTGCGCGCGGCGCCGGACTAATATACGGACGCCTCCCCGGCGCCAGACGACGACGCGAGCGCCGGCGGCCTGCACAGAGCAGCGGCGGCTCGGCGCTGCTGTCGCGATAACCGCGGGCCTATTTCCCCGGAGCGCGGCACCAAATATTTTTGACATCACAGCCCGGCGGGCGCGGCAAGGCCGGCCGGCCGCCCTCTGGGGAGGCGGCTCAGGTCAGCCGGCGCAAGACGCGGAGGCGGCGGCGGCGGCGTCGCCTGATGTATGCCCCCCAATACGGTCGCCGCGGCGGCCGCGCCCGCACTTATCTGCGCTGCGGGTGTGCCGTGGCGGGTGAAATATACACGGGGGCCCGCGCGCGCCACGATTTTACATTTTATATTTGTAATCGGCGCCGCCCCCACACCCCGCATACATCACGGCCGCGTCCTCCCTACGCGTGCGCTTCCCGCCGCCGTACCGCAGCGGCGCGGCAGATACCCGCGAGGAAAAGGATTAATAACGGCCGCCGCCGGCGCAGATTATAGCGGCAGCTCGAAATGCCGCGAGAGCGCGTCCCCGGAGCGTTCCGGGCCGCTAACCTCTCTGCCTTTTATACGTTCCCGCGGAGCCCGCGAGCTGGCTTCTTGTCAGATTTACTGCTCCCTCTTGCAGCCGTCGCGTTCTGTCTGAGCTACGCTGTCGGTGGCCGCTACGGGAAGGCAAACCCAGTGCTTAATTTCTCAAATTTTAGGTGCCGGAACGCATCTCTCCTATAAAGCCAGAGCTCAATAGCTCTACTCACATAATTTTTTCTTTTTTGTCTGTTCTACCTTCTGTCATTAAGATATCGTAAATATTGTTTGATTGTATTGATACCACAAGAATGTTCGCTTTTTCCTTTGTAAAAACTTTGATGTCACGGTTTGTTTCTATATGATGTAGTATCTCTGTTATTTAAATCCTTTGCCTCACTTGGAGGGGACAAAACTTACTGTATATAATTCTAATTTCTGTGTGAATAATTTTTTGTAGAAATGCCAACGTGAGCAACTGATCTATTTTATTTAAAGTGACTGTTTGCTGTTATGTAAATTACTGACTTTCAAATGTTCAAATGTGTGTGAAATCTTATGGGACTTAACTGCTAAGGTTCAAAAATGGCTCTGAGCACTATGGGACTTAACATCTATGGTCATCAATCCCCTAGAACTTAGAACTACTTAAACGTAACTAACCTAAGGACAGCACACAACACCCAGTCATCACGAGGCAGAGAAAATCCCTGACCCCGCCGGGAATCGAACCCGGGAACCCGGGCGTGGGAAACTGCTAAGGTCACCAGTCCCTAAGCTTACATACTACTTAACCTAAATTATCCTAAGGACAAACACACACACCCATGCCTGAGGGACCATGACTGCAGCGCCTGAGACCGCTCGGCTAATCCCGCGCGCATACTGACCTTCATTCTTTTAATTATTGTATCATATAAAACATGGTGTCGTTTCCCTCTGGAACGGAACTTTGTAACGCGCCCAAAATGTGGTTGGCATGGATAGAAAGGTGGACGGAAGAGCCAGTCTGGGACGAGCTACCTACCCGCCAACAGCTCATGTAAAAGTTGTGTTTTGTGCTGGTGCCGAGAGAGGATTATCGTGCCGTTTTCCAATGCGCCAAAGCCTCGGATGGATGGATAAATAGCTGGAACTATTCTGGAATTGGTATCTATCATCGCCACCAAGAATTGACAGAGTCCAGCATTTCCGCCAGCAAATCCACCCACCAACATGCACTCGCCACCACGTTGCGGAATCACTGTAACGGAACCAAAAATTGTACCGTGAAGGATCAGCTCATGTGGCTGATTTATTTGTTTTCAATTATAAGGTAAACCAAAAGACTATATATGAAAACTCACCTTGATTTATCCTCTGTCACATATCCACTTAGCATCCTTCCCATGCTAGATTACCGAGTGTTTTTATTGAAAAAAATATTAAAGCCCAATGTTTTACTAATTAGTGCACCTAGAATATAGTAAAAAGTTAAAGTTAATGTGGCAAAAGAGTGTATTAAAGTAAATGATGTTTGTTCAAAGTAATCTTGTAATCAGAACTGCTTTCCGAAGACTAAAAATAAATAATTGAATATAGAGCAGTAGAGTAGTTCAAACTGGCATTAAAACAATTAGCTGTTACTTTTAAAAATTAAAAGTTCTTAAACTGAGGCTTATAAAGTATTGCTTAGTTAATGATCATAGTGCTGCCTGTTGTAAATTGCAGAAGGTGAGTCAGTATATTGCGAATATGTCAATTTTGTGTCTCAAGGCAGAAAAAGTTAAGAACTGCAATTGTGGAAAGTTATATACTCATGCTTGCTAAGTGCTTGTTTCTCTTGTGTATTGAAAGTGCATCTTAATAGTGTAACAGGATCCACAGTTTGTCCATTGTGCTCATGACAGATAACAATTAACAGGAAGACCACTATCTATGAAAACAGTAACTTCTTATATTCAGAGGACAGTGAGAAATAGTTTGCTCGTAAACTCTTTTTTTTTATTCCCATGTCAGTTAGAAAAGTAATTTGTAAAAGAAAGACTAAATCTATGCCCAATTTATAATTATGCAGTGAACTTTATTCACATCTCATGTCAGATGGGAAAGTGTTTGAAAAGTGATACTACATCTATGTCCAATTTATGATTCTAAAGTGCACTTTAATAGTAAAATTATTGAAACCATTCAGTTTGACCAAGCCTTGGAGGCAAAAGTGTATGTCATTATCTGTTGTACTTACGCAAATAGCTTTGTTCTTCTATAACTGTTAGCATTTTCTTTAACGTCAACATCTGCTAGTGACAGAGTTCATTGCACTCTCGTGCCGGCCGAAGTGGCCGTGCGGTTACAGGCGCTGCAGTCTGGAACCGCAAGACCGCTACGGTCGCAGGTTCGAATCCTGCCTCGGGCGTGGAAGTTTGTGGTGTCATTCGGTTAGTTAGGTTTAACTAGTTCTAAGTTCTAGGGGACTAATGACCTCAGCAGTTGAGTCCCATAGTGCTCAGAGCCATTGCACTCTCGTGTGATTAAGTATAGGTTGTGTCTATTCATTAAAGTTACTCATATCTAGTATCTTGAACAAGAATGTTAATCATTCTCATGACTAATTAGGTTGGCGACCGTTTTCTTTATTCTTTGAACAGTGTGGACAGGTAAAATATTAAAACTTCCTGGCAGATTAAAACTGTGTGCCCGACCGAGACTCGAACTCGGGACCTTTGCCTTTCGCGGGCAAGTGCTCTACCATCTGAGCTACCGAAGCACGACTCACGCCCGGTACTCACAGCTTTACTTCTGCCAGTACCTCGTCTCCTACCTTCCAAACTTTACAGAAGCTCTCCTGCGAACCTTGCAGAACTAGCACTCCTGAAAGAAAGGATATTGCGGAGACATGGCTTAGCCACAGGCTGGGCGATGTTTCCAGAATGAGATTTTCACTCTGCAGCGGAGTGTGCGCTGATATGAAACTTCCTGGCAGATTAAAACTGTGTGCCCGACCGAGACTCGAACTCGGGACCTTTGCCTTTCGCGGGCAAGTGCTCTACCATCTGAGCTACCGAAGCACGACTCACGCCCGGTACTCACAGCTTTACTTCTGCCAGTACCTCGTCTCCTACCTTCCAAACTTTACAGAAGCTCTCCTGCGAACCTTGCAGAACTAGCACTCCTGAAAGAAAGGATATTGCGGAGACATGGCTTAGCCACAGCCTGGGCGATGTTTCCAGAATGAGATTTTCACTCTGCAGCGGAGTGTGCGCTGATATGAAACTTCCTGGCAGATTAAAACTGTGTGCCCGACCGAGACTCGAACTCGGGACCTTTGCCTTTCGCGGGCAAGTGCTCTACCATCTGAGCTACCGAAGCACGACTCACGCCCGGTACTCACAGCTTTACTTCTGCCAGTACCTCGTCTCCTACCTTCCAAACTTTACAGAAGCTCTCCTGCGAACCTTGCAGAACTAGCACTCCTGAAAGAAAGGATATTGCGGAGACATGGCTTAGCCACAGCCTGGGGGATGTTTCCAGAATGAGATTTTCACTCTGCAGCGGAGTGTGCGCTGATATGAAACTTCCTGACAGATTAAAACTGTGTGCCCGACCGAGACTTCTTTTGTTTCCTTTACCGCTTGCTCAATATACAGACTGAATAACATTGGGGGAGGCTACAACCCTGTCCCACTCCCTTCCCAACTACTGCTACCCTTTCATGTCCCCCGACTCTTATAACTGCCATCTGGTTTCTGTACAAGTTCTAAATAGCCTTTCGCTCCCTGTACTTTACCCCTGCCACCTTCAGAATTTGAAAGAGAGTATTCCAGTCAACATTGTTAAAAGCTTTCTCTAAGTCTTCAAGTGCTAGATACGTAGGTTTGCCTTTTCTTAATCTAGCTTCTAAGATAAGTCGTAGGGTCAGTATTGCCTCACGTGTTCCAATATTTCTACGGAATCCAAACTGATCTTCCCCGAGGTCGGCTTTTACCAGTTTTTCCATTCGTCTGTATAGAATTCGCGTTAGTAATTTTTTATTAATATAGAATTTGTAAAATGTTGCGTATTCATGGAAAGCCAAAGTAACCGTTAGTTTGAATTTCAGTTCTTCTTCACGAGTGTTGGAAGGACACACGCCTTTTTCACGGAATATCTGTGGGCCGCAGCCACTGCCTTCACGGGCTGTAACAGATTCGCAAGAGACGCAACTGGTAGGCTTCTATCTTTGCCGGTAGAGGCATACGGTGTTATTGGGTCTTCGGGCATAAAAGTGACGATAGACGCCGTTGGCACACCAGCTGAAGTCAGTCTTTAGTTAGAGCAGGTTTGTGACCATCGTCAGCTAGAGTTTCCACATTATGCAGAGGTGTGCATGATTCTTGCATTGGTAGGGGCCATTGACCCCGCGACTACCTAAAGTAAGGTCAGTAATCATATTTCACATGCTAGTATGTAACGATTCGAAACCGTGCGTGCGGGAACGCATAACATTTCCAGAATAGCAATCCTAACCATCCCTGCCTGGGACGGTCTCCTCAATTCTCATGACTATTAGTATTTCAGGTACCTCTCTGTGCACTCTCAATTCATCGTAATGTCCGTAAACTGGTTCCTGTTTAACTGTTCTTGTACCTTGACCTGCAGCAAGGCTACTTTTCTCCAGTTCCTTAGCTTACTTTGAGTGCAGTATCAATTATTCATTTATAACAGGTTACCTCTCATTTAATGTGTGTTCCTGGAGCAATATACGCAACTTTTTTTTTAGATACGTCTGTTTTTCCTTGATCTATGGCTTACCCCTGTTGTCTCTTTTTATGATCAGTTCGACTACTGAAAGCCCAGCTATACGTGACGGAGCCTGATGCTGGTCGCAGTTGGGACCACAGCAGACCCGCAGATGAGATTCAACATCGTCATCTCAATAGAACATAGCAAACAGGTAATCAATTTAATCATTACGATCACAATTTTCGATTAATATCTTCATCCCTCAAAAAGCACTAGCCACAATCACACGTGTCTCTATATCCTCATATACAGCTGCTCGTCGTAACTGCCGTCTGCTTCACATCTCATGTGCAGCAAGCTACGTAAATTTATTAACTGTGTTTTTCTTACTTGTCACTTCTCTTCCGTCTGTTTTTGCTTTTCTTTTTGGTCATCAGTCTACTGACTGGTTTGATGCGGCCCGAATTCCTTTCCTGTGCTAACCTCTTCATCTCAGAGTAGCACTTGCAACCTACGTCCTCAATTATTTGCTTGACATATTCCAATCTCTGTCTTCCTCTACAGTTTTTGCCCTTTACAGCTCCCTCTAGTACCATGGAAGTCATTCCCTCATGTCTTAGCAGATGTCCTATCATCCTGTCCCTTCTCCTTATCTGTGTTTTCCCCATATTCCTTTCCTCTCCGATTCTGCGTAGAACCTCCTCATTCCTTACCTTATCAGTCCACCTAATTTTCAACATTCGTCTATAGCACCATATCTCAAATGCTTCGGTTCTCTTCTGTTCCGGTTTTCCCACAGTCCATGTTTCACTACCATACAATGCTGTACTCCAGACGTACATCCTCAGAAATTTCTTCCTCAAATTAAGGCCGGTATTTGATATTAGTAGACTTCTTTTGGCCAGAAATGCCTTTTTTGCCATAGCGAGTCTGCTTTTGATGTCCTCCTTGCTCCGTCCGTCATTGGTTATTTTACTGCGTAGGTTGCAGAATTCCTTAACTTCATTGACTTCGTGACCATCAATCCTGATGTTAAGTTTCTCGCTGTTCTCATTTCTACTACTTCTCATTCCCTTCGTCTTTCTCCGATTTACTCTCAAACCATACTGTGTACTCATTAGACTGTTCATTCCGTTCAGCAGATCATTTAATTCTTCTCCACTTTCACTCAGGATAGCAATGTCTTCAGCGAATCGTATCATTGATATTCTTTCACCTTGTATTTTAATTCCACTCCTGAACCTTTCTTTTATTTCCATCATTGCTTCCTCGATGCACAGATTGAAGATCTTAATACGAGCACTTCGTTCTTGATCGTCCACTCTTATTATTCCCTCTTGGTTGTTGTACATATTGTATATGACCCGTCTCTCCCTATAGCTTACCCCTACTTTTTTCAGAATCTCGAACAGCTTGCACCATTTTTGCTTTTAGGATGCTTTAATTTTCGAGTACTAGTAATAGTGTTCCATAGTTTTCGTTTTTGTTTTGAATACAGTTCAGAGACAGTTAGTGATTATTTTCATTGTTTCCAACAAGAAGTGTCTAATAACTACAGTTTAGTCAGGTATCAGCCGCCTTTAGTGAATTAGCAGTCTAGTTGAAAGTTGATTACTTAACTCTCTACAGTAAATTGTTGATTTCTTAGAATGGATAGGATGTGTGACTGCTGTGTACGGACGCAGGAGGAACTGGCCACTGTTCGTGAACAGCTGAGCGTGCTGATGGCCGCGGTCAGCCGTCTTCAGGCTGCTGCCTCGGAGTGTAGCGGCAGTGGGGAGTCTGGTGCGTCGCATGGTACACCCCAGGTGTTACATGCTTCACCCACTGTCCCTGCTGTCGAGACATCTTCTCGGGTACCGGGCAACCCAAGGGGAGTGACGGGTTCAGCGGCGTTCGCGTCGCACGAGGCGGAGAGTCAGTGTGGAGGCTGGCCGTGTGGCATCGCCCGTTCTGCCTGTGAGTGAACATGTGGCCCCTCCTTCAGCAAGGCCAGAGCAGGCACACGGGGGGTGATTGGGAGCTCCAATGTTAGACGGGTGATGGAGCCCCTTAGGGAAATAGCGGAAACGTCGGGGAAGAAGGCCAGTGTTCACTCTGTCTGCTTGCCGGGGGGTCTCATCCGAGATGTGGAGGAGGCCCTGCCGGCGGCGATAGAGAGCACTGGGTGCACCCGACTGCAAATTGTTGCTCATGACGGCACCAATGACTCCTGCCGTCTGGGTTCAGAGGTCATCCTCAGTTCATACAGGCGGTTGGCGGAGTTGGTGAAGGCGGAAAGCCTCGCTCGTGGGGTGGAATCTGAGCTAACTATTTGTAGTGTCGTTCCCAGAACCGATCGCGGTCCTCTGGTTTGCAGCCGAGTGGAAGACTTACACCAGAAGCTCAGACGATTCTGCGGAGATCTGGGGTACAAATTTCTCGACCTCCGCTATCGGGTGGAGAAATGTAGGGTCCCCCTGAATAGGTCAGGCGTGCGCTACACGCCGGAAGCGGCTACAAGGGTAGCGGAGTACGTGTGGAGTGCACATGGGGGTTTTTTAGGTTAGAGAATCCCCGCCCTAGGCCCGACAAGACGCCTCCTGAGACGCGACAAGGTAGCAGTAGGCAAAACGCAACAGGGAATGACAATATTAATGTGGTAATAGTAAACTGCAGGAGCGTCTATAGAAAGGTCGCAGAACTGCTCTCATTAATAAACAGTCACAATGCCCACATAGTACTAGGGACTTAAAGTTGGCTGAAACCAGATGTAAACAGTAATGAAATTCTAAACTCAGATTAGAATGTCTACCACAGAGACAGGCTGGACAGTGAAGGGGGAGGCGTGTTTATAGCGATAAAAAGTGCAACAGTCTCGAAGGAAATTGACGGAGATCCAAAATGTGAAATAATTTGAGTGAAGGTCACGGTTAAAGCAGGCTCAAACATGGTAACTGGATGTCTCTATAGGCCCCCTGGCTCAGCAGCTGTTGTGGCAGAGCACCTGAAGGAAAATTTGGAAAATAATTCGAGTAGATTCCCCGACCATGTTATAGTTTTGGGTGGAGATTTTAACTTACCAGACATAAACTGCTATAGACTGGGAGACTCAAACGTTTATAACGAATGGCAGGGACAAATAATCCAGTGAAATTTTTTTAAGTGCATTGTCTGAAAACTATCTTGAGCAGTTAAACAGAGAACCGACTCGTGGTGATAACATATTAGACCTTCTGGTGACAAACAGACCCGAACTATTTGAAACAGATAACGCAGAACAGGGAATCAGCGATCATAAAGCGGTTACAGCATCGGTGATTTCAGCCGTTAATAGAATTATTAAAAAAGGTAGGAAGATTTTTCTGTTTAGCAAAAGTGACAAAAAGCAGATTTCAGTGTACTTGACGGCTCAACACAAAAGTTTTATCTCAAGTACAGATAGTGTTGAGGATCAGTGGACAAATTTCAAAACCATCGTACAATATGCATTGGATGAGTATGTGCCAAGCAAGATCGTAAGAGATGGAAAAGAGCCACCGTGGTACAATAACGGATTTAGAAAACTGCTGCGGAAGCATAGGGAACTTCACAGCAAACATAAGCATAGCCAAAGCCTTGCAGACAAACAAAAATTACACGAAGCGGAATGTAGTGTGAGGAGGGCTATGCGAGAGGCGTTCAACGAATTCGAAAGTAAACTATGTACTGACTTGGCAGAAAATCATAAGGAATTTTGGTCTTATGTCAAAGCGGTAGGTGGATCAAAACAAAATGTCCAGACATTCTGTGACCAAAATGGTACTGAATCAGAGGATGACAAACTAAAGGACGAAATACTAAATGCCTTTTTCCAAAGCTGTTTCACAAAGGAAGACTGCACTAGACTGTCGCACAGATGACAAAATGGTAGATATCGAAGTAGATGACAGAGGGATACGAAAACAATTAAAATCGCTCAAAATAGGAAAGGCCGATTAACCTGATGGGATACCGGTGCGATTTTACACAGAGTACGCAAAGGAACTAGCCCCCCTTCTTGCAGCGGTGTACAGTAGGTCTTTAGAAGAGTGTAGCGTTCCAAAAGATTCGAAAAGAGCACAGGTCATCCCCGTTTTCAAGAAGGGACGTCGAACAGATGTGCAGAACTGGACCTATATCTCTAAGGTCGATCAGTTGTAGAATTTTGTATATTGACTTTTCTGGAGACTAGAAATCTACTCTGTAGGAATCAGCATGGGTTTCGAAAAAGACGATGGTGTGAAACCCAGCTCGCGCTATTTGTCCACGAGACTCAGAGGGCCATAGGCACGGGTTCCCAGGTAGATGCCGTGTTTCTTGACTTCCGCAAATCGTTTGATACAGTTCCCCACAGCCGTTTAATGAACAAAGTAAGAGCATATGGACTATCAGACCAATTGTGTGGAACAGTTCCTAGATAACAGAACGCAGCATGTCATTCTGGGGGACACTGCAGGAGCCTCCACGAAGATTGCGTTCACCACTCGAACAACAAGCAATCGGGCGTCCCCTGGAAACGACCTAGTCGGCCAATCCTGCAAACACCGGAGCACCAAAACCAAAGATGACAAAACAACTCTCCGAAGAGACTCAAAAAAGGCCTTTATCAAGACCATCACTAGTGACAACTTCCTTCAATATTGAAGGCTTATCCGTAAATAAAGAAATTTTATTATCTGACATGTGCAAACGAAACAACTGTGATATTTTAGTATTACAAGAAACACACAGAGCACCAACTAGCCATAGACCAAAAATACAGGGCATGAAATTAGTTCTCGAGAGACCACACGAAAGGTACGGAAGTGCTATATTTGTGAAACCGAACTTAGACGTATGCTCCTGTGCTCTGACCTGCGAAGAAAATATAGAAATTTTAACTATTGTGCTACATTCATGTACCGTAACATCCGTGTACAAACCACCCAGTGCGAGGTTCAAATTTACGGAGCCTGGAAATTTCCATTCAAAAAACATTAAAGTTGTACTAGGAGATTTTAATTGTCACGGTCTCGCATGGGGTTACAAAGAGACAAATGACGATGGTGAAATGCTGGAGACCTGGGCAGACCAGGCTAAACTGAAATTGATACATGACCCAAAGTTGCCTGCATCATTTAACAGCGGAAGATGGAAACGAGGATATAATCCAGATAACATCTTTGTCTCCGAAAAGGTATCCCTGAAAACTGTAAAGCAAATCGAGGACCCAATTCCAAGATCGCAACACAGAGCAATAACTTGCTGCATTACTGCAGTAATCAAATCAGATGTAATGCCCTTTAAGAGACGCTTCAATTTCAAAAAAGCTCATTGGGAACTTTTTACAGAGGACCTTGATAAGGAGATCTTGGAAATTAAACCAGAGATACAATCATATGAAACTTTTATAGACCTTGTCAAGAAAATCTCTCGACGGCGCATACCTAGAGGGTGCCGCACCCAGTATATCGCTGGACTAAATGGTAGCAGCAAGGAAGCTCTGAAAAAGCATGAAGAACTGTACAATAAGGACCCCTTTTCAGAGGAAACGATCCAAGCAGGTGAGGTACTGATGTCTGGTATCTCCGAAGCGAGAAAGGAAAAGTGGTGCAACCTCCTACAAGAGACGGACATGAAGCACAGCAGTAGGAAGGCATGGAAACTGATCAAAAGTCTCAACAACGACCCAACAGAACCACTACCAAATTACAGTGAAGTTACTCCTGATCAGATAGCTCACCAACTACTCATGAACGGAAAAACTAAAAGGAAGATCAGGAATGGCAAAATTAAAAGAAAATTGAACGAGGAGATTAGCTTCCTAGCTCGCCCGTTCTTCATTCAGGAGCTACAAGATGCCATCAATGATTTGAAAAACAATAAGGCCGCTGGCCTCGACGATCTGAGATCTGAGCAAATTAAACATTTTGGACCGGGAGTACAAGCATGGATCCTAGAGCTAATGAATAACTGTATTACAACAATGCAAATTCCTAAACTGTGGAGGAAAGCTCGAGTTATTGCGTTACTAAAACCAGGGAAAGACCCAGCTGAAGCTAAAAATTTCCGGCCTGTGTCACTGCTTTGTCATTTATTTAAAGTGCTGGAGTGAATGGTCCTCAAACGCATAGCTGATTATGTGGACAAAGCCCTCATTAACGAACAAGCTGGATTCCGACCAGGAAAATCATGCTGTGGCCAAATCCCATCTCACACAGTACATCGAAGACGGCTATCAGAGAGGAGAAGTAACTGGGGTCGCATTCCTGGATCTCAGTGCTGCATATGACACAGTGAACCATAAGTTGCTTACCCAGAAAGTGTATAATGTCACTAAGGACTACACCCTTTCTATGTTCGTGCAATGTCTGCTACAAAACAGACGCTACTATGTAACCTTACAATCTAAAAACAGCCGATGGAGGACACAGAAAAATGGACTTGCACAGGGTAGTGTCTTGGCTCCAATATTATTTAACATCTATACCAATGATCTTCCCATCAGCCGCCAGACACGAATGTTCATATATGCTGATGATGCAGCAGTGGCCACACAGGATAAAATCTTTGAACAAGTGGAGGAGAATCTCACAGGAGCCTTAACAGAACTTGCTACCTATTACGACGGCAATAATCTCAAACCAAACCCTAGTAAATCTCAAGTATCCGCCTTCCATCTTAGGAACAAACAAGCTAAACGGAAACTCCGAGTCATGTGGCAAGGGGAAGAGCTGAAACATACAAACAGCCCAAAATACCTGGGAGTAGCATTGGACAGAGCACTTACTTTTAAGCAGCACTGTCACAACACTAAAAAAAAAGGTCTGTGCCAGGAACAACATACTGCGGAAGCTAACAGGTTCATCGTGGGGAGCTCAACCACATGTTTTGCGCACCACGGGTCTGGTGCTGAGTATCTCAGCAGCGGAATATGCGGCGCCAGTTTGGAGGAACTCTGCTCACACTAAGCAAGTTGACGTCGCCGTAAACGAAACTGTACGTATTGCCACAGGATGCCTCAAACCAACTCCCACAGACATCATTTACCCCATCATAGGCATAGCACCACCCACTATCCGCAGACAAGTAGCCGCCGAGATCGAAAGATCAAAACAAAAGAATGATCCTCGACACCCGATGCATATGCACCGAAAACAACGTGTCCGGCTGAAATCCCGCAGGAGTTTCATTGAAACTACTGAAGAGCTCGCCACCAAGCCCGCCGCAAGGCGGCTATCTGTTTGGGAAGAAATGGTGCCACACTCCACAATGGAACTACTTGAGGAGGGATCTGCAGGATCTCAACTACCTTTTACAACTTGGAGGTCATTAAACCGGCTGCGCACTGGAGTAACTGGGTGCAAATCAAACCTATTCAAATGGGGATACAGTGATGGCGACAGGTGTGAATGCGGAGCAATACACGACTTGGACCACCTACTGATCTGCCCAGATATGTCTATAACATGCACTAAAGATGATATTTTGAAAGTCAATGACAAAACAATCTACGTTGCTAATTACTGGGAAGGGAAGATATAATTGGTGCATCCGGACACGGAAGAAGAAGAAGCATGTCATTCTCAATGGAGATAAGTCTTTCGAAGTAAGAGTGATTTCAGGTGTGCCGCAGGGGAGTGTCATAGGACCGTTGCTATTCACAATATACATAAATGACCTTGTGGATGACATCGGAAGTTCACTGAGGCTTTTTGCGGATGATGCTGTGGTGTATCGAGAGATTTAACAATGGAAAATTGTACTGAAATGCAGGAGGATCTGCATCGAATTGACGCATGGTGCAGGGAATGGCAATTGAATCTCAATGTAGACAAGTGTAATGTGCTGCGAATACACAGAAAGAAAGATCCTTTATCATTTAGCTACAATATAGCAGGTCAGCAACTGGAAGCAGTGAATTCCATAAATTATCTGGGAGTAGGCATTAGGAGTGATTTAAAATAGAATGACCATATAAAATTAATAGTCGGTAAAGCAGATGCCAGACTGAGATTCATTGGGAGAATCCTACGGAAATGCAATCCGAAAACAAAGGAAGTAGGTTACAGTACATTTGTTCGCCCACTGCTTGAATACTGCTCACCGGTGTGGGATCCGTACCAGATAGGGTTGATAGAAGAGATAGAGAAGATCCAACGGAGAGCAGCGCGCTTCGTTACAGGATCATTTAGTAATCGCGAAAACGTTACGGAGATGACAGACCTACTCCAGTGGAAGACTCTGCAAGAGAGACGCTCAGTAGCTGGGAGCTCGGTACGGGCTTTTGTTGAAGTTTCGAGAACATACCTTCACAGAGGCGTCAAGCAATATATTGGTCCCTCCTACATATATCTCGCGAAGAGACCATGAGGATAAAATCAGAGAGGTTAGAGCCCACACAGAGGCATACCGACAAGCTTTCTTTCCACGAAGAATACGAGACTGGAATAGAAGGGAGAACCGATAGAGGTACTCAAGGTACCCTCCGTTACACTCCGTGAGGTGGCTTGCGGAGTATGGATGTAGGTGTGGAAGTAGATACAACTTGAAAACGTTCAGAAAAATAACTTATCTCTTTCCACTGAGCGATCATTCTTTCTTACCCCAAAGATCAGTATTTCTTCTTAATTTCACGTGAGAACAGCATCAATTGATTGAAATTACTACTGGTGCTTAACCTTTTGTTCTGATACGTTAGCGTACCACGATACCATACAGTAGAATCACAGTAACGTGACCACCGCCTATATCCGATGTCAACGTCGAATAACCACACACAGACGACCGGTGGCAGCACTAGCAGTGGGGGGTATATGAAGTGTGTTGGCTGGGGGGGAGGGGGGGGGGGGAGCGGTGGGACACGGAAAACAGCACGGAAATGGAGATATACTACGGGCCATTAAGATTGCGACTCCACGAAGATGACGTGCTATAGACGCGAAATTTAACTGACAGGAAGAAGATGCTGTGATATGCAAATGATTAGCTTTTCAGAGGATTCACACAAGGTTGGCGCCGGTGGCGACACCTACGACATGCTGAAATGAGGAAAGTTTCCAACCGATTTCTCATACACAAACATCTACATCTACATCTACATCTATACTCCGCGAGCCACCTTACGGTGTGTGGCGGAGGGTACTTATTGTACCACTATCTGATCCCCCCTTCCCTGTTCCATTCACGAATTGTGCGTGGGAAGAACGACTGCTTGTAAGTCTCCGTATTTGCTCTAATTTCTCGGATCTTCTCGTTGTGATCATTACGCGAGATATATGTGGGCGGTAGTAATATGTTGCCCATCTCTTCCCGGATTGTGCTCTCTCGTAATTTCGATAATAAACCTCTCCGTATTGCGTAACGCCTTTCTTGAAGTGTCCGCCACTGGAGCTTGTTCAGCATCTCCGTAACGCTCTCGCGCTGACTAAATGTCCCCATGACGAATCGCGCTGCTTTTCGCTGGATCATGTCTATCTCTTCTATTAATCCAACCTGGTAAGGGTCCCATACTGATGAGCAATACTCAAGAATCGGACGAACAAGCGTTTTGTAAGCTACTTTTTTCGTCGATGAGTCACATTTTCTTAGAATTCTTCCTATGAATCTCAACCTGGCGCCTGCTTTTCCCACTATTTGTTTTATGTGATCATTCCACTTCAGATCGCTCCGGATAGTAACTCCTAAGTATTTTACGGTCGTTACCGCTTCCAATGATTTACCACCTATGGCATAATCGTACTGGAATGGATTTCTGCCCCTATGTATGCGCATTATATTACATTTATCTACGTTTAGGGAAAGCTGCCAGCTGTCGCACCATGCATTAATCCTCTGCAGGTCTTCCTGGAGTACGTACGAGTCTTCTGATGTTGCTACTTTCTTGTAGACAACCGTGTCATCTGCAAATAGCCTCACGGAGCTACCGATGTTGTCAACTAAGTCATTTATGTATATTGTAAACAATAAAGGTCCTATCACGCTTCCTTGCGGTACTCCCGAAATTACCTCTACATCTGCAGATTTTGAACCGTTAAGAATGACATGTTGTGTTCTTTCTTCTAGGAAATCCTGAATCCAATCACAAACCTGGTCCGATATTCCGTAAGCTCGTATTTTTTTCACTAAACGTAAGTGCGGAACCGTATCAAATGCCTTCCTGAAGTCCAGGAATACGGCATCAATCTGCTCGCCAGTGTCTACGGCACTGTGAATTTCTTGGGCAAATAGGGCGAGCTGAGTTTCACATGATCTCTGTTTGCGGAATCCATGTTGGTTATGATGAAGGAGATTTATATTATCTAAGAACGTCATAATACGAGAACACAAAACATGTTCCATTATTCTACAACAGATTGACGTAAGCGAAATAGGCCTATAATTATTCGCATCTGATTTATGACCCTTCTTGAAAATGGGAACGACCTGCGCTTTCTTCCAGTCGCTAGGTACTTTACGTTCTTCCAGCGATCTACGATAAATTGCTGATAGAAAGGGGGCAAGTTCTTTAGCATAATCACTGTAGAATCTTAAGGGTATCTCGTCTGGTCCGGATGCTTTTCCGCTACTAAGTGATAGCAGTTGTTTTTCAATTCCGATATCGTTTATTTCAATATTTTCCATTTTGGCGTCCGTGCGACGGCTGAAGTCAGGGACCGTGTTACGATTTTCCGCAGTGAAACAGTTTCGGAACACTGAATTCAGTATTTCTGCCTTTCTTCGGTCGTCCTCTGTTTCGGTGCCATCGTGGTCAACGAGTGACTGAATAGGGGATTTAGATCCGCTTACCGATTTTACATAAGACCAAAACTTTTTAGGGTTCTTGTTTAGATTGTTTGCCAATGTTTTATGTTCGAATTCGTTGAATGCTTCTCTCATTGCTCTCTTTACGCTCTTTTTCGCTTCGTTCAGCTTTTCCTTATCAGCTATGATTCGACTACTCTTAAACCTATGATGAAGCTTTCTTTGTTTCCGTAGTACCTTTCGTACATGATTGTTATACCACGGTGGATCGTTCCCCTCGCTTTGGACCTTAGTCGGTACGAACTTATCTAAGGCGTACTGGACGATGACAGCAGTTGACCGGCGTCGCCTGATGAAACGTTGTTGTGATGCCTCGTGTAAGGAGGAGAAATGCGTACCATCACGTTACAGACTTTGATAAAGGTCGGATTGCGAGCCTATCGCGAATGCGGTTTATCGTATCGCGACATTGCTCCTCGCGTTGGTCGATATTCAATGACTGTTGGCAGAATATGGAATCGGTGGGTTCAGGAGGGTAATACGGAACCCCGTGCTGGATCCCAACTGCCTCGTGTCACTAGCAGTTGAGATGACAGGCATCTTATCCGCATGGGTGTAACGGATCGTGCAGCCACGTCTCGATCCCTGAGTCAACAGATAGGGACGTTTGCAAGACAACAACCATCTGCACGAACAGTTTGACGACGTTTGCGGCAGCATGGACTATCAGCTCGGAGACCATGGCTGCGGTTACCCTTGACGGTGCATCACAGACAGGAGCGCCTGCGATGGTGTACTCAACGACGAACCTGGTTGCACGAATGGCAAAAAGTCAGTTTTTCGGATGAATCCAGGTTCTGTTTACAGCATCATGGTGGTCGCATCCGTGTTTGGCGACATCGCGGTAAACGCACATTGGAAGCGTTTCTTAGTCATCGCCATACTGGCGTATCACCCGGCGTGGTGGTATGGGGTGCCATCGGTTACACGTCTCGGTCACCTCATGTTCGCATTGACGGCACTTTGAACAGTGGACGTTACATTTCAGATGTGTTACGACCCGTGGCTCTACCCTTCATTCAATCCCTGCGAAACCCTACATTTCAGCAGGATAATGTAGGACCGCATGTTGCAGGTCCTGTACGGGCCTTTCTGGATACAGAAAATGTTCGACTGCTGCCCTGGCCAGCACATTCTCCAGATCTCTCACCAATTGAAAACGTCTGGTCAATGGTGGCCGAGCAACTGGCTCGTCACAATACCCCAGTCACTGCTCTTGATGAATTGTGGTATCATGTTGAAGCTGCATGGGCAGCTCTTTTTGAATCCCCAGGCGCATCAAGGCCGCAATTACGGCCAGAGATGTTTTTTCTGGGTACTGGTTTCTCAGGATCTATGCACCCAAACTGCGTGAAAATGTAATTACATGTCAGTTCTAGTATAATATAGTTCTCTAATGAATACCCGTTTATCATCTGCTTTTCTTCTTGGTGTAGTATTTTTAATGGCCAGTAGTTTATTTATCTGCCATCCAAAAGGTCATTCTGCTGATGTAAGCTGTCTCCAGCACACCATGTGGCATAGAAGTCACAAGATCGGTCGAGGCCAACGACAAACGTGCTGGAAACGCGCCGCCGACGTCCTCCCGATTGCCAGTGTTCTGATAGCCGCCGCGGACCGGAGGGCCAGTTAGTGCGAGCCTGTTACGCCCAGTTAGTTCGAGTCTGGCATCCACGAGTCACCGAAACAGATTCGCAGTCACCAGCGCTAGTTCAAGGACAGGCAGCACATAGCAACCAGAATAGCGTTCATAGCGGACTTTCTACTTTACCGGTGGTGAGGCTTAAGTGGACTATACACAACTGCCGTACTGCAGCATACTGAAACTTAAGTTAAGTAGCTCTTAGTTTATGAATAAATAGCCCAGTTAATAACTGCGTGCATGCTTCCCATGGTACAGCTCTAAAGAGACAACGAGACGACATGAAAGGTAGCGACAACGAGGATTCAACAGTTATGATCACGGCTTTCAGGTCAAGGGTGGGAGCATTTTCGAAAGAGCTAAATTTGTAAGCTGTTCGTGTGCCGCCGTAGTTAAAGCATACCGTGCGTGAGAAAATGGTGTTATTCAAAATAACATCGAGGTACCTCAGTGCACCACAGGCGATTGATGACAGGGGTAAACGATGGCTGCAGAGATGCGTACAGGCGAATGGACGTGCAACTGTTTAGCAACTGATTGCCCAAATGAATCATGGAGCTACCAACAGTGTCTTCTCAACAACCGTTCAACGAACGTTGCTGCGAATGGGTCTTCGCAGTATGCGCCTTGTTCATGCACCCGTAATGGCTGCTGGTAATCCATGACGAAGGCTGGAATTTGCAGGCCAATACCCCTGCATGCAGGGGTGGACATGGCATCTACCAACAGGACAATGCAACATGTCACACAGCTCGCAATGTACGTGCGTGGTTTGTAGAGCACCAGATGAGTTTACTCTCCTCGCCACGAATCTCCCCAGAATTAAACGCAATGCAGAATTTGTGGCACCACATCGATTGGACTGTTGGCGTCTTGGATCCTCAGCCGAGAAACGTTGAGCTGATGGTCACGACACGTCAGCATGACTGCACATCCCTGTCGGTCCCTTCCAGAACCTCATAGTCTCTCTTCGTGCACATTTCGCGGCGATCAGCGGTGCGAAAGGTGGTTATTCAGGATTTTGAGAGGTGGTCACCTTGCTGTGACTGTACAGTGTATGCCGCGCGGGATTCGCCGAGCGGTCAAAGGCGCTGCAGTCATGGGCTTTGCGGCTGGTCCTGCCGGAGGTTCAAGTCCTTCTTCGGGCATGGGTGTGTGTGTTACCTTAGGACAATTTAGGTTAAGTAGTGTGTAAGCTTAGGAACTGATGACCTTAGCAGTTAAATCCCATAAGATTTCACACACATTTGAACATTTTTTTGTACAGTGTATTATGGTATAATTTGGTTGTTATTCTGTAACCCCTTTCTACTTACGGCAAAATTTTCTGACGAAAACAGCCAGCACCTCAGAATTCTACTGGTAGCTAAGCTGAAAGGTAGGTTAGTGTAATGTCATAAAATATTTTATGTACGCCTAGGAAGGAATATAAAAGAAAATTGATAGCAAGTCAATATACAACAATTTACTGCGTTTTATCGCTCTCCCGAAAAATTTTTCTAATCATACAATTGATAGAGGAAATCAATAGGAGTTTCAAGAGATACGCTACAACTTCAGTCTGTTATAGCACCCAAACTATTTACGATATTCACACCATGTTTGGCTTAAGTCACAAACTCACAAAATTTTGTTCGTGTCTGTTCCAAGAAGATGGTTCTAGACCAGGTGTTTACAGATCGTTGGATTGGCAGGGGTGGTTCAATACCCTGGCCTTCTAGATCGCCTGACGTTACACCGATTGACTTCTTCCTTTAGAGATAAGTCAAGGACAGAGTTTGTCAGATGTCAGTCAACCAAACCAATGGTTTCCAGAAACGAAGTGTTGCTGCCATTACCTCATTTGATGTCGGTATGTAGCGCCGAGTGTGGAGAGAGCTTGAATACAGACTCGATGTTGTGCATGCGACAAAAGACGCACATGATGAAATTGATTGAATAGTATAACAATTTTGCGATGTAGTGTATCACATAGGTGAAACATGGTGAGAATGTCTTAATTATTTTAGATGCTGTAACACATTAACGTTATATTGTAGCTTTAAAGGCACCCCGTATATCGGCTATCAGCTGTCAAAGCTCCAAAAAAGTAACGAGAGATGCGAAAAAGTATCTGCTTACAGGATACATAAGAAATAGCCTCTTTGCCTCATGTTGTTCACCAGCCTAATTGGAAACATTTTCTTTCTTAGCTCAAAATGATAGCTTCGCTTAGTACAACTGCCCTGTGTATCCGACTGTGGCTGGTGTGTATGTGTGTGTGTGTGTGTGTGTGTGTGTGTGTGTGTGTGTGGAGTTTAGTGTTGTGTTTGTGCTGTTGAAGAGAGCGGCTGAAACCTGATGCCGGCACGTAACCAACACGTCTCGAATTGCAACATGGGGCCTGCCGTTCGTAACAATTTCATCCGACGAACGGGTTACCATCAGGAGTGTGACATACCCTCGCACGCATGAGAGACTGCGGAGACCAGGACACTGGTGCAATGTCTGGTGATCAGGACTTCTACGAGCCACCTCTCCGCCGTTGTCAGCCAAGTAATGATAGTGTACTACAACCGTGCTTTTGTGTAGTTTCCTAGATTGCGACATGAGGTTGAAGATCGAATTGATATACTAAATTGGAAGGGGAACCGAACTGGCCGCATGGTCGTCCGCAGAAATTTATTCGCGAGGAGGGGAAGAGTCTACAATGGCCATTTTTTGTGTAAATGAGCCTGTCAATTGAAGACGAATCGTGCTTCAAGAGTTAAATTTGACATAAGGTACGCTTCGCTTGTAGTATCTTACATAACACATAACTATCCACTCAACATACAGGATGGTCAGAAACAGTCTGAAAACCTAGTGAGGGTGTTGCAGGTTAGGTTGTGCTGATAAATAATTGTTAAGAAAAAATCCCATGCGTTGCGCAGTTTCCGAGTTAATTGCACTTGACGTTATCTAATCTGGCTGCTGCGAACGCAAATTCAAGCGGCCCGTTAGATACAGTTAGTGTCAGTTTTACTCATAGTGTAGACTGTAACGCCCGAGGCTTCTAAGCCTTTAGCTCAGGTTCTACCCTAGCTACCGCCCATGTCCAATTTTTGTATCGCTCTCTTGATCGGTTTTAGGAAACAAACTAAGAACATGTTTGGCGACGCCATCTCTCGCGGCTCTCTCGAATTTGCGCATGCAACGTCTTGATTAACCTCAATTTCTAATTAACTCGGAAATGTTGCCATGTATCGAATTATGTCTTAATAATTATTCCTTAGCACAACGTACCCCGCAACACCGTTACAAGGCTTTCAAACTGTTTCTGGCCACCCTGTATTTTTTATCGTAAATTATTTTGATACCCAGAAGGTAAACATATTTCGTTGATGTATGAAATGTACATTCTTTTATATAATTGAAATGATGTGGATGCAATTTCTTTAGTTAATAGTCTGAAATTACATACTGATATTATTAAACCAAGTATATTCAACGAATTAGGAAATAAACATAGAAAATATTCACAAAATTTGTCTGCTTTTATATACATAGCAGTAACGATCGCCACTCCTTAACGGTGATTTACACCTAACCTCTATCACAATATGAAGTAGTTTAAACGTGTAGTGCAGTCCACACCACTGAGACAGAGAGGTTGTCAAGGAAAGTGTCTGAAAAGTGAATTTTCTCTCTGCAAAAGAGTGTACACTTTCTTGAAACTATATGCCAGATTAAAACTCTTTGCTGGCTCGGGACTCTAGCGATTGAGCGGAATGAGCACAACTCTCGATTTGCACCCCCCCCCCCCCCCCCACACACACACACACAGCTTTACTTTCACTAGTCACATTGCGACACACAGTTTTAATCTGACAGAAAGTTTGACTGTGAAGTGCATAGCAGAGGGTACTTCTCATAGTACATGCAACGCCACTCAACTATTGACGCGAAACAGCGTAACTTGCATTTCCTGACGCATTCTACTACAATACGCGACTAATGGAAGGCACTTTGGCGATGAAATGTCAAAGGGTTCTGTGCGGGTCTTCTGTTTTATGTTCGTTATTCGTTTACTAGTTTCAATTATATTCATTATGGATTATGTGGTGATGACAGAAACTGCTAATTAGAATGAAAAAGAGATAATTCTGCTTTGGTCATGAGGCTTTATGTTACCCACTACTTGTTTCGCGTGTTACCATCATCATCAGTATGAAGGTATCTTTTACATGGTTGTTGTCACTGGTAAACATTGGCAATTTCTTGCAGCAGCATCTCTGCCGACCCAGACGTTCGGCTGTGACTTGCACTGTTAATAATTAAATGACTTGGCCTCATAGTTGCTACGCAGCTGATAGCTCAAAGATACGAAAAGTAGTTAGAGTTGAAGAAGAACTGTATGTGTGCTGCAAACTGGCGCAAAATTCAGAATATACTTGTCACTGTACGTCAATCTCACATTGAATGGTTGTTATATTACACAGAAATGGACAGTGGAATTGTGAAGCATGTAAAAGTAGTTTAATCAGTGTCTCCTGTTGTGAAATGCACAATTACAAAGAATCATCATTGTTACGTCTGCCACAGACGGCTCCTGCCTGGCAGACTACACTCAAGGCACCCCTGTGTACCATATAACATATACAAGCACTTGCAGGCGCAACCAAGAGGAAAACAATTCTTCAAAAATAAACAGAACTTGCTAGAGACTAATGCGAACCTTTTTCTGCAGAGGTCGCCTCACAGACACAGGGAGAGTTGGAGTACTCAGCCGGCCTCCGCCGACTTTATAAGGCCAGCGCCGCAGCAGTACAGCCAGTTCCTCGCCGAGCTAGGACCAGCTCTGACGGACATCACCGACGCTCTTGATGAATAGTCGTCTACTTGTTATTTGTTTTCTTTGTGTGTATATAGTGATTGTTCGAGAAGTGTAGTTCAGTTTCAATAAACGACATTATGCTGAGTGTTCTGTAACACTGAGTATTCTTCAACCATTGTTACCATTCCTACAATAATACAGGAAACGTCTTAATCAATCTTCTGTTTGCTATGATTCTGTTATAAAACTTTCTCTTTAAGCTCTTTGGTGAAAAAAATGTAACTTCTTTGCAACGTAACAACAATATTGTGTGACTGCCGTACAGTGACAAGTATAGTCGTGTAATTAGACATTAAAACGAAAACTTAACTCCGTTGCAATATGCCTTGAAGGCTCAACGGTATACTGGGGCGAAGAGGAGATGACCAGAGAGAGGGGGGGAGGGGAAATGGACAGGTAGTGAAATGGACGAAAAGAGAGGAGAGCAGGAAATGGACAGAGAAAGGAAAGAGGAGGAAATGGACACAGAGAGAAGTAGGAGAAAGAGGAGGAGATGGATAGTAAGATGGGGAAGAGAAGAGTGATAGAAAGAGGGGATGGAGGAGGTGCACAGAGAGAGAGACAGGGGAACATGAGATGGACACAGAGAGAGTAAACGGACAGAGAGAGAGAGGATAGGATGAGATGGACAGAGACCAGAGGAGGAAGAGTTAGACAGAGAGAGGGGGAAGAGGAAATGCACAGAGAAAGAGAAGAGTAGGAGATGACGAGAAAGAGAAGAGGAGTATACCGACAGAGGAAGGAGGAAGTCAGAGAGAGGAAGGAGGAGCAGATGGAGGAGGATAAGGATGTGGACAGAGAAAGAGGGACGGAGCAGATGAACAGAGAGAGGGGGAACGAAGAGATAAAATAGTGGAAGACTGGAATGAAAACATATCCTGGCAACGCCAGGTGCTCAACTAGTAGTTAATGAAGCCCAGTTGAGGCTGTGGCAGCACAGTTTTGTTAGGATATAGAATGGCAGCGTTCGGCCCCTTCCAGTAGAAGACAATCCATAAAGTCATATTCCATAATGAGCGATAATTAATTGAACATTCGAAGGGCGGTAGAGATAATAGCGTGCATGCAAGCGCTTCTAACTGCAACTTACAACGAAACAATTACTTATACTCGCATTCAGAGAATATTCTCCCTGATGTATTGCACTGTTCTTTCCGCCAATTTATGTAAAATACATTACATTCGTTTGTATTGACGGGTAGGTGCTAATCACTGTACTATCCCAAGGGTCGATGCTATGAAGATCTTCCTGCATTTCGTCCCAATTTCCTACCGTTGCGATTTCTCTGTGTACAACATCACCTGCGAACAACCGCTTGGAGTCCTCGAAGTTGTCCACTTAGTAGTTTATGTATATAATAGTACTGCATCGAAGTGAGGAGAATAGAACTTGACTAAAATCAGGGAAAAATGGACGGGCCGCGTTATGTTATCGAGCATTAGTCAATTTCGCAATTGGAGGGAAGTCTGCAAGTAAAAATTGTAGAAACAGACCATTCATTACGATAGGCAGATTCAAACATGTTTGGACGCAGTAGCTATACAGATGCGTAAAAAGCTGTCACAAGTTGGGCTAGCGCGAAGAACTACATGAAAACGGACTTCTGGCTGAAGAGTAAAACAGTAACTACAAAAAAGTCTTGCAATACATTTTGAAAATTTATTTCATTACTCAGTAATACATAATCACCGACAAACAACTCCTCGTTCATTCGATACCGTGGAAAATCCTATTATCTGACACCAGTGGGCATGTGCGTCATCTGTGTGGTGTTTCCGCCTTATCTTCAGACTCTATTTTCTTAAATCATAGCGACATTATCGAGGCGAAATTGCTTTCACTTTTTTGCGGCGAGGACTCGGGAACGATCGCTGACGCGGGACCCGCTCCCGGCTTTTATCTGGCCGCTACTGCTGCGTGGTGGACAGACAGAAATTCGGTGTCCTGGGAAACGATATGGGGCGGCGCGATAGCGGATAAAAAAGTGTAAGAGGCGCATGATGGCGTGTTAGCCCGGTTCTCCAGGGAGGCGGTTATTGGATTGCCCGCCGCTGTCGCCCCAGGCCGTCGATGGACGCGGGGCAGCTTCGGTCAGAGCACCCTCCGCCACACACCTTGTGGGTAGGTGGAGTGTCGGCGTGCCGCGCTGTGGGCGTGCTTCCCAGCATACTCAAGGCCGAACGTTGCTAGTTCGGGATGACACAGGTATCGGTGACCATAAAAGATAGCTGTTGCTTCCAGTCCGAAGACTGGTTTGATGCAGTTCTCCATGCTATGACAACTTGTGCAAGCCTGTATCACTACCACAACTTACATCTGTTCCAACCTGCTTACTGTATGCAAGCCTTGTTATCTCTCTACACCTCCCCCCCCCCCCCCCCCAGCTATATTATCAAACCGACTATCCCTTCTTGATACTTCAGGATGAGTCCTATCAGCCGACACCTCCTTTCAGTCAAGTTGTGCCATAAATTCTTTTCTCCTCATTTCGATTCAGTCCAACTATCCATCAAATCTTCACCATTCTTCTGTAGGACCACATATCGAATCTTCTATTCTCTTCTTGTCTGAACCACTTGTCGACCAAGTTTCACTTGGGTACAAGGCTACACCCCAGACAAACATCTTCAGAAAATAGCTCCTAGTAGTTATGTTTGTCAAACAAAACTGTATAGTTCCAGAGACATTTTCGTCTAAAACATCTATGAATATACGCAGACAGAAGCGACGAATGAAAATTTCGGAACTTAGAATGAGAAGGGAGGCGTTCTAGGGTATTCAACGCAGGTGTGCAAAGCTGCTGTGCCAAGGTGGCGTAGTGGTTAGCGCATCTGTCTAGTAAACAGGTGATCTGCGTTCGAATCCCAGCCTAGGTACTAATTTTCATTAGTCGCTTCAGTCCGCATATATGCGTCATAGATGACTTGAAGCGGTCTCCTCAACCATATAGTTCCGTTTGATCAATGCTCCTCCGCCTGGATTACAGGCATAGGTGTACTCATTCCGCTTTTAACCTGCGCATGCCTGCCTGTTAGCTTGGCAGGCAACCTGCCGCACGTTATCAGTCGACCGAGCAGGCAGCTCTACTCCCATCCAGTACAAGTTGTGCCCAACCCAAGCAGACTAAAAATGTCTTGCTTGCCTGCCTGTCCATCTTCCCGCTGTGCTGCGCTACTTGATAGTTTATTCTGCACGCTTTCACTGTAGTGTTATGTTCGTAGCTCGTGCTCTCGCAATAGCGTTCTCACTTCCCAAGCACGGAGTCCCGAGAAAAGTCATTCTGGAGGCGAACCACGTCCGACTTATACCAGCAGTGCCCGAAAGACGCACTCGACGCACCAGCAGACGGCCAGATATACCTTCCGCTAGTAACGAGAATCAAGGCAAAACTCCTACAAATAAAGAAATAACAAATGAGAGGCGCCTTCACCCACTACTGGCCATTAAAATTGCTACACCAAGAAGAAATGCAGATGATAAACGGGTATTCATTGGACAAATATAGTATACTAGAACTGACATGTGATTACATTTTCACGCAATTAGGGTGCATAGATCTGGAGAAATCAGTACCCAGAATAACCACCTCTGGCAGTAATAACGGCCTTGATACGCCTGGGCAAACAGAGTCAAAAAGAGCTTGGATGGCGTGTACAGGAACAGCTGCCCATGCAGCTTCAACACGATACCATAGTTCATCAAGATTAGTGACTGGCTTATTGTGACGAGCCAGTGGTTCGGCCACCATTGACCAGACGTTTTCAGTTGGTGAGAGATCTGGAAAATGTGTTGGCCAGGGCAGCAGTCGAAGAATTTCCGTATCCAGAAAGTCCCCTACAGGACCTGCAACATGCGGTCGTGCATTATCCTGCTGAAATGTAGGGTTTCGCAGGGATCGAATGAAGGGAAGAGCCACGGGTCGTAACACATCTGAAATGTAACGTCCACTGTTCAAAGTGCCGTCAATGCGAACAAGAGGTGACCGAGGCGTGTAACCAGTGGCACCCCATACCATCACGCACGGTGATACGCCAGTATAGCGATGACGAATGCACGCCTCCAATGTGCGTTCACCGCGATGTCGCCAAACACGGATGCGACTATCATGATGCTGTAAATAGAACCTGGATTCATCCGAAAAAATGACGTTTTACCATTCGTGCACCCAGGTTGGTCGTCGAGTACACCATTGCAGGGGCTCCTGTCTGTGATGCAGCGTGAAGGGTAACCGCAGCCATGGTCTCCGAGCTGATAGTCCATGCTGCTGAAACGTCGTCGAACTGTTCGTGCAGATGGTTGTTGTCTTGCAAACGTCCGCATCTGTTGACTGAGGGATCGAGACGTGGCTGCACGATCCGTTACAGCCATGCGGATAAGATGCCTGCCATATCGACTGCTAGTGATACGAGGCCGTTGGGATCCAGGGCGGCGTTCAGTATTACCCTCCTGAGGCCACCGATTCCATATTCTGCTAACAGTCATTGGATGTCGACCAACGCGAGCAGCAATGTCGCGATACGATGAACCGCAATCGCGATAGGCTCACAATCCGACCTTTATCAAAGTCTGAAACGTGATGGTACGCATTTCTCGTCCTTACACGAGGCATCATAACAACGTTTCGCCAGGCACCGCCGGTCAACTGCTGTTTGTGTATGAGAAATCGGTTGGAAACTTTCCTCATGTCAGCACGTCGTAGGTGTCGCCCCCGGCGCCAACCTTGTGTGAATGCTATGAAAAGCTTATCATTTGCATGTCACGGCATCTTCTTCCTGTCGGTTAAATTTCGCGTCTGTAGCACGTCATCTTCGTGGTGTAGCAATTTTAATGGCCAGTAGTATATGCCGAGGTGGATCAAGAGCCACTCACCATGCACCACCTAAACAGGAAAAGGGAGAGAGCCGCAAGAAAGTGCGTAAGGGAGTTGCAGGACAAGAAGGGGAAGACGCTCACGACTATAACGGGATTAAAAAACACATCGAAGACTATTTCCGAGACATATTCCGTCGAGAAGCGACAGACGACGCGGCAACTGCTGAAATTCTGCAACAGACGAGGGGCGTCCTGACAGACGCAGACAGGGCGTTGCCGACAGAAAATGTCGACGAGGACGACGTCAAAGAAACGATGAAGACCAGCGCCAGAGGAAGAGCACCGGGCGCCGACAGCATCCCGCTCGAGTTCTACCTCGCATATTGGGACTTACTAGGAGCGCAATTCACGGAGATGGTGAACGAGATACTCGATGGGGCGGAAATTCCACCTGGGCTGCCCAAAGGTACCGTAACGCTCATCCCTAAGAAGAGAGCCGCCCGCCGCATTGAAGAGTTTCGCCCGTTTATGCTCCTCAACGCCGACTGTAAAATAGTAGCGAAATGCATCGCAACCAACCCGAAATCGGCGATGAGGAAAGTCATCAGTCCGTGGCAAACATTGCGGTACCAGGGAAAAATATATATGACGCCACATGCACCTACAGTGACATAATAACAGGCAGCCACCACCAGAAACGCAGGTGCCATAATTTCGGTGCACTTCAACAAGGCCTTCGACAGGATCGATCACAAATACCTCGTAGAGACACTAAACAGACTCGGGTTTGGACAAAAATTCATCACAATCATACAGAAGATACTAAGTACTGCGAGATCGACAGTAATAATCAATAGTTGGAAAACGAAACAGATGAAACTGGACAGATCCGTGAGGCAAGGCTGTCCATTGTCAATGGTTCTCTTCGCTATAGCACTGGACCCGCTGCTGCGGAAACTCACAAATGACATCAGAGGATTCTCCGCAGGGGACAAAGCAGTAGCATATATAGCCTACGCTGACGACCTAGACATCATTATTGAAGATCAGGAAGATATTGGGAGAGTAGAAACCATCATGAACACATTCCAAAAAGCGTCAGGCGCCCAAACGAACCCCAGAAAAACAGTACTAGTGCCGATAGGGAATCAACGACTCAAACCAGATAGCAGTGGTACAAAATATCAGAAATCCATAAAGTTCTTGGAATATTTATACAGTCTTGTCAGAATGGCCGCATACAACTGGAATCAGACTTCCATACCTACAACGTTTTGAGCTTTAGTGCTTTTATTAGCGCTCGGAGCTCTCGTTCTTTTCCAGCACAGCATGGTCTACCGCATGACAACACTGAGAGGCATAATAGCGACGAATACCGACTGTGGCGCACAGTCTTGACCGTACAATCGGTGTAGTTCTTGCAAGATCGTACATCTTGGATTACGCCAGAGTTATTCCTTTATTTGTTAATATCAACGTTACCTGACATTGTAAAATTACTGAAAGATAGTATTTATGTCCCATAGACTTCTCCTAGTGTCTGAGTGACAAAAGGTAACCTCTGTTCTAGAAATATTTATTAATAACAGTTACCTGATTCGCGTCAGAATAAAATGTACTTTCTCTACGTATCTCTTGTCACGAGTTTCTTCTTACTCCATTCGTACTGTAGCGCTGACACATTGATTTCACGTATGTACAATAGAAAAACTCGAAATAAAGTAAATTGCGCTCTTATTAGCAAATAAGTGGTGCCTTACAACGTGTCCAACTTTTCAGTTCTTTTTATGTTAACGATCGACAATGTAATGAAGATCTGTTCTGTACTTTATTTTTGAAAGATATAGTTTTGGTAACGTAATCAGTCGTCATTATTGCTCAGTGGGATACGGCAGACGCCCAAATTCATGTTCCCCTAACTCTTTTGAGCAGTGTACAAGAGAATGATTGTGAACACTGTCGAACTGTCTGCAGATGCTCGTTCGCTACCATTCGCTCCGGTGTAAACTAGGCTCGACAAGACGCTATGAATATTCCATACCTCCGCAAATGAAGTCGGTCGCACACCTGCGCAGGGCCGACAGAATTCAACGGGCTTATCCGGCACGGCATTACGTGTGCGTGGCGTGGGCGTGTCTCGCGCAACTTTGATGAGCTCTCGCAGGCGCGACAAGGTCTGCGGCGCGCCTCCGATGGAGCGACTCGCGGGTGCCACCGTATTATGCGGCGGCTGAGCTGCTAGCGCGGCGGCGAACATCTGCGATATCCGGCAGCCGGCTACACCTGCATATGGCCGTGTTCCCATAGCCTAGGCCAGCCTATTAGCCTAATCTCCCACTTCACGGTCCCGCGAGCGCCGTAATGGAGATTGCTATCTCTCAAGATGATCGCCGCGTTTAATTGAAAGCGCCGCAGCCGCGGCCGCGTCCGTCTGTGTGGGCGCTCCCTCAGCCCCCATTGCAGGATGGAAAAGAGGGTGCCGACTGTCATACTGAGGGGGTGGCGGCGGGGTGGGCGGGGGAAGAAGGGGGTGGGGCGCAGAGTTGGCCAGAATACGCTACCCTCTCTCGGTCACAGTGGCAGGCCATGCAAACTGCCTGTGTCAATGAATGGGCAGGGAGAAACACTGACGAAAAACAGGGTTCCGTACAAGCTTCATAAATTGAAAGGAAATCTCCGAAAAATGCCAGAATATCCTAATTCCGATTACCAGCTGCATCGCCACAAAGGACATTTCTTTCTGGTTCAAATGGTTCAAATTTCTCTGAGCACTATGGGACTTAACATCTATGGTCATCAGTCCCCTAGAACTTAGAATTAGTTACACCTAACTAACCTAAGGACAGCACACACCCAGTCATCACGAGGCAGATTTCTTTCTGTATATACAGTATAGGGTGTTAGGGGTATGGGTACAAATATTGTGATCATTGGTACCTTAAGATGTACCCACTTCAGTGTGTCAGTTGTTTTTTGTCTGCATCCAACAGTCTTTCATCAAATACATCCCATAATTTTTTACCTGATATTTTCTGCATTGAAAGTAAAGTTCGATGTACTGACTTGGCAGAAAATCCTAAGAAATTTTGATCTTATGTCAAAGCGGTAGGGGGATCAAAACAAAATGTCCAGACACTCTGTGACCAAAATGGTACTGAAACAGAGGATGACAGACTAAGGCCGAAATACTAAATGTCTTTTTCCAAAGTTGTTTCACAGAGGAAGACTGCACTGTAGTTCCTTCTCTAGATTGACGCACAGATGACAAAATGGTAGATATCGAAATAGACGACAGCGGGATACAGAAACAATTAAAATCGCTCAAAAGAGGAAAGGCCGCTGGACGTGATGGGATATCAGTTCGATTTTACACAGAGTAGGCGAAGGAACTTGCCCCCCTTCTTGCAGCGGGGTACCGTAGGTCTCTAGAAGAGCGTAGCGTTCCAAAAGATTGGAAAAAGGCACAGGTCATCCCCGTTTTCACGAAGGGACGTTGAACAGATGTGCAGATCCTTTATCATTTAGCTACAATATAGCAGGTCAGCAACTGGAAACAGTTAATTTCATAAATTATCTTGGAGTATGCATTAGGAGTGATTTAAAATGGAATGATCATATAAAGTTGATCGTCAGTAAAGCAGATGCCAGACTGAGATTCATTGGAAGAATCCTGAGGAAATGCAATCCGGAAACAAAGGAAGTAGGTTACAGTACACTTGTTCGCCCACTGCTTGAATATTGCTCAGCAGTGTGGGATCCGTACCAGATAGGGTTGATAGAAGAGATAGAGAAGATCCAACGGAGAGCAGCGCGCTTCGTTACAGGATAATTTAGTAATCGCGTAAGCGTTACACAAATGATAGATAAACTCCAGTGGAAGACTCTGCAGGAGAGACGCTCAGTAGCTCGTTACGGGCTTTTGTTGAAGTTTCGAGAACATACCTTCACCGAGGAGTCAAGCAGTATACTGCTCCCTCATACGTTTATCTCGCGAAGAGACCATGAGGATAAATTCAGAGAGAGCCCAAACAGAGGCATACCGACAATCCTTCTTTCCACGAACAATACGAGACTGGAATAGAAGGGAGAACCGATAGAGGTACTCAAAGTACCCTCCACCACACATCGTCAGGTGGTTTGCGGAGTATGGATGTAGATGTAGATGTCGTAACTGCACTGGGAACTGGACGACACCTGTCAGTATAGACATACCGCTTTGTGTCCACGCATGCACATTTAAATACGTGATCTGCTGCCCATGGGAAAATAAACATTAATGGATGGCTTATGCCACCAGTGCTAAGGAGCTACTAATCAACCTATAAACATGCATATTTTGCTAGCTATAGTCTTCAAATGAAGTAAATACTGTCCTCAGTCATCGATAAAAATATCTGCCGTTGTAGGCCTAGCATCCTGTATGTATACAGAGTGCGCCAGAAAAATGTATGCACACGTTAAGGAACGACAAGTATTACTTATGTGTTTATTTTACATTTAATAATTAATCACACATGTTATACAAACTTCAGGTTTGCACTTGGTTACTTTAAATGTTCAAAATGTTCGCCGTTGGCTGCTATACACGTAACAGAACGACGAGCGGTCGCTGTAACTACGTCAGTCAATGCGCTGCAAATGTCGCTGTAATCTCCTGGCGAAGTTCCTCTAGCGCGCATGGCTTACGTCGACAGACATTATCTTTCACAGTTCCCCCACAAGCAAAAGTCCATAGGAGTTAGATTGGCGACCGTGGAAGGAAGTCAATGGGCCCTCTTCGTCCAATCCTATGCCCCGGAAAATTTTCATCCTGAAAAGCTCGTACTGCTAGGTGGTAATGTGGTGGCCCCCGCCCTGTTGGTAGAAGACCTCTTCATCGGCTCCTTAAAGCACACTCAAACCTGGCAAAATTGATGTGCGGAAAATTTCCAGGTACACTTCTCCAGTGACAGTAGCATCAAAGAAAAAGAATCCTACTAAGTCCCTAGACGATTGTCCACACCTCACATGCACCCCTGGTAGATTGACCGCTTTATCGACGTAAACACGCCGAATTTCCGATGCGCAGTACGCACTGTTATGCCGATTTACGGTTCCATTAAGTTTAAATTGTACCTCGTCACTCCACACTACCTTCCTCACAAATTGTTCGTCATCAGTTTACCGTTTTCTGATACTATTCGCAAAACTGAATTCGGTGACCACGATCGTCATCATTAATCGCGTAATCGTGGAATGTAAAGTTTCCACTTTGCAGCTTTCGGAATTCTTCGTTCAGTTGTGCTGCTAACCACCACTTCACGTGTACATTGCGTAGCAGACTTCTGTGGAGAATTAACAGACGTTTCTAACACAAGAGCCGACGAAGCAGGACTTTCAGCTGTAAGCTGTCTTCCTGATCTTCCTTTGTGAATATCACAAATCGTTTCATGCAATTCAAACCTGTCAATGATGCGTTTCACTGTCAGGCGTGTTGGCAGTTCCGTTTCAAACTCCCGCCTCCACTGACGTTGCACTTCAACGGCATTATCAAACTTGAAAAACCACTTCACAATACATTTTCGTTACTCGAATGTCAAGCGTGCTCCAGTCATCTTGTTTTCTCAGTACTTACATCTGTTGAGCCAAAAACCATACTACCACACATTCGTAACTCAAATCGGACGACAATATCGATATCTCGCTAGAGCCTGACAAAGAGTGTATACATTTTTCTGGCGGACTCTATAAGATACTCGATGTACAAGGTGAGTCATGTAAGACTTAACACCGATTTTATTTCGTGAATAGTTACACGTATCGAAAAGTGGCTTTCGGCGGTTGTTAGAGCGTCGAGGGGCACGTATTTTTTTATTTGGTTAATGTTTTGAGCTCTGATAGCAACTGAGATACTGAAGCAAGCAAGATTTTTGAAATGGAACCATATACTGTATTCGATAACTCTTGAGAAGACAATTACTGTGATACAGAATTTGTTACTGTTAGCGTTGAAACCTGTAGTAAAAAGTTGGAGAAATGCCCTAGAATGTGGTAACACAGTGGCCAGAATCGGTATGAGCTGTGCAATCATCGCCAAGCGAGCTCTCGTGCTACGCTGTCTCAAATGGTGCAAATGGCTCTGAGCACTATGTGACTTAACGTCTGAGGTCATCAGTCTCCTAGAACTTAGAACTACTTAAACCTAACTAACCTAAGGACATCACACACAGCCATGCCCGAGGCAGGATTCGAACCTGCGACATGCGACGTGCGGTTCCAGACTGAAGCGCCTAGAACCGCTCGGCCACCCCGGCCGGCTTACACGACCTTTATGAAAGTCGCGCGGCTCCATACGCTGTCTCAGAATGCCAACAGATTTACTTGTTTACTTGCCTGCACTCCAGACCGCTCATTTCTGTTTCAGCATTCGTTGAGTGAGACATGCACATCAATGAGAAGTTGTATATACCACTTTCATGTGATGAATGTAAAAGAAATGCCACAAAAACAGTACAGCGGTATAGGGCTATCTTAGGGACCACTAATGTCCGACTCGCCGGGCAATTGCACGAATTACACTCATCAAAACTTGCATCACCCCGGTTCCCAGAACTCCTGAAGATCGATGTTGACTGTGGATATGTATCATAGACACTGTTCAGAGATGTCACTAAACCCACCCAAAGACGTAAACAACCATGCATGAGCAGCGCCTATTAGACGGAGGGGTTCCGACGAACCAAAGCGATATTTTTCGGACATCGAGGAGACACAAAGAGACAGGAACTGTCGATGACATGCCTCGCTCAGGCCTCCCAAGGGCTACTTATGGATGACTGCTGCCTATGGATTATGGCTCGGAAGAGCCCTGACAGCAACGACGCCATGCTGAATAACGCTTTTCGTGCAGCCAGAGGACGTCGTGCTACGACTCAAACTGTGCGCAATAGCCTGCATGATGCTTAACTTCACTCCCGACGTCCATGGCGAGGTCCATCTTTGCAACCACGACACCATGCAGCGCGGTACAGATGGGCCCAACGACATGCCGAATGAACCGCTCAGGACTGGCATCACGTTCTCTTCACCGATGAGTGTCGCATATGCCTTCAACCAGACAATCGTCGGAGCGTGTTTAGAGGCAACCTGGTCAGGTTGAACGCCTTCGGCACACTGTCCAGCGAGTGCAGCAAGTGCTGTTTTGGGGTGGCATTATGTGGGGCCGACGTACGCCACTGGTGGTCATGGAAGGCGCTGTAACGGCTGTACGATACGTGAATGCCATCCTCCGACCGACAGTGCAACCATATCAGCAGCATATTGTCGAGGCATTCCTCTGCATGGACGACAATTCGCGCTCCCATCGTGCACGTCTTGTGAATGACTTGCTTTGGGATAACGACATCGAGTGGCCAGCATGTTCTACAGCCATGAACGCTATCGAACATGCCTGGAATAGATTGAAAAGGGCTGTTTATGGACGAAGTGACTCACCAGCCACTCTGGGGGATCTACGCCTAGTGGGACAATCTGGACCAACAGTGTCTTGATGAACTTGTGAAAAGTATGCCACGACGAATACAGGAATGCATCAACGCAAGAGGACGTGTTACTGGGTATCAGAGGTTCCGGTGTGTACAGCAATCTGGACCACCACTTCTGAAAGCCTCGCTGTATGGTGGTACAACATGCAATGTGTGGTTTTCATGAGCCATAAAAAGGGCGGAAATGATGTATATGTTGATGTCTATTCCAATTTTCTGTACAGGTTGCGTAACTCTCGGAACCAAGGCGATGCAAAACTTTTTTTGATGTGTTTATTAACATGGTAGTGCGGACAGGCTGCTTGAACGCCAAAAACAGGAAAAGAAAGAAGACTACAATTGACGGAGAACGGTAAGAAGTTGTTCTGGCTACGACGCTAATGAATCCGCACAGTGGTACGAGACATACTGCCGAGGAACGTGGAATCAGCCAGACGAGTGCCATTCACGTCCTGCATCGACAGAATTTCCGTCCCAATCATCTATCACTCCATCAGGCACTCGACGACCCTTATTTCGAACATCGTACAGCTGGCCGCGGTGGCCGAGTTGTTCTAGGCGCGTATTTATCAATGCAGCTACGTTTACTAATCACGTGCATTACTGGGCAGCGATAATCCACGCTGGCTTCATCACGTTCAACATCAATGGCCGTGGAGCATAAACATATGGTACGGCATCATAGGAAATTGCATTGCGGAACCTTACTTCGTCTCAGGCTTTCTAAATGGAGATTCATACACACGAAAATTCTGCTAGTTCTTCTAGAAGCTGTACCACTGGATATTCGACGGTGTAAGTGGCTGCAACACGACGGTTGCCAAGTTCACTCGTCCCGTGTTGCAACTCCAATGCTGAATGAGAACTTTCCTGGACGTTGGTTAGGACGAAATTCTGTTGTCAAATGGTCTGCGAGGTCCCTCAGTTTGACTCCTCTTGATTTCTTTCTTTGGGGAACACTCAAAGGTGCAGTTTATGACGAAGCCTCAACTGCGTCAGACGATATGTGTCGTCGAATCGCCAGTGCATGCGCTACCATATCATCCACTGTAATTATGTCTGTTGCTCGTTCTTTCGAACGGCGATTACAACTGTTGCCTTACAGCCCTTGATCAACAGTTTGAACACAGGCTTAAATAAAGGATAAAGTTATTTTTTAAGAGGAAATTTATGGTACGTGATTTGGGTAGTCACCAAATAATTGTAAGTAAATTATTTACTTCATTTAAGAGTGTACGAAACTGAACTCCAATATCAAATAAGTCGACAGCGTTTATGGCACATAGCTGGTAATACTGTCATTACAAGCCAGTGGTCGGCGGAAGGTGCACGTGCCCGTCGACCTGGGACCGGACCGCAGCGACGCACGGATGCACTCCAAGACCGTAGGATCCTACGCAGTGCCGTAGGGGACCGCACCGCCACTTCCCAGCAAATTAGGGACACTGTTGCTCCTGGGGTATCGGCGAGGACCATTCGCAACCGTCTCCATGAAGCTGGGCTACGGTCCCGCACACCGTTAGGCCGTCTTCCGCTCACGCCCCAACATCGTGCAGCCCGCCTCCAGTGGTGTCGCGACAGGCGTGAATGGAGGGACGAATGGAGACGTGTCGTCTTCAGCGATGAGAGTCGCTTCTGCCTTGGTGCCAATGAATGTCGTATGCGTGTTTGGCGCCGTGCAGGTGAGCGCCACAATCAGGACTGCATACTACCGAGGCACACAGGGCCAACACCCGGCGTCATGGTGGGGGAGCGATCTCCTACACTGGCCGTACACCACTGGTGATCGTCGAGGGGACACTGAATAGTGCACGGTACATCCAAACCGTCATCGAACCCATCGTTCTACCATTCCTAGACCGGCAAGGGAACTTGCTGTTCCAACAGGACAATGCACGTCCGCATGTATCCCGTGCCACCCAACGTGCTCTAGAAGGTGTAAGTCAACTACCCTGGCCAGCAAGATCTCCGGATCTGTCCCCCATTGAGCATGTTTGGGACTGGATGAAGCGTCGTCTCACGCGGTCTGCACGTCCAGCACGAACGCTGGTCCAACTGAGGCGCCAGGTGGAAATGGCATGGCAAGCCGTTCCACAGGACTACATCCAGCATCTCTACGATCGTCTTCATGGGAGAATAGCAGCCTGCATTGCTGCACTGTACTAGTGCCGACATTGTGCATGCTCTGTTGCCTGTGTCTATGTGCCTGTGGTTCAGTCAGTGTGATCATGTGGTGTATCTGACCCCAGGAATGTGTCAATAAAGTTTCCCCTTCCTGGGACAATGAATTCACGGTGTTCTTATTTCAATTTCCAGGAGTGTATAATGATAGGTGAAATCTTCTTTCCAACTTTCCAGACTTAGGTGAGAGAAGTCATGGGGTCATGGGATATCTCGTAACATGGTGCTGCATCTCCTTTTGCCTGGTGCAATGAAGCAACTAGGTGGCATGGACTCAACAAGTCTCTGGAAATGCCCTCCAGAAATATTGAGAATATTGATCCATTCTGCCTCTATAGCTGTGAGAGAAGACGAGTCGCTCCCTCACTATTCTCCATATTCAAGAGTACAATTTAATGTTGATTTTACACCTAAGACATTGTTTTTGTGAGACGACAGGAAGTTATGAGCATGAGCAGGCACTGATGGGAGCACGCATTGTTAATGCATGCGAGATATTTATGGCGGTTCTCCTTTGAATAGTATTTTCTGGAATTGTGAACTAGCAGTCAGTCTGCACATTTAAGAGTAAATGTTGCAGTGGAATTTGGGGCTTGAAATCCACGTGCAGCTATTAGCAAAGTCAACATCTCGAAGAACAGAATATTGGACCCAAAAATTTCTGGCACCGGTGTGCAGACAATGCTTTCAATTAGAGGTGAAAAAACAGCCTACCCGGACCTACAAGTTAGGCGTCTCTTACTACAGCAGGGCAGGAGCACGAGAGAAATCTATCTCACCTGGCCAGCACATTACAACAGTGTTGCAAATGCAATATGTGAACAGGGATGACGGCCATAAAAATTCGAGGGAGCAGTCAGGCGGTGTCATTTCAGTACCTCCAGAGCTTTTTAGGAAGCCTCAGGCCTCCAAAACAGTTTTAGAAGGAACACGGCTCTGAAATGATCTGTGTTGGGACACAAAGGCACTTCTCTTAGTTTAGCTCGGGCACCTAATTCCACACACGGTAACGTTCAGGATATCCACATAATGATCCCAATGATAAATGTGTTGTTCCCTTTAGAGTTACACTACTGGCCACTAAAATTGCTACACCAAGAAGAAATGCAGATGATAAACGGGTATTCGTAGGCCAAATATATTATACTAGAATTGACATGTGATTACATTTTCACGCAATTTGGGTGCACAGATCCTGAGAAATCAGTACCCAGAACGGCCTTGATACGGCTGGGCATTGAGTCAACAGAGCTTGGATGGCGTGTACAGGTACAGCTGCCCATGCAGCTTCAACACGATACCACAGTTCATCAAGAGTAGTGACTGGCGTACTGTGACGAGCCAGTTTGCTCGGCCACCATTGACCAGACGTTTTCAATTGGTGAGAGATCTGGAGAATGTGTTGTCCAGGGCAGCAGTCGAACATTTTCTGTATCTAGAAAGGCCTGTACAGGACCTGCAACATGAGGTCGTGAATTATCCTGCTGAAATGTAGGGTTTCGCAGGGATAGAATTAAGGATAGAGCCACGGGTCGTAACACATCTGAAAGGTAGCGTCCACTGTTCAAAGTGCCGTCAGTGCGAACAAGAGGTGACCGAGACGTGTGGCCGTGCGGTTAAAGGCGCTTCAGTCTGGAACCGCGTGACCGCTACGGTCGCAGGTTCGAATCCTGCCCCGGGCATGGATGTGTGTGATGTCCTTAGGTTAGTTAGGTTTAATTAGTTCTAAGTTCTAGGCGACTGATGACCTCAGAAGTTAAGTCGCATAGTGCTCAGAGCCATTTGAACCATTTTTTTTGACCGAGACGTGTAACTAACGACACCCCATACCATCACGCTGTATGATACGCCAGTATGGAGATGACGAATACACGCTTCCAGTGTGCGTTTACTGTGATGTCGCCAAACACTGATGCGACCATCATGATACTGTAAACAGAACCTGGATTCATCCGAAAAAATGACGTTATGCCATTCGTGCACCCAGGTTCGACGTTGAGTACACCATCGCAGGCGGTCCTGTCTGTGATGCAGCTTCAAGGGTAACCGCAGCCATGGTCTCCGAGCTGATAGTCAATGCTGCTGCAAACGTTGTCGAACTGTTCGTGTAGATGGTTGTTGTCTTGAAAACGTCCCCATCTGTTGAATCAGAGATCGAGCCATGTGGATAAGATGCCTGTCATCGGGAATGCTAGTGATACGAGGCCGTTGGGATCCAACACGGCGTTCCGTATTACCCCCCTGAACCCATCGATTCTGCTAACAGTCCTTGGATCTCGACCAATGCGAGCAGCAATGTCGCGATACGATAAACCGCAATCGTGATAGGCTACAATCCGTCCTTTATCAAAGTCGGAAACGTGATGGTACGCATTTCTCCTCTTTACACGAGGCATCACAACAACGTTTCATCAGGCAACGCCGGTCAACTGCTGTTCGTGTATGAGAAATCGGTTGGAAACTTTCCTCATGTCAGGACGATGCAGATGTCGCCACCGGCGCCAACCTTGTGTGAATGCTCTGAAAAGCTAATCATCTGCATATCACAGCATCTTCTTCCTTTCGGTTAAATCTCGCGTCTGTAGCACGTCATCTTCGTGGTGTTGCAATTTTAATGGCCATTAGTGTATACGGAAACTCAAAACAAGCTGCCTGAAGTGTCTATGGGAAGAAACAAGTCGGCAGCACAATGCCTCATCCCCTCTGAGTGGGAACTTGCGAGTCAGGTATCGGCTACTTCTGCTTATAAGAGAAGTATATTGTTAACACTGATCAGGTTTGGCCCACGATTAGAGCAGATGAATTAGACAGAGAGGGTGGAGTCTTGTGTTTGGCACGAAACTCTTGTGGCGATGGCTGTGGGAGTGCTTTTGTGGTATTTGCTGAGATTTGATGGGAAGTGAGGGAGGAGAAACTTTGAAACTTCCTGGCAGATTAAAACTGCGTGCCGGACCGATACTCGAACTCGGGACCTTTGCCTAACGGAAGTAAAGCTGTGAGGAGGGGGCGTGAATCGTGCGTGTGTAGCTCAGTTGGTAGAGCACTTGCCCGCGACAAGCAAAGGTCCCGGGTTCGAGTCTCGGTCCGGCACACTGTTTTAATCTGCCAGGAAGTTTCATATCAGCGCACATTCCACTGCAGAGTGAAAATCTCATTCAGGCGAAATTTTGTCTTCCGATTCAGACTCCAGTCTGGAGTGGGCTTCTGATTCAGATTCAGGTCTGGACAGGATTCTGGTCTTGAACCTTTATGAGTGGATTGCACATGGGATACTTGTTCTGAGAGTGACTTTGCACTAGCACTGGGGAGCCTGTGGTGCGGACTTACCAGTACCGACAGTTTACACCTGAGTCATCTCAGACAACTTCCTGTGCAGAGGGTGATCTTATTCGTGTCAAGTCTGCTACCTTGACGTTTGTCTCCTTGTGCTCACTGCCGTATAACTGAGTCAAATTGGTCCATGGTACGACCAGCGAACAGGAGTGTCACACTCTGGAATCTCCTGAAATTTCAGGGCTCCGTTAGAGAGTAATTGCGATCCGTCTAACAGACCGCCAGCCGCCGACATTGAATGACAGGCCCCACATGTCGCTGCTTTGAAGACGCTTGAACGATGGCTGTCGCCTGAGACAGCGCCGCTCATCGAGAAAAGGAGTACTGTATTGCTGCTCTAGTTCGTTCGGGTAAACAGGATCACAGTCTCGCCACCTGTTCTCAGCTGCACCAACGTAGTATAGCTTCTGACAAGGGAACCTCCCCATCGCACCCCCCTCAGATCTAGTTATAAGTTGGCTCAGTGGATAGGCCTTGAAAAACTGAACAAAGATCAATCGAGAAAACAGGAAGAAGTTGTGTGGAACTATGAAAAAATAAGCAAAATATACAAACTGAGTAGTCCATGGGCAACATAGGCAACATGAGGGATAGCAGAAGCGCAGTATCGCCGTGGTCCCGTGGTTAGCGTGAGCAGATAAGAAGCGAGAAGTCCTTGGTTCAAGTCTTCCCTCGACTGAAAAATTTACTTTCTTTATTTTCGCAAAGTTATGATCTGTCCGTTCGTTCATTGACGTCACTGTTCACTGTAATAAGTTTAGTGTCTGTGTTTTGCGACCGCACCGCAAAACCGTGCGATTAGTAGACGAAAGGACGTGCCTCTCCAATGGGAACCGGAAACATTTGATCGCAAGGTCATAGGTCAACCGATTCCTCCACAGAAAAACACGTCTGATGTATCTATACGACAATGGTGAAGGCATGTGCGTCACATGACAGGAATTTGGTGTCGACCCACCTAACTTGTACACTTGGCGAATGGGTAAAATAATTCTTCTACACTGCCCGATTTAGGTTTTCTTGTGGATGTGATAATCACTCCCAAAAAACTGATGAAAACATAATAGTTTTTTGTCACATAAACTGAAAATAAAAAGTTAAACTTTTCTCTCGAGGGAAGACTTGAACCAAGGACCTATTGTTCCGCAGCTGCTCACGCTAACCACAAGGCCATGGCGCTGCTGAGCTGACCTCTCCTTGATGTGACATATGTTGCGCATGGACTACTCAGTTTATATATTTTGCTCATTTTTTCATAGTTCCACACAACTTCTTCCTGTTTTCTCGATTGATGTGTGTTCAGTTTTTCAAGGCCTATCCACTGTGCCAACTTATAACTAAATCTGAGGGGGGTGCGATGGGGAGGCTCCCTTGTGAGTAGAATAAATTCATCAAAGTCTATTCAGTGTTAGATAATTTCAGATTGCGTTATCCACGTTCGGAGCCAGAGTAAACAGTTTAGTCAGAAAAACGTTAGTCTTTGCCAACCAGCTGCCACTCAGGAGTGTGTCAACTGCTTGTGGCATATTTGTACTGCCATCAGTTCATGTTTATTTGCCATCATTGTATTTTTTCTCCTATTTCTAATCAATAAACCTGCGCCATGACTTTTGTAAATGCTCAATCTCACGTTGATACATTAATCACCATCAACAATTGAGAAAATAATGACAGGGTCATCATTTCATTAACATTATTTCAGCATTCAAGTTCATTTGGAATATGATAAATGTGATAACCTCTAATGCAGGCTGCCGGCCTGTGTGGCCGAGCGGTTCTAGGCGCTTCAGTTTGGAACCGCGTGACTGCTACGGTCGCAGGTTCGAATCCTGCCTCGGGCATGGATGTGTGTGAAGTCCTTAGGTTCGTTAGGTTTAAGTAGTTATAAGTTCTAGGGGACTGATGACCTCAGATGTTAAGTCCCAAAGTGTTCAGAGCCATTTTAACCATTTTTGTCTAATGCAGGCTATCAACAAAAAACACAGTCAAAGGGCAAAATCAGTTTTAGCAGACGTATAGGCCAGGTAGTGAAGTGGCCGGCTTATTGGTTAATGTGATTGCTGTCAGGGTGTAAACTCTGTCGCCTTCCGAAACATACCGCAAGTGCAGTGTAGTCTCGGAGCTGTTTATAATTACGAAAGTGTTCTCGTGCAGGATTTTGTGCACGAACTGTCCCCTCGTTTATGTCCCGTAGCTGTGCTGATGGAATTCATGTCGGTCCACGTGGGTGGTCAAATCATTCGCTCGAATTGTCCAGAATGATCTTTTAACCAGTCACCAACAGCTGTAGCCCAGTGACATGGCGCATTGTCATCCACAAAAACTCCGTCGCTGTATGGGAACATGATTGGCTGCAGATGATCTCCAAGTAGCAGAACATAACCATTTCGAGTCAATGATCGGTTCCAGAAAACATCGTTCTTGTGCAACGCAGCTAGCTCTTTATTCGCACGAAGTAATGGCGTCTATCGACAGGGGATCTCAAGTTGATTCCGTATTTCTAGATTTCCGGAAAGCTTTTGAAACCGTTCCTCACAAGCGACTTCTAATCATGCTGCAGGCCTATGGGGTATCGTCTCAGTTGTGGGACTGGATTCGTGATTTCCTGTCAGGAAGGTCGCAGTTCGTAGTAATAGACGGCAAATCATCGAGTAAAACTGAAGTGATATCAGGTGTTCCCCAGGGAAGCGTCCTGGGACCTCTGCTGTTCCTGATCTATATAAATGACCAGGGTGACAATCTGAGCAGTTCTCTTAGGTTGTTCGCAGATGATGCTGTAATTTACCGTCTAGTAAGGTCATCCGAAGACCAGTATCAGTTGCAAAGCGATTTAGAATATATTGCTGTATGGTGTGGCAAGTGACAGTTGACGCTAAATAATGAAAAGTGTGAGGTGATCCACGTGAGTTCCAAAAGAAATCCGTTGGAATTCGATTACTCGATAAATAGTACAATTCTCAAGGCTGTCAATTCAACTAAGTACCTGGGTGTTAAAATTACGAACAACTTCAGTTGGAAAGACCACATAGATAATATTGTGGGGAAGGCGAGCCAAAGGTTGCGTTTCATTGGCAGGACACTTAGAAGATGCAACAAGTCCACTAAAGAGACAGCTTACACTACACTCGTTCGTCCTCTGTTAGAATATAGCTGCGCGGTGTGGGATCCTTACCAGGTGGGATTGACGGAGGACATCGAAAGGGTGCAAAAAAGGGCAGCTCGTTTTGTATTATCACGTAATAGGGGAGAGAGTGAGGCAGATATGATACCCGAGTTGGGATGAAAGTCATTAAAGCAAAGACGTTTTTCGTCGTGGCGAGATCTATTTACGAAATTTCAGTCACCAACATTCTCTTCCGAACGCGAAAATATTTTGTTGAGCCCAACCTACACAGGTATGAATGATCATCAAAATAAAATAAGAAAAATCAGAGCTCGAACAGAAAGGTTTAGGTGTTCGTTTTTCCCGCGCGCTGTTCGGGAGTGGAATGGTAGGGAGATAGTATGATTGTAGTTCGATGAACCCTCTGCCAAGCACTTAAATGTGAATTGCAGAGTAGTCATGTAGACGTACATGTAGTTGGACCAGAGCACCCAGACCATTCCATGTAAACAGAGCCCACACCTCTCTGGATCCATCACCAGCTTGCAGAGTGCCTTGTTGACAACTTGGGCGATGACCACGTGGGGTCTGCGCCATACTCGAATCATACAATCAGCTCTCACCAGCTGAAATCGGGACTCATCTTACCAGGCCTATCGTCTGGCGTGCACCTGATGCGGTCACGAGCCCAGGAGAAGCGCTGAGGTTTATGTCGGGCTACAGCAAAGGCACTCACGTCGGTCATCTTCTGCCATCACCAACTGACGCCAAATTTTGCCACACTGTTCTAACAGATACATTCGTCGTACGTCCCACATTGATTTCTGCGGTTATTTCATGCAGTGTTACTTGTCTGTTGGCACTGACCATTCTACGCAAACGCCGCTGCTCTCGGTCGTTAGGTGAAGGCCATCGTCCACAGCGTTCTCCATGATCAGATATAATGCCTGAAATTAGGTATTCTAGGCACACTCTTGACACTGTGGATCTTGGAATAGTGAATTTCCTAACGATTTCCAAGATGGAACATTCCATGCGTCTAGCTGTAACTACCATTCCGCTTTCAGAGTCTGTTAATTCCCGTCGAGCGGCCATAATCACGTGGAAACCTTTTCATATCAATCACCAGAGTACAAATGACAGCTCCACCAATGCACTGCCCTTTTATGTACGCGATGCTACCGTGATACATAAAAGTGCACATCACTATTCCATGACTTTTGTCACTATGGCATACATATATATGTACATAAGGTGAACCAAAATACCGCCGACAAACTTTCAGAAGTTGTAATTGTTCAGGGATACCTTCAGAGTGTTTTGCTATAAGGTATGGTCTCTGGTGGGTCGTTACAAAGCAATAGCGATTGTGATTCATTCGGTTTGTTCAACACAGTGTTGTCAATAATTTTGCAACTTGCCTACCATATATATCTGTGTGTGCGGATGCAGTTTGTGCTGTAGAAAGATTCATGTGCAGTTTATCTTACAGCACCAGATAAGAGATGTATGGAATTTGGATATTTTATATTTTAATGTGTGTAATGTACTAGAACTTCAACTTAGTGTATTACTTATTAATGCATACGTTGGTTTAAATTATTCTGTTGCTTTTGATAATAATTTATATTCTTGTTTTTAGTCTGACTAATATGCCCCATGGGGATCTCTGGTATATTTTTTAGTGGTGGTAACTTGACAATGAATTTTACATTTGCACGTGTAACATGACATATGATGTATGAGCTACGAAACAGCCACTACTATAAGACTTGCAAGAACAAGCTCTAAAAGAGACTATTTTCCTCAAATCTGTAACTACTACTTCCATTTCGCATTAAGTTGTACAGTAATTTAGATGACCTATGTAGGCAATCCAAAGTAGATCCCTATTTCTTCACATAACATCTTTAGGTTCCAACATATGCAGTGTAACATGTTGTGAAGTAACTGTAGTGACACGGTGTAAGCCAAATATGCGTTTCCAGTTTTGTTATAACACGATGTAAAACATAAAGTGAAAAAATGCGCCTATTATATATACGTATATATCACAGTATCATTTTATTTTATAAATTGGCCGAGACACCTCATTAAAACGCACGATATAATATTTTGTAGTTTGGACTGTAATTTCTAATATTACATGTGGCATGACGTATGATGTATGAATTTCGATCCATTATTTTTAAAAGGAAAGCATGTGTGCGACAACGAATATAAAATGGCAGTGAATATTGCACCAGTGGTTTACTTAATGTTGCTGAGCATTCACAAATAGGATTTTAAACGTCTTTGGTCATACCGTAACATCAGTGCCTATACTATAATATGCAACTTTCTGTTTGTGTGTCTAAAGAACATAATCATGTACACTATTGTATTGTTTTTGTGCCACATACGCACACCTGTTCACGTGTACCAGTGGTGTATTACAATGCCAAATAAAGCTGAAAGCTTATAATATGTAAGTAACTTTTGTTATAAAATATATGTATATGGAAGAGCTTGTAGACATTTGCTGTATGAACCAGTGTCACCATTTTGAACGATTTACAGGTGCACGAGAATGACCCACGGTTCATATTTGCCAACTGCACGGATAATAATCAGAATACAGCTTACCTGGACGATGTTCTCATTTTTAAAGTGCATCAACAGGATAACAGGATCGTGTCAAATCATAAACGTAACGCTCATCGCATTAAACCGGAGCAGTCTACTTTTCCAGAGATATTCAACTTTAAGACAACTTTTACCTATATGAAACCATGACACTCGATTAAAAATTTCGATGACACGTGATTATAGATATGTTGTTGCAGCGTTTTAGCTGCGAGTACTTTTCATCAGTGTGCCAGTGTGCAACGGTCATCTACTACTGGGCGCTCGTAGAATGTGGATGTTTCATAATATATCATTCTTGTACATTTCTAGTTAATGGTCATCAGAAAATCGGTTTGGACACAGAAATGGTTAAAAGCTTAGCGACGCGCGTACAATGGATGCAAATTTATTTTTTCACCGTGATTAAATATGAATTTTCAGTGTGAAAGTTCGGACAATAATGATGGCATATATTAGACAGCTGCGTGCGATGAATTTAGTTTAACTTATCTTGGACAATACACAATCACTATGTTAATCGTGTTTCAAGATTGAGTGAAGTCCCATTATGAAGTCCCATTATACACCATATTCCCATTAAGCCATCCCTATGAAAAGAAAGGAAACTGAGTGATGAAAAGGGAACTGTCGGTAACGGTCAGCAGTATGAAGTCCTGTAACTGAGTGGGTGTTCAGTTGATCGCTGACAGCTGTAGTGGCTAGGTGCCGCAGTTTCGCGTGCCTTCTTCAACCAGTCACGTGACGAGATTCTGTAAACGTCTCTATGGCAACGCCACAGTGTTGTTGCAGATATGTAGACGATTATTCTTTTCTCCTGCTAATGAACATTACGAAAGCCATTCACAAAAACTAAAATCTGCGGAAGAAGGCAAAATGTCTGTGGATCAAGGGACATCATAACATAAAATTTAATGAAGCAGTCGATTACTTAGGTAAGACCGTCGCTCAAAACGGCACATTTAAAAACATTTTATTACCGACATCATACCTGAAGACTACATTGTATAGAAGAACCTTAATGGCAAGACTAATATCAGTAAACGATACGCAGTAAAGGGAAATATTGTGGAGAAATACAACCAAAAATTTCATCGAAGCTCTACTTCCACACCAATGAGGCAAATAAAAAGGTTGTAACTTCCATAATATTTCATGAAATTTGCCGGCCGGAGTGGCCGAGCGGTTCTAGGCGCTACAATGTGGACCCGCGAGATCGCTACGGTCGCAGGTTCGAATCCTGCCTCGGGCATGGATGTGTGTGATGTCCTTAGGTTAGTTAGGTTTAAGTAGTTCTAGGGGACAGATGACCTCAGAAGTTAAGTCCCACAGTACTCAGAGCCATTTCATGAAATTTAATCACGGGTCATTCACAAGACATCTTCACGGAATGTTTGTTAGAGATAATTCTTATTATGTATTTGATGGAATAACAGCGGAAGACAACTGTCACATTTTGTGTCGAATGTTAACTGTGTACAGACCAACAGATCTCATCATCCATTACCATCTAATACAGCAATTGTGTTTCATCAAAATGATTTACTGATTTTGAAACTAGTTAGAGAATCAATATACAGGACTACTGTAAATGATTCAGTCATTTTCAAAATTCTATATTTTCCAAAGTATTACATTTCCAGACGTGACTGATGCACGAATGGAACCGTAAACCCACCGTGTTTTCATTGTGCCCACCAGTTGGCATTACAAGTGCAGTGCCTTAACAAAATGGCGACAAAACAAGAACAGAGTTTTTGTGTGTTCCAATATTCAAAATGTTTATCTGTTACAACAGTGCAGCTTCATTCAGAAGCAATTACGGAAGAGAACAGCCACGTAAACAGAGCACTGTGCGTTGGTACTGACACTTGCTGTCTCTGTAAGCAGAAAAACACCAATCGACTAAGCCTGCCATATGCAACCGTGGAGAGGAGAGGGGAGAGAAAGTTGCGTACGCGGAATACCGCAGCAAACTGTGTGGAAGATCTTGCTCCGGCGGTGACGTTTTAAGCTACCATCTGCACCTCGAGAAACAATTAAAACAGGAAGATTACGGCCGGTGCCTTCAATTTTGCACCACAATCTTCCATTTATTTTGGAATTTTGTGGTAAGGTCTTATGGGATCAAACTGTTGAGTACATCGGTCCCTAAGCTTACGCACTACTTAATCTAACTTAAACTAACTTAAGCTAAGGACGACACACACACCCACGCCCGAGGGACCGTGACAAGGCGCGTCAGACCGCGCGACTACCCCGCACGGCCTTCCATTTATCTCGAAAGGTTAATAGACGTAATGTGAGGGAGTGAGGCACTGGAAATCATCATGAAATTGTCGTATATGAGCGAGATTCGAGGAAGGTTAATGTTTTCCGTGCAGTATGTGGGCCCTTTTTATTCTATGAGAAGACTATGACGGATATCTCTTAGCATCATTACGTTGCAGTTGTGATTGTTTCCACAAGTGTAACTGTAGTTCCTTCTCTAGATTGTCGCACAGATGACTAAATGGTAGATATCGAAATGGACGACAGGGGGATAGAGAAACAATTAAAATGGCTCAAAAGAGAAAAGGCAACTGGACCTGATGGGATACCAGTTCGATTTTACACAGAGTACGCGAAGGAACTAGCCCCCCTTTCTTGCAGCGGTGTACCGTAGGTCTCTAAAAGACCGTAGCGTTCCAAAGGATTGGAAAAAGGGCACAGGTCATCCCCGTTTTCAAGAAGGGACGTCGAACAGATGTGCAAAACTATAGACCTATATCCCTAACGTCGATCAGTTGTAGAATTTTGGAACACGTATTATGTTCGAGTATAATGACTTTACTGGAGACTAGAAATCTACTCTGTAGGAATCAGCATGGGTTTCGAAAAAGACTATCGTGTGAAACCCAGCTCGCGCTATTCGCCCACAAGACTCAGAAGGACATAGACACGGGTTCCCAGGTACATGCCGTGTTTCTTGACTTCCGCAAGGCGTTCGATACAGTTCCCCACAGTCGTTTGATGAACAGAGTAAGAGCATATGGACTATCAGACTAATTGTGTGATTGGAATGAAGAGTTCCTAGATAACAGAACGCAGCATGTCATTCTCAGTGGAGAGAAGACTTCCGAAGTAAGAGTGATTTCAGGTGTGCCGCAGGGGAGTGTCGTAGGACCTTTGCTATTTACAATATACATAAATGACCTTGTGGATAACATCGCAAGTCCACTGAGGCTTTTTGCGGATGATGGTGTGGTTTATCGAGAGGTTGCAACAATGGAAAATTGTACTGAAATGCAGGAGGATCTGCAGCGAATTGACGCATGGTGAAGGGAATGGCAATTGAATCTCATTGTAGACAAGTGTAATGTGCTGCGAATATATAGAAAGAAAGATCATTTATCATTTAGCTACAATATAGCAGGTCAGCAACTGGAAGCAGTTAATTCCATAAATTATCTTGGAGTAGACATTAGGAGTGATTTAAAGTGGAATGATCATATAGAGTTGATCGTCGGTAAAGCAGATGCCAGAATGAGATTGATTGGAAGAATCCTAAGGAAATGCAATCCGAAAACAAAGGAAGTAGGTTACAGTACACTTGTTAGCCCACTGCTTGAATATTGCTCAGCAGTGTGGGATCCGTACCAGATAGGGTTGATAGAAGAGATAGAGAAGATCCAACGGAGAGCAGCGCGCTTCGTTACAGGATCATTTAGTAATCGCGAAAGCTTTACAGAGATGATAGATAAACTTAAGTAGAGGACTCTGAAGGAGAGACGCTCAGTAGGTCGGTACGGGTTTTTGTTGAAGTATCGAGAACATACCTTCACCGAGGAGTCAAGCAGTATATTGCTCGCTCCTATGTATACCTCGCGAAGAGACCATGAGGATAAAATCAGTGGCATACCGACAATCTTTCTTTCCACGAACAATACGAGACTGGAATAGAAGGGAGAGCCGATAGAGGTACTCAAAGTACCCGCCGCCACACACCGTCAGATGGCTTGCAGAGTATGGATGTAGATGTAGATGTAGATGTAGAAGTGATTGCTGGTTCCGAGACTTTCATCTTCCAACAAGACGGGCCATATCTTCATTGGAGAATCGATGTTCGGTGCCTCCCAAACGCCAAACCTACCCATCGCTGGACTGGGTGTAGTGGTGAAGACAAGGTCGCTCTGTTCTCTTGCCCCCCCCCCCCTCCCCCAGCTAGCGTGACCTGACGCCTCGTGAGTTTTTCCTTTGGGGGTTACATTAAGGACCGCGTTTACGTACCCCCACTGTCAATAACAATGGAACAGCTCAGAGTGCTGCTGTGATCATCACTGACAGGATGTTGCTACATAACTTCGTTACCACCTGGGCGTGTGTCGTGTGACCAGAAGGGAACTCATAGAACATTCACAATGTGCAAAGTACAAACTTGGTGAGTTTGCGGTTATATCCGAACGTTTGAGAATGTTGAAGAGCGTTGCAGAACGTTCCAGAATGGTACAGAATCTTCCAAAAGGTTCTAGATCATTGGTTCCCAACCTTCCTGAGGCCCCTGTTTACAATCAGATGCTAGGCAGTACCCCCCTCCCCCCGTCCCCCACACCCACCTACATCAACATTAGCACAACATAAGAAAACTTTAGAATGATAAATAATATTCTTTGAACATTTTTATTTTTAAAATGAGGAAATATAAATTCTATTAGTTTTTGTAGTTATTTTAATAAACCACGAACTAATGAGTCAATGAGGTACCTGGTAGTGCTTACTTCCAACAATATTTTTTTAAAGAATGATGAAGCAATTTTCAGCTCATCGCGAGTACTACCTGCTACTGCCGCTACACAGAAAAGATATCTAACTATTCACATTGAGGCAGACAGTTGTTAAAATACACGCTTCCTCTGGACCATTTCTCTCCCTAGTGATATCTGATTTACCCATACCTCTGCACCCCCATTTAAATCAACCACATTAAAATGTGTTATGACTAGCGCTTACTGTTCGTAAATCATTTCATTGCTGGACCCTATGCTTCTGAACTGGCAAAAATGGACAGACTTAGGCTGCCACTAATAATAATCATTTCGCTTATCTGTTTTGAAGAGAATAATGAAGTAGTTTCTGGCACATGGTGGAAGCTACCTGCAACTCCGAGAAGGCATTTTCACGAGATATATACGCTTATGTGATTTATACGTCTCAATTTTAGGAGGGTGAGTCAAATGAAAACTTTAAATATTTTTTAAAATATTATTTATTGTGCAGAAGTGGTACAAATCTGTATCACTTTTCAACATAGTCTCCCTCACTCTCAATGAAAGTCCTCCAGCACTTACAAAGTGCATAAACTCCTTTAGAAAAAAATTCTTTTGGTAGTCCGCACAACCGTTCATACACCGCATGGCGTACCTCTTCATCAGAACGGAACTTCTTTCCTCCCATTGCGTCTCTGATTGGCCCAAACATGTGGAAATCACTTGGTGAGGAGGAATGGTGCCATTCCTTGCTCGCTCTCTTCGTTTCCGGTTGGTGGAAGTGAACCCAGGTTTCGCCCCCAGGAACGATTCTTGCAAGGAAGCCATGACCTTCTCGTTAAAAGCGCCGAAGAAGTTCTTCACAAGCATCAACACGTCGTTCTCTCATTTCAGGAGTCAGCTGCCGTGGCACCCCTCTCGCAGACACTGGAGTACAACATGCACAACATGCACAATGTGGTGTGCTGACCCATGAATAATCTGTAAAGATGCTGCAATGTCATTCAGTGTCACTCTGCGGTTTTCCTTCACTATGGCTTCAACTGCTGCAATGTTCTGTGGAGTCACAACTTGTTGTGCCTGACCTGGACGAGGAGCATCTTCCACTGAAGTCGCAAGTTGGGCGGCCATCTTTATACTGATACAGCGACGGTATGTGTGCATCTGCGCTATGCTGCCACTTACAGGCCATTCTGCACGCTGTTTATAGCACGCTTACCAACTTTCAGGATACTGGCGCGAAATTTCTATTTGTTATTACATTTTTCATTTGACTCACCCTCGTACTTTCATAGATACATGGTACAAACTAAGTGTGCTTTGCATGGGCTATGTGAGGAAAATAATGTTCATACATTCGTTTCATAATCTGTAATTTGCACCATGTTGTGTCGCAGTTTAATACTAGTATTTCAAAAATATTTAATTACTGGTAATCAGTGTTACACTCTAACGAAAGTGGAAGCAGTTACCCCGAAGTTGGGAATCATTGTTCTAGAGCGTTCTAGAACACTCCAAAATACCACACAATTTTCTAGAATATTAGAGAATGTTCTAGACTGTTCCATGATATTCGAGAATATTTTCGAAGGTTCTGTTAGCCTTTTTAATATTATGCGTAATCAGAATCGTAGCTAGCAGTTATGAAGATAACCACAGCATCATCCGCAAAAAGCCTCAGTGAACTTGCGATGTTATCCACAAGGTCATTTATGTATATTGTAAATAGCAACGGTCCTACGACACTCCCCTGTAATTTGCACCATGTTGTGTCGCAGTTTAATACTAGTATTTCAAAAATATTTAATTACTGGTAATCAGTGTTACACTCTAACGAAAGTGGAAGCAGTTACCCCGAAGTTGGGAATCATTGTTCTAGAGCGTTCTAGAACACTCTAAAATATCACACAATTTTCTAGAATATTAGAGAATGTTCTAGACTGTTCCATGATATTCGAGAATATTTTCGAAGGTTCTGTTAGCCTTTTTAATATTATGCGTAATAAGAATCGTAGCTAGCAGTTATGAAGATAATCGTTATAATTAACATAGCATAGTGTTAGGAATTTACTCCTCAGCAACGCTTTTCGGGAGTCAGGCTCCCATCATCTGAATGTTTGTCTTAACCCTACATAAACATGCACTTAAGAAACACAAAGTCATAAAATCAAACCAAAGTTATTCGTACATAAAATCCTCGTCTTACTTTAAAAGACTGCAACACCGTATTCTTTTTCCCGCTTACCCATTTTACCGCCCATCCACCAAAGCGTTCCTGTCCGATAGCGGTAACACCAGTCACACCAGCTTCAAGTCCTATCCTGCAGACACGCATATGACCCCAACGAACTGTCCTGAGCCGTCGAGTGTTCCATAGCATTTCAGAGATGTTACTGGGCGCATGAGGAAACAACATACCGATGGTTATCTATGCAAGCTGCGTGCGTTACTGAGCGGGTCATCAGTCTCGTATATACGTTTAGTAACCATCGATTTACTATGATTAGCGAGTTCTAGGTATACAGGGTGAGTCACCTAACATAACTGCTGGATATATTTCGTAAACCACATCAAATACTGACGAATCGATTCCACAGACGGAACGTGAGGAGAGGGGCTAGTGTAATTGTTTAATACAAACTATACAAAAATGCACGGAAGTATATTTTTTAACGCAAACCTACGTTTTTTTAAATGAAACCCCGTTAGTTTTGTTAGCACATCTGAACATATAAACAAATACGTAATCAGTGCCGTTTGTTGCATTGTAAAATGTTAATTACATCCGGAGATATTGTAACCTAAAGTTGACGCTTGAGTACCACTCCTCCGCTGTTCGATCGTGTGTGTGGGAGAGCACCGAATTACGTAGGGATCCAAAGGGATCGGTGATGGTCCTTAGGTACAGAAGAGACTGGAACAGCACATTACGTCCACATGCTAACACCTTTTTATTGGTCTTTTTCACTGACGCACATGTACATTACCATAAGGGGTGAGGTACACGTACACACGTGGTTTCCGTTTTCAATTACGGAGTGGAATAGTGTGTCCCGACATGTCAGGCCAATAGATGTTCAATGTGGTGGCCATCATTTTCTGCACACAATTGCAATCTCTGGCGTAATGAATGTCGTACACGCCGCAGTACATCTGGTGTAATGTCGCCGCAGGCTACCACAATACGTTGTTTGATATCCTCTGGGGTTTTAGGCACATCACGGTACACATTCTCCTTTAACGTACCCAACAGAAAGAAGTCCAGAGGTGTAAGATCAGGAGAACGGGCTGGCCAATTTATGCGTCCTGTACGTCCTATGAAACGCCCGTCGAACATGCTGTCAAGGGTCAGCCTAGTGTTAATTGCGGAATGTGCAGGTGCACCATCATGCTGATACCACATACGTCGACGCGTTTCCAGTGGGACATTTTCGAGCAACGTTGGCAGATCATTCTGTAGAACCGCTATGTATGTTGCAGCTGTTTGGGCCCCTGCAATGAAGTGAGGACCAATGAGGTGGTCGCCAATGATTCCGCACCATACATTTACAGTCCACGGTCGCTGCCGCTCTACCTGTCTGAGCCAGCGAGGATCGTTCACGGACCAGTAATGCATGTTCCGTAGATTCACTGCCCCGTGGTTTGTGAAACCCGCTTCATCGGTAAACAGGTAGAACTGCAACGCATTCTCTGTTAATGCCGATTGACAGAATTGCACTCGATGATTAAAGTCATCACCATGTAATTGCTGATGTAGCGACACATGAAACGGGTGAAAGCGGTGACGATGCAGTATGCACATGACACTACTTTGACTCTGTGCACCGGCTCTCGCAATGTCCCGTGTACTCATGTGTGGGTTCGTGGCAACAGCAGCTAACACACCAACTGCACCCACTTCTCCCGCGACGGGCCTGTTACGGACCCGTTTGCGTGCTACGACCATACCTGTTACATGCAGTTGGCGGTAGATGTTTTGCAATGTGCGGCACGTTGGATGCTCTCTTTCCGGGTACCGTTCTGCATACACCCTGCAGGCTTCAGCTGCATTTCGTCGACACTCGCCATAGATGAGTATCATCTCCGCCTTTTCAGAGTTCGAATACACCATGGTCACCGTTCCTACAACACTACACTATCACAGACGTCTGGTAACACGGTGTACTACAGTTGGTCTGCGTGCGGAGACGAATGCAGAATAACAATAGCAGCAAGCGCTACATGTGGACACTGCGACAGGTAGACCAAACCACAACAGTGCACTACAGCCACACTCGTAAACACGGTCGTCATCGTAAACATGTCCCTGCAGATGCTGCTCGCCGACCGTGGCCCGTGTTTGTTACAACACGCAACTGAACGTCGGAGGTTTCAAGCGTCAACTTTAGGTTACAGTATCTCCGGATGTAATTAACATTTTACAATGCAACAAACGGCACTGATTACGTATTTGTTTATATGTTCAGATGTGCTAACAAAACTAACGTGGTTCCATTTAAAAATACGTAGGTTTGTGTTAAAAAAGATATTTCCGTGCATTTTTGTATGGTTTGTATCAAACAATTACACTAGCCCCTCTCCTCACGTTCGGTCTGTGGAATCGGTTCGTCAGTATTTGATGTGGTTTACGAAATATATCCAGCGGTAACGTTAGGTGACTCACCCTGTATATGACGACGTCGTAAGCTGAAGATGAAGACAGTATATGACGATATTGAAAGGGTAATACTGTATATAAAGTGAGATCAAAATCTAATAGTTATGGGGGATTGGAATGCAATAGTAGGGGATGGAGCAGAAGAAAAGATTACAGAAGAATATGGGCTTGAGACAAGGAATGAGAGAGGAGAAAGACTAATTGCGTTCTGTAATAAATTTCAGCTGGTAATAGCGAATGCCCTGTTCAAGAATCACAAGAGGAGGAAGTAGCAAAAGGGTGGGTAGTACGGGAAGACTTCAGTTAGATTACATCAGGGTCAGGCCGAGTTCTGAAATCAGATACTGTATTGTAAGGCATATCCAGGAGCAGATGCAGACTCAGATCACAATGTGTTAGTGATGAAGAGTAGGCGTAAGCTTAAGAGATTATTGAGGAAGAACCAGTACACAAAGAAGACGAGATACGTTTGAAGTTCTCTATAAGCTAGAGGCTATAGATACAGGAATAAGGAATACCTCAGTAGGCGGTACTGTTGAAGAGGAATGGACATCACTAAAGTGTGGAATTTCAGAAGTGGTAAAGAAAAGCATAGGTGTAAAGAAGGTAAGTGCAAAGAGACCATGGGTAACGGAGGATATACTTCAGTCGTCCGACGACAGAAGGAAGTACAAAAATGTTGAGGGAAATTCCCTTGGCGGACTAACTTCCCCGAATGGGGGACTCACGACCTACAATGCCGTACGCTCATTTCCATTCCAGGAATACAGAAATTCAAGTCGCTTAGGAATGAAAAAAATTAGAAGTGCAGAGAAGCTAAGACGAAATAGCTGCATGAAAAATGTACAGAAATCGAAAAAGAAATGATTGTCGGAAGGACTGCCTCAGCATATAGGAAAATCAAAACAACCTTCGGTGAAATTTAAAGCAAGCGCGGTAACATTAAGACTGCAATGGGAATTCCACTGTTAAGTGCAGAGGCAGAGAAGAGAGCAGATAGGTGGAAAGAGTACACTGAAGGCCCGTATGAGGGGAAAGATTTGTCTGATGTGATAGAAGAAGAAACCGGAGTCTATTTAGAATAGATAGGGGATCCAGGACTAGAATCAGAATTTAAAACAGCTTTGGAGGACTTAAGATCAAATGAGGCAGAAGGGATGGATAGCATTCCATCAGAATTTCTAAAATTATTGGGGGAAGTGGTAACAAAACGACTATTCACTTTGGCATATGGAATGTATGAGTCTGGCAACATACCATCCAACTTTCGGAAAAATATCATCCACACAATTCTGAAGACTACAAGAGATGACATGTGCGAGAACTATCGCACAATCAGCTTAACAGCTCATGCATCCAAGTCGCTGACAGGAATAATATACAGAAGAATGGGAAAGAAAATTGAGGATGGGTTAGATGACGATCAGTTTGGCTTTGGGAAACGTAAAGGCACGAGAGAGGCGATTCTGACGTTGCGGTTGATTATGGGAGCAAGACTAAAGAAAAATCACGAGACTTTCATAGGATTTGTCGACCTGGAAAAAGCCTTCGACAATGTGAAATGGTGCAAGATGTTCGAAATTCTGACTAAAAAAGAGATAAGCTATAGGGAGAGACTGGTAATATACAATACGTACAAGAGCCAAGAGGGAATAATAGGAGTAACGACAAAGAACAAAGTTCTCGAATTAAAAAGGGTGTAAGACAGGGATGCAGTCTTTCTACCCTACTGTTCAGATTGCTATCGTGAGCGAAAGTGAAGAATTATTTCATGGTCTGCTGAATGGAATGAACAGTTTATTGAGCACAGAATATGGATTGAGAGTAAATCGAAGAAAGACGAAAGTAATTGGAAGTAGCAGAAATGAGAACAACGAGAAACTTAACATCAGGATTGATGGTTGTAAAGCAGATGAAGTTAAGGAATTCTACAACCTAGGCAGCAAATTAAGCAATGACAGACGGAGCAAGGAGGACACCAAAGGCAGACTAGCACTGGCAAAAAGGGCGCTCCTGGTCATGGTACATCTGCTTGAATCAAACATATGCCTTAATTTGAGGAAGAAATTCCTGAGAATGTAGGGAGCGTAGTGGTAGTGAAACATAGACTGTGGGAAAACCGGAGCAAAAGAGAAGCGAAGGCTCTGAGCACTATGGGACTCAACATCTATGGTCATCAGTCCCCTAGAACTTAGAACTACTTAAACCTAACTAACCTAAGGACAGCACACAACACCCAGCCATCACGAGGCAGAGAAAATCCCTGACCCCGCCGGGAATCGAACCCGGGAACCCGGGCGTGGGAAGCGAGAACGCTACCGCACGACCACGAGATGCGGGCGAGAAGCGAAGGATTTGAGATGAAGTGCTACAGACGAAAGTTGAAAATTAGTTGGACTGATAAGATCAGGAATGAGGAGGTGCTGCGCAGAATCGGAGAGGAAAGGAACATTTGGAAAACGGTGACAAGGAGAAGGGACAGGAAGATAGGACACTTGTTAAGACGTCAGGGAATGACTTCCATCGTAACAGAGGGAGCTATAGAAGGCAAAAACTGTAGAGCAAGACAGACTGGAATATATTCAGCAAATAATTGAGGACATAGGTTGAAAGAGCTACTCTGAGATGAAGAGGTTGTCACACGAGAGGAATTCGTGGCGGGCTGCATCAAGCCGTCCAGTCCGTGAAGGTCCAAAGGGATGTCGACCGGTCGCAATGTCATCCTCTGCCTTGCAGAGTCCTGCGTATTTGGTATGGTGGAGAAGTGGGGAAGGGGGGAGGGCGGCATGTGGCCGGCACACCACACTCCCGGCAATTCTACAGACTTTCCAGATAATGGAGCCGCTACTACTGGGTCAAATAGTTCCTCAACTGGCATACGGGGCTCAGTACACCCTGTATCAGTCCTCCAACCAAGGAAACGTAATTAGCAGTACCAGGAATCGAACCCGGGTCCTCCGCATGGCAGTCATCTATGCCGACCAATCAACTACGGACGCGGACTATTTACCCTAATGTTCCAGTCTAAAGGCGTCTACATGATCTTTGTATCTTGTCGAAAATTCTGCCGCGTCTGTTCTATATATTTCACGTCAGACTATGCACAACTACCTGTTCTGATTGACTTATCCTGTTCCCAACTTCATGCTTCAATCTATACCTTTTTAAGTTTTTTGCTTTGAATGCTGCCCGGATATTGTGTGGCCTAAAAGTGTTCGCCAGTTTCCCTGAAATTTTCCCAATATTTGGTACAGTCACGGTCTTTTTATTGTTAACTATTTCCTCTGTTGATACCACGATTCACTATCCTTACATCATACTTGTTGTTTATTGCTAGCCGGCCGGTGTGGCCGAGCGGTTCTAGGCGCTTCAGTCTGGGACCGCGAGACCGCTACGGTCGCAGGTTCGAATTCTGCCTCGGGCATGGATGTGTGTGATGTCCTTAGGTTAGTTAGGTTTAAGTGGTTCTAAGTTCTAGGGGACTGATGACAGATGGTAAGTCCTATAGTGCTCAGAGCCACTTGAACCATTTTGTTTATTGCTATCTGTTTAATAATGTTTAATTCATTTAATCTGTCTGCTGCACTCTTTGATCCTCTAATGGCTCTGTTCACCAAGCTTCTAGACGCTGCTTCTTTACGTGGCAAGACTAGACTGGTTAGGAATCAGAATATTTGTTGCCCTTGAATTTCTAAGGATCTTGAAGGCTTGTAAATTGTCATCCCTCATTACGTCAATATCCAAAAGTGGAATCTGTTATTAATTTAGAGCTCTACAACGAATTCAGTTTTCCTGTAGAACCTTTTAAATTTAACACCTATTTGATCAGTGTCATCCTCAGATCCATTTACGAGCAACAACTGGTCGCCAACATAGCTTTTAGAATGCACTACCTTTCGCAGTAAAGGATCGTCAGATTTTAAAACGTTCTCATCCAGATTACAAATAAAAATATCCGTATTTGTGGCAAAAATGCTCCCGTAGCCAACCCATTTTCTGGAAGTAAAGTTTCTTGTTAAGTGTGAAATACTTAAAATCTGTGACAAGCTGCAGTAAGACGAGTACTTTGAATAACTATATTTGTTTTTTATTTTATGACTTTATGTGCCTTTCAGGTATATGTTTATGCAGGGTTAACACCAAATGATGGGAGCTTGACTTCCGGAAAACGTTGTTGAGGATTACGTTCTTAACACTATCCTAAAGTAATTATTACGGTTCGATTACTCTTCTGTGGTGGAAATATTATGTTCCAGCTCCGAAGGGTTGTTGTTGTTGTTATTGTGGTCTTCAGTCCTGAGACCGGTTTGATGCAGCTCTCCATGCTACTCTATCCTGCGCAAGCTTCTTCATCTCCCAGTACCTACCGCAACCAACATCCTTCTGAATCTGCATGGTGTATTCATCTCTTCGTCTCCCTCTACGATTTTTACCCTTCACGCTGCCCTCCAATACCAAATTGGTGATCCCTTGATGCCTCAACACATGTCCTACCAACCGATCCCTTCTTCTAGTCAAGTTGTGCCACAAACTTCTCTTCTCCCCAATCCTATTCAATACCTCCTCATTAGCTACGTGATCTACCCACCTTGTCTTCAGCATTCTTCTGTAGCACCACATTTCGAAAGCTTCTATTCTCTTCTTGTCCAAACTATTTATCGTCCATGTTTCACTTCCATACATGGCTACACTCCATACAAATACTTTCAGAAATGACTTCCTGACACTTAAACCTATACTCGATGTTAACAAATTTCTCTTCTTCAGAAACGCTTTTCTTGCCATTGCCAGTCTACATTTTATATCCTCTCTACTTCGACCATCATCAGTTATTTTGCTCCCCAAATAGCAAAATTCCTTTACTACTTTAAGTGTCTCATTTCCTAATCTAATCCCCTCAGCATCACCCCACTTAATTCGACTACGTTCCATTACCCTCGTTTTGCTTTTGTTGATGTTCATCTTATATCCTCCTTTCAAGACACTATCCATTCCGTTCAACTGCTCTTCCAAGTCCTTTGCTGTCTCTGACAGAATTACAATGTCATCGGCGAACCTCAAAGTTTTTATTTCTTCTCCATGGATTTTAATTCCTACTCCGAATTTTTCTTTTGTTTCCTTTACTGCTTGCTCAATATACAGATTGAATAACATCGGGGAGAGACTACAACCCTGTCTCACTCACTTTCCAGCCACTGCTTCCCTTTCATGTCCCTCGTCTTTTATAACTGCCATATGGTTTCTGTACAAATTGTAAATAGCCTTTCAAATGGTTCAAATGGCTCTGAGCACTATGGGACTCAACTGCTGAGGTCATTAGTCCCCTAGAACTTAGAACTAGTTAAACCTAACTAACCTAAGGACATCACAAACATCCATGCCCGAGGCAGGATTCGAACCTGCGACCGTAGCGGTCTTGCGGTTCCAGACTGCAGCGCCTTTAACTGCACGGCCACTTCGGCCGGCGTAAATAGCCTTTCGCTCCCTGTATTTTACCCCTGGCACCTTCAGAATTTGAAAGAGACTATTCCAGTCAACATTGTCGAAAGCTTTCTCTAAGTCTACAAGTGCTAGAAACGTAGGTTTGGCGTTGCTTAATCTAGCTTCTAAGATAAATCGTAGGGTCAGTATTACCTCACGTGTTCCAACATTTCTACGGAATCCAAACTGATCTTCCTCGAGGTCGGCTTCTACTAGTTTTTCCATTCGTCTGTAAAGAATTCGCGTTAGTATTTTGCAGCTGTGAGTTATTAAACTGATAGTTCGGTAAGTTTCACATCTGTCAACACCTGCTCTCTTTGGGTATATACACTGAGCAGCCAGAACATTATGACCACCAACCTTCTATAGATATAAACCTTTCAGGCAATAGCAGCGTCACCAGGCGAGGAACGACTGCTAGTCTGACACACGCACAGTCCGTGTAGTATCAGTGAGCGTGCTGTCCGTGTGTAGAATGGGGAAGGTGGGCGATCTGTCTAAATTTGACCGAGGGCAGATTGGGATGGCCCGGAGGCTCGGCACGAGCATTTCGGAAACTGCACCACTTGACGGGTTCAAAAATGGCTCTGAGCACTATGGGATTTAACATCTATGGTCATCAGTCCCCTAGAACTTAGAACTACTTAAACCTAACTAACCTAAGGACATCACACAACACTCAGCCATCACGAGGCAGAGAAACTCCCTGACCCCGTCGGGAATCGAACCCGGGAACCCGGGCGTGGGAAGCGAGAACGCTACCGCACGACCACGAGATGCGGGCACTTGACGGGTGGGAGAGTGCTATGGTGAGCGTCTTCATGACGAAAACAAGGCGAAACCACGTCCAGAAGTCGTGGGGTTGGCGGCCACCCCTCATTATTGATGTCGAACGTCGTAGACTGGGCAGTCTGGTAGTACTGGACAGGCGGTGAACTGTGGCGGAACTAACATCAGACGTTAATGCTAGACTTTAAGGCTGAATAGAGTACCAGTGTGTCTGAACACAGTAACCGAGCACTCCTGACAATGGGCCTCCGCTGCCCACGACCAATCCATGGGTCAATGTCAACAATACGACATCGGTAAATGTAACTAAAATGGGCAAGTGACCATCGGCATTGGACGTCGACACAGTGGCAGAGCGCTGCATGGCCTGATGCATCCCGATATCTTCTCCACCATGCCGATGGGAGGGCGCGAGTCCGCGCGGATCTTCACATGGAATATCGGCTAGATACCATCTTGCAGGTATTCCAAAAACTCTCCACACGACTTTACAGAAACACGAGACACTCGCGTAACCCGTTTATCCTTTCTATGAGTAACAACGGCCACAACCATAGATGGAAACATAATAGACCAAAGACACTATTAGCAAGAAACTAATTATGTATCGTTCATAGCAAGCTAACACGCCAGTACTGGCGAGCCTCTGTAACACAGCTACTACTGGCAACCCCAGGAGCTCGACCCGCCGAAAAACAGGCAGTCGCAGGGAAACCGTACTGCACACAGCACGCAAACCAGCCACACACACCCCCTACACTGTGAGCTGATCTATGACCGATCGCCCACTAATGTATGACGACCTTGAATTGTTACAGGGATGCAGCAGCTGCAGCAAGCCTTACGACGAGCACCCGCAACGAAAAAGGTAACGATGCACGATACCTCGCACTAACATAACCACTAACATGCACTGTCGCAGCTAGCGATCCGCTACTGCTCTTACTACCTGTACTACTGTCGCAGAGGTTTCTTTCCCTTAGCGCTTGCCTTGGCACTTTTTTCCCTCTGCCCTTACAAAGTGCTACCCTTCGATCGCTTTCGTCCACTTTCTGTCTCCTGATAGACCATGTCAGTCAGTAATCCTACCCAGAAGCATGGACAACACCACAGCTCGCATCCTGTGACTCACGATTTGAAAACTAACATGTTATCCGGAGGTGACAGTAGAACTTTTGGTTTGGTCACCACATTGGTGTGGGCGTGGAGGGGCCCCATCCTTTGCGAAAAAAGTCCTTCGTCTTCCAGGGGAATAGCTCCTTGACACCTACACTGCGAGCGACAGCTCCATTATGCTGTGGGGAATGTTCACGTGGGAATCCATGTGCCCAGTGGAGCTCTTGAAAGGCACCGTGACGACCAAGGAGTATCGTACGCTGGCTGCAGTCTACGTTCACCCCTCCATGACGATCATGATGCATTTTTCAACAATATAATGCGCCATAGCACCACATCACAAGGCCAGGAGTTTAATGAATGGTTCAAAGAACCAATTGAGGTATTGGCAGTTCAACTTGGTAGATCTGGACTAGAATCGAACACATCTGGGATATGAATGAACGGTGCGTCAGATCTCATCGCCCCCCTCCCCAGAATTTACGGGCATTAGGTGACTTGTGTGTGCAGGTGTGGCGCTAACTCCCTCCAGCTTCCATGCCAAGATGCATCGCCCCTGTTACTAGTGCCAAAGATGGATAGAACGGACCTTAGGAAGGTGGTTAGTGATCAGTATGTAGGTGATGTCGAGAGGCAAGAATCAATATATTTTTCGAAACAGATCAGAGCGAATCAAGGAAAAGTGAAAGTGAAGTAAATTGAGGTGAAAGTGAATTGCTTAAGGTAGTCAACAGCGTATTAAGTGGATTTTTATTGTGTTGAGCAGTATTAACAGTTAACAGGACGCTATATACAGATATGAGAGTGGGAGGTCTTGCAAGCGCTGAACTTAAAAGGAGGAAACAGAAGAGAAACGAAGAAATGAAACAGATCAAATGAAATGATGGGATGGCATTATTGGCTGGGAGACTCTGTCTGGCCTTGTTCGGCCGCCTGCTGCAAATATCTCTACTGAAGCCACTTCAACGAGTTTTACGCCAATGAAGATGCGATGAAATGATTAGGACAACAAAAACACGCAGTCCACCAGTGCAGAAAATCTCCGATCCGTCTGGGAACCGAACGCGAGTTCCTGAGGCCTTGAGACCATGACACTAATCACTAATTTTTTAGTCCGAACTTTTACTCAAACGTATTGAACGTTACAAAAACTGCATCACAATACCGTCACAGTTCAAAACTAACTCAGTTAATAAATCTATCTGCTCATTTCAACAAGGCGTTGTTAGCTGCTCCAAGCAGAAGATGTTGTTTGTTGGTACTCCACAAATGTGAGTGTGTGTGTGTGTGTGTGTGTGTGTGTGTGTGTGTGTGAATTCCTAAGGGACCAAGCTGCTGAGGTCGGAGGGGGGGGCCGCAATCCGTGACATGGCGCCTCTAACCACGCGGCCACTCCGCACGGCGGTACTCCACAATTTTCGCAGTTTTGACTGAGATAAACTGACGCTACAGTGTTCATATTCGGCGAACAGGTGTAGAAGTTGTCACAGATTCAGTTAAGTTAAAAACGTACGTGCAATTCAGACGTTTGCTTACGTATGTAAGGAAACTTCCGAATTTTCGCTTGTGGGACACAGCGTGTGCCGGATTCGTGTCCCATAGAAAGTCTTGATTGTAATGTTTTACTGTTTACGTCACTTCTTCATTATCTTTCGTTGGTTGTGTCGATACACGCGCGTTTCGTGGTGTTCAAAAAATGGTTCAAAAGGCTCTGAGCACTATGGGACTTAATTTCTGAGGTCATCAGTCCCCTAGAACTTAGAACTACTTAAACCTAACCAACCTAAGGACATCACACACATCCATGCCCGAGGCAGGATTCGAACCTGTGACCGTAGCGGTCGCGCGACTCCAGACTGTAGCGCCTAGAACCGCTCGGCCACGTTTCGTAATGTGTTGTGAAATATCGAACATTTATGAAAGCCGTACTGTTGGTGTCAATGTAGGCAGGGTGCAGCCGACTGCAGATTGTGACGCTCATTGGAACAGACGATGCCTGTCGTCTGTGCTCCGTGAGCATACTTGGAGCATTTCAGCGACTGACAGAGAGGTTTGAGAAGACTAGCCTTGCACATGGTATTCCAACGAACCTGCCAATTTACAGCGTTGTCCCGAGAACTGATCGTGGTCCCCTTCTTCTAAGTCAATTGGGAGCACTGCACCAGAGGCTTCGAATGTTCAGTGACAAGCTACGATGCAGTTTCCCATAGTTTTGCCATAGGGTTGAGAACTGTAGGGTCCCTGTAAATGGCTCCGTTGTGCACTACAGAGTTTGTTATTCAGGTTGCTGGGTGTGGGGTGACTCTTCGTCTAGTCGAGATAACAACAGATGTACGAGACCCGAAAGTATTCGTATAAGACCCAAAGGAATGCCCCCACAGGCGAGTGTATTAAAATCCTAGTAATTAACTGCCGAACCATTCGCAAAGAGTTTGAAACGCTCACAAAAAGCATTGAAGTTTACATAATATTAGGTTGGATGCCTGGTTAAAATCTGAAGTTGATGACAGTGAACTTTTAGGTGAACATTTAAGCGCATATCGAAAGAAATGGTGCTGGTCTATTTGTCACAGTAACCAAGAAACCTAAATCCACGGAAATACACTCCTGGAAATTGAAATAAGAACACCGTGAATTCATTGTCCCAGGAAGGGGAAACTTTATTGACACATTCCTGGGGTCAGATACATCACATGATCACACTGACAGAACCACAGGCCCTTAGACACAGGCAACAGAGCATGCACAATGTCGGCACTAGTACAGTGTATATCCACCTTTCGCAGCAATGCAGGCTGCTATTCTCCCATGGAGACGATCGTAGAGATGCTGGATGTAGTCCTGTGGAACGGCTTGCCATGCCATTTCCACCTGGCGCCTCAGTTGGACCAGCGTTCGTGCTGGACGTGCAGACCGCGTGAGACGACGCTTCATCCAGTCCCAAACATGCTCAATGGGGGACAGATCCGGAGATCTTGCTGGCCAGGGTAGTTGACTTACACCTTCTAGAGCACGTTCGGTGGCACGGGATACATGCGGACGTGCATTGTCCTGTTGGAACAGCAAGTTCCCTTGCCGGTCTAGGAATGGTAGAACGATGGGTTCGATGACGGTTTGGATGTACCGTGCACTATTCAATGTCCCCTCGACGATCACCAGTGGTGTACGGCCAGTGTAGGAGATCGCTCCCCACACCATGATGCCGGGTGTTGGTCCTGTGTGCCTCGGTCGTATGCAGTCCTGATTGTGGCGCTCACCTGCACGGCGCCAAACACGCATACGACCATCATTGGCACCAAGGCAGAAGCGACTCTCATCGCTGAAGACGACACGTCTCCATTCGTCCCTCCATTCACGATTGTCGCGACACCACTGGAGGCGGGCTGCACGATGTTGGGGCGTGAGCGGAAGACGGCCTAACGGTGTGCGGGACCGTAGCCCAGCTTCATGGAGACGGTTGCGAATGGTCCTCGCCGATACCCCAGGAGCAACAGTGTCCCTAATTTGCTGGGAAGTGGCGGTGCGGTCCCCTACGGCACTGCGTAGGATCCTACGGTCTTGGTGTGCATCCGTGCGTCGCTGCGGTCCGGTCCCAGGTCGAAGGGCACGTGCACCTTCCGCCGACCACTGGCGACAACATCGATGTACTGTGGAGACCTCACGCCCCACGTGTTGAGCAATTCGGCGGTACGTCCACCCGGCCTCCCGCATACCCACTATACGCCCTCGCTCAAAGTCCGTCAACTGCACATACGGTTCACGTCCACGCTGTCGCGGCATGCTACCAGTGTTAAAGACTGCGATGGAGCTCCGTTTGCCACGGCAAACTGGCTGACACTGACGGCGGCGGTGCACAAATGCTGCGCAGCTAGCGCCATTCGACGGCCAACACCGCGGTTCCTGGTGTGTCCGCTGTGTCGTGCGTGTGATCATTGCTTGTACAGCCCTCTCGCAGTGTCCGGAGCAAGTATGGTAGGTCTGACACACCGGTGTCAATGTGTTCTTTTTTCCATTTCCAGGAGTGTAGATATTGAAGCTGCATGCGAGATTTTATGGACAAGACTCAGTGCATGTACGAGCATAAAAATTTAATTCTATCCTTCTATCCACCGACAGACTGACCTCCCGATGTAATCAAAAACTCGAGAGAAAACCTTTAGTTCGCTAGTGCGTAAGTTCATCAGTCATAGTCGTCGGTGGAGACTTTAATCATCCGGCAACCAACGGAGAAAATTACAGTCTCGCTAATGGTGTGAGTTAAGAGACATCCTGTGAAACATTACGGAATGCCATCTGTAAAGCCTAGATAGTACTCCGTCTTCAGGCCACGAGTGGTCTACCGGGACCATCCGACCGCCGTGTCATCCTCAGTGGAGGTTGCGGATAGGAGGGGCGTGGGGTCAGCACACCACTCCCCAGGTTGTTATGATGGTATTCTTGACCGCTACTATTCGGTCGAGTAGCTCCTCAACTGGCATCACGAGGCTGAGTGCACCCCGAAATATGGCAACAGCGCATGGCGGCCTGGAAGGTCACCCATCCAAGTGCCGACCATGCCCGACAGCGCTTAACGTCGGTGATCTCACGGGAACCGGTGTATCCACTGCGGCAAGGCCTTTGCCAGAATAGATAGTTCGGAACCCAATTCATGATGGAAATGTGTTTGACCTAAGGGCAACAAATGGATATAACCTCTTTGAGGATGTTCATATCAAAGTTTATATCAGTGACTATGAGTCGATTGTGACAACAGTGATTATCAAAGTACAAAGGGCAACTGATACCAGTAGAAAGTTTTAAATGTTCAGTAATCTAGATAAGAAGGCAGTAGTGTCTTATCTCAGTGAGAAAATTGAAACTTTTAGCACAAATCAACAGCATGAAGAGAAAAAAATTTAAAACATTAGCTGACCATGTTGTGAGTAGTTATGTACCTAGTAGAACAGTTCATAATGGGAGCAATCTTCGTGATATACAGTCAATGTAAACAAACTTCCAAAGAAACAGAGACTGCTCAATAACAATTGTAAAACGAAGCATATGACTATAGGCAGAAGATGCAGAATGAAAGCATTTATCTGTCAAGAGATGCTGAATGAAACGCGTGTAGCTGTCAAGAGGGCAATACCTGACGCCTTCAATGACTACTGTAGCGGAATATTGTTGAATGATCTTTCTGTTAGTGGCACATGATTTAGCATGCAGTCACTAATGGATGAGGCATGAACTGAAATTGACGGTAGCAGAGGAAGAGATGAAATGCTAAACTCTGCTTTCACAGGTTCCTTTACAAAAGAAAAATCAGGAGTACTGCGCCAATTTAATTCTCGTTTCACCGAAAAGTGAGTGAAATAGAAATTAGTGTCAGTGGCGATGAGAAATAACTAAAAAGCCAACCAACATGAATTCCGGAAACATCGAGCATGTGAAACCTAATTCGGACTCTTCTCATGTGACATACTGAAAGCCTTGGGTAGTTCTCGATTTCTTAAAAGCAGTTGGCTCTTAACCACATTTATGCTTATTGTCAGAAGTACGTTCGAATGGTGTGTCAAGTGATAATTGTGAGTGGATGGAGGGTTTTTTGGTAGGGATGATGCAGAAAGTTATCTAGGACACACAGTCATCATTAGATGTACAAGTTACTTCGGGTGTTCCCCAGGGAAGCGTTTTGGAACTGTTGCTGTTCATGTTGTATATTAATGACCTTGTGAACAACATTAATAGTAACTTAAAACTTCTCGCAGATGATACAGTTATCTGTAATGAAGTACTGTCTGAAGAAAGCTGCGTAAATATTCAGTCAGATCTTGATAAGATTTTAAAGTGGTGCAAAGATTGCTAACTTACTGTAAATATTCACAAATGTAAAATTATGCACTTCAAAAAGCGGAAAAACGTAGTATCCTATGAATGTAATATCAACAAGTCACAGTTGGAACCGTCCAGCTCATACAGATATCTGTGCGTAACACTTTATAGGGATATGAAATGGAAAGACCACACAGTCGTGGGTAAAGAACGTGGCAAACTTCGATTTATCGATAGAATACTGGAGAAATGCAATGAGTCTACAAAGGAGACTGGCTACAAATCACTTGTGCGTCCCATTCTAGAATATTGCTCGAGTTTGTTGGACTCGTTCGAAATAGGATATACAGGGGATATTGAACATATACAGAGATGTGCAGGACGATGGGTCACAGGTTTGTTTGATCCATGGGGGAGTATAACAGAGATGCTGATGAGACTGCACTCTTGAAGATAGGCATAAACGATCCCGAGAAACCCTACTCACAAAATTTCAGAAACCGGCTATAAATGATGACTAGGGAGATACTACAATCTCCACTACATATCGCTACCGTAGATATCGGGTGGATAAGATTAAATTAATTACAACACGCACAGTGGCATTAAAACAATCATACTTCCCACGTTCCTTACGTGAATGGGTCGAGAAAAAACTCGAATAACTGGTATAATGGGACGTACCCTCTACCATGCACCTCACTCTGGTTTGCAGAGTATTGATGCAGATGTAGATTTAGATGTAGGCATTCAGTCCGAAGTGTGGAAGGTTGTAGCAATACACTTCCTACTTGCTTTGGACACAGATGCCAGTGCTTGTACCCCGTCATGAACTTCGAATAATTTATCGCGAAAATAGATTTTTTTTGCTTTTGTGGATAACTAATGTAAACTTCTTGTAATTAACTTCTACTCACAAGGGAACCTCCCCATCGCACCCCCCTCAGATTTAGTTATAAGTTGGCACAGTGGATAGGCCTTGAAAAACTGAACACAGATCAATCGAGTAAACAGGAAGAAGTTGTGTGGAACTATGAAAAAATAAGCAAAATATACAAACTGAGTAGTCCATGCGCAAGATAGGCAACATCAAGGATAATATAAGCATAGGTGCGCCGTGGTTTCGTGGTTAGCGTGAGCAGCTGCGGAACGGGAGGTCCTCGGTTCAAGTCTTCCCTCGAGTGATAAGTTTACTTTCTTTATTTTCGTAAACTTATGATCTGTCCGTTCGTTCATTGACGTCTCTGTTCACTGTGATAAGTTTAGTGTCTGTGTTTTGTGACCGCACCGCAAAACCTTGCGATTAGTCGACGAAAGGACGTGCCTCTTCAATGGGGACCGAAAACATTTGATCGCAAGGTCATAGGTCAATCGATTCCTCCACAGGAAAACACGTCTGATATATTCTATACGACACTGGTCACGGCATGTGCGTCACATGACGGGAATATGTTGTGGATCCATCTAACTTGTACACTTGGCGAATGGGTAAAAGGATTCTTCTACCTTTCCCGATTTAGGTTTTCTTGTGGATGTGGTAATCACTCCCAAAGAGTGATGAAAACATAAGAGTTTGTGACATAAACTGAAAACAAAAAATTTAAATTTCTACTCGAGGGAAGACTTGAACCAAGGACCTCTCGTACCGCAGCTGCTCACACTAACCACAGGACCACGAAGCTCCGGAGCTCACCCTCTCCTTGATTTTGCTTATGTTACGCATGGACTACTAAGTTTGTATATTTTGCTTATTTTTTCATAGTTCCACACAACTTCTTCCTGTTTTCTCGATTGATCTGTGTTCAGTTTTTCAAGGTCTATGCACTGTGCCAACTTAGAATTAAGTCTGAGGGGGGTGCGATGGGGAGGTTCCCTTGTCAGTTTACCTTTCTTCTAGTCATTTTAGACCATGAGCTGTGGAAAATGGAACAGATGAGCGAGAAGCTCGTTAAACTTTACAACCGACGAGAATGACTGGACTGAGAGAAAACTTAGCAGATAAGCGACGAGATGAAGCGTCATGGAGTCTCAACCGCGAAACCTGGAGCAACTGGACACGGCACTGGAGTCAGCGTGGCCCCACATCCCTGTTAGTACCTTCCAGAACCTCGTTTATTCTTTTCATGCACGTCCGCGCTCCAAAGTGTGGTTATTCAGGATTTTGACTTGTGGCCACAGTAATGTGATTGCACCGTGTAATTTTCTGCCCTGCTGCACATGTAAAATCAGTCTAAGGATCGCCAGCCTCGCTTCGACCCGCAACACAGGGTTAAACGTCTCATCACTAAAAAGTAAGCAGTTAAAAGCGCTGTAGCTCCTTAACTACTTTACGGAATGATTCTGAAATCCCACCACTCGGCTGGAATATGTTCGCCGATTCAAAAATGGTTCAAATGGCTCTAAGCACTATGGGACTTAACAGCTGAGGTCATTAGTCCCATAGAACTTAGAACTACTTAAACCTAATTAACCTAAGGACATCACACACATCCATGTCCGAGGCAGGATTCGAACCTGCGACCGTAGCAGCCACGTGGTTCCAGATTGAAGCGCCTAGAACCGCTCGGCCACCGCGGGTATGATCGCCGCTAACAGTTCAATAACCCCCATTATCTATGTGGTTACTAACAACTGACACCGATAGTCATAACAAGAAAACAACAGTACAGTTCGAAGTCAATAGGGAAAAAGCTACACAAAAACACCAAACTGAAATTTACCAGGAAACAAATGATTTTATTTGTTTCAGTTAACCCTACCCAAGTCCGTCGCTTTCTTCCAACACCATCTCCAGCTAACTAATGCCTCCATGCTGTGTGCTCTGAAGTCTCCTTCTACCAAACAATTCCACCATCACTAAAGCCCAACACTCGCCAAGAGAAATGGCAAAGTGTGTATTCCGTATTCCACACACACACACACACACACACACACACACACACACACACACACACAGGGTAAAGCACTTTGGATTCTGTCAATCTTGCGCACTGCACAGAGTAACTCGGCTGATCGTTAAGGATGACACATTTCCAACTTCTGACGTACATGATGGGGACACCAGCCCCACCGCAGAGGTCACGGAACGTTTGCACCTCACGGAGGTTGTCGGCCGACTCCTTGATTTCGCGAGTTCCAGACCGCTCCTCGTAATATTCAATATTCAGGATTTCCAGCCAATCGGAATCAGGCGTTGAACGCAGGCATTTTCATGGGCCATTTCCTTCTTCCGACAACAGAGCATCTGTAAAGTTCTGGTTCTTGGCAGTACTTTCAGCACTTTTTCTGCAACGGGTGGCGGAAAATACTGGCTATCATGGGGAAATGAGACGCACCTAAAATCTCCCTTGTCTGCTCCAATACACTCCCATTTAGGAGGGCTAGGAAAAATCAAAGCCCATCTTCCGCAAGTCGAACAGAAACACCTTCTTCCTCCAGCCGGACTTGCTGAGACGACAATATAACGGACTGGTTACCACACATGACGGCCAGGAAATTGTACTCTACAAAATGTAGAAACCACACATGTAAGTTTTGTATGATAAAATGTTTGATCCTTCTAATTTTTTTTTCTGTAGCCTACAGAAATTAAAAATAAACTCCGGTTCAGTTAGAGTATTTACCAGCGATCATATATTTACACAACTTATATCGCTTGGACATTGTATAAGGAAAATTTAAAGTTTACAGGTGAAGAAATACAAGACACTGACTGTTGAAGGTCCAGGAGTTCAGTGACCATCACAGGATGCAGCCAGTGACACTTGATGATAGCATGAGCAAGTTTCATTTCTGCTCCACAAGACATTTGCCACGGTAGCACAGATATAGTGAGGAAAAATTTCCAAGTCGTCATACGTAGTCGGGCACTGCTGACATTGTTGAAGCCGCGCGGCGTACAGCAGCGCGAGACAACGGGTTACCGAAGCGCAGCCACGTCGCGTGTCGAGAGTCCAGCGGCAGTGGCGGTAAGAAAAAGGCGGCTCAGAGCAGCTGGCGATGGCCCACCTGAGCTGGGGTGGCTGCTTAACACCGACTCCCCCTTGCCCTCTGGCCTGTTATGCCGCCCATCTTCATGGTTAACCAGGGGCTTGCCCCAGTTGAGAACTATGAACGTTAGAAATATGAATGTAGGAGCTATGAAACAAATTACTGGAAAGGACAGATAAAAAATGAGGTGACCTGGAATGTAGCTGGCATCGAAGTTCCTGTGACTAGTGCAACATCGAAGTTCCTATTGCTAGTGCAATAAAGAAAAGCAAACTGCAGTGGCACGGTCACATTATCAGAATGGATGAGTAAACACCAGCCAGAATTTTTTTTGAAATAAATGTCCGATGTAGAGGACCACATGGGGGGCGCAGAAAACACCGGATAGTGCCGGGAACAGAACCACACCCAGGAAACTGAAGCTGAGAAATGATGATTGTAGTGGTGGTGGTGATGATGGCGAAGATGGTGGCAGTTCACCAGATGGCTGATTCTACGGGCAAGGGTCACATGGCGTTGTCATCTCCACTTGTGGTGGAGCCGCCAAACATTTGTGTCCGTGGTCTCAACCATCGATACAGTTTTGTTCGTCTATGGCAAAGGTATATCAATTTTAAAATGTTTGGAAGGTGAGTATCAACAGTCGCCAAGTAATGTATACGTGTTTGATCATCACCTCCAAGACGACAGATTTCAGGGCCCCCTGTCAACGCTGACTTAACCAGCCTTCCATCGCTGGTCGACCCAGTTTGGTAGCAGTACTGAGTAATAGGAAGACGATCCTTAGCGTGGAATCTGTGGGTAGTAATAGACAGTAAATGCGACTGCACAGGAAACCACTTCGTAATGAGAAGTTAACTTATGTTTCCCTCCTTTTTAGAAATAAAGAGTCTATTAATCTGAATGTGTTATGTACAGATCATTTTGGATTCCTGCAGCTAGTCATCGCAACTTCTCTCCTTCCTTCTCTGTGTCGTTGCTGACCACCACAGTAACCGACACAACATATACTTTACCCATAGTGCTTTTATTATTGGTTGACAGAACGAAGACATTTGAGTCATTCTAAAGCACGGCTGGGCAACCAGCACTTCCGCAGTGCGGTGCTGTTCTTCTGACACAGGACTGGTCCACTAATTGGGTCAATTCGGCCCGCGGAACAAATTCATGGGCGAGAGAGCGAAGAGCTGCAGAATTTTTCTACGAAATTTTTAACTACAAGTATTGTAAAACGTCGTAATTAAAAAACCAATGTTCACGACTCTTAAATAAATTTAAACATCTGAAGATGGGGTGAATGTAAAATAAATGTTCTCTCAGAAACGCGTGTTTTGTGGTATAATTTGGTGGCGTGGAGCGTCGGAAAACGGGTGCCAGTCGTGTCAGTGCGTTACTCCATAAACCCTAACGTCGTGGACACTAACGTTTTAATTTCATGCCCAAAAAGTGCTGCTGTCGGGTCACGTGACGAGGTGACCCCTCCAGCTCGAGTAAGTATCCCACCCCGTCAAGAAGAGAGACGAAACTAAAAAACTCAATACTTGAGAAAAAGAAATCTATGAAAGTTACATTAGAAAAGTATACACTTCCTTTAAATTTCAAGTATGCAATTCTGGAAGTAAATTTCATTACAGTCCATACAACATAATATGGTCATGTAGTTCTCGTCGTATGTGAGGTAATTATTAACTATTTCTTTGAATTTTGTCACTTTTCTTGATTTTTTTTGAAGACTTTTATGTTTTTATGACCACTCGTGTATGCCACTTTTTCACCCAAAATAATAAACCTTCTTTTACTTGCTGTAGTATAATACTACATTCGAACTTCCATTAGGCAAAATTAGTACGTAAGTTAAAATGAAAGATGAAAAACAAGTTGAAATTGTTGTATTAGAAAACTAGAAAACGCGAAATTGTAATTTAAGAAAATTATTACAATTTAATAAGGAACATCAATAAGGACAATTTCAGGAACACAGTTTTCGAAGACATATCATCATAAATCGGCTTGTATATTGTGGCAGTACATTTATCCTAGGAAAGGGATCCAATATGAACTTCCTTTATAGAAAAAATTTCTATTTTTCTCTTGTACGCTATAACGCACGAAATTTCGTAATGTTTACAACAGCTGCAATAGCCAAAACAGTGTCTGTTGTTTCAGACATGCATGCACGTGTGAAGGACACTGTAATGTAAGATACAGACACTGTATAAATACCGAAATTGTAATAATCAACGATACTGAAAATGACATTCAACTTACCTTATTTATAAAACGTGTCACAACGCAGAAAGAGTTCTGTTTGAATGGACCATGCAAAACTGACAGTAGCAACGCTGAAGTGATATTGTTCTTGTCGTGGCGAATCGTCAAGTAGCCTACAAGAAAACTGACAGAACTGCCCCGACATTTGTGAGATAAGTTTTTCGTGCGCCTTGGGACGCTTCAAACGTATTTTTCAGTGACAACTAAAAATTTCCGTTTTCTTAATTTGTGTCACTTTTATTACTGGAGTGTGATACGTGAATAAAGCTAGCGGGTCACAAAATATTGCCCAAGCGCTTTCTAAACGGTCTACACTGGTGTCCAACCAACAAACCGAGATTTCCTCGTCCTGTGTCTATCTAATTCACGATATGATCGTACAAACTGTCAACTGTTCTGCACGGAAGATGGCATTTCGGTCAACGGTAAACCACGCCAACGATGACGTCAGGGCACCTATCGAACTGAATAGTGTTTGCCAGGTAGTCCCACACCCATAATCGCTGTGTACACACTCATAGACGGTGCAGAGGCACAGAGAAGTCTACAGGCTATCTGTGGTGGAGGGTCATAGGAAGAATGGAAGCAGGAGAGTTGCAAACTTACGTTGCCCGATGGCTTAACCTGAATCGTTCTGTTGTTTCTGGGATAAGGCCACAGCTCCTAGAGACCGAAACTATCACGAAGACAAGGGCAGAGCCGACCACCTTTGATATCAGAAAGAGAGGACCGTTATTTGGCTGTGAGGGCACGACAATATCGCATTAGTACTGCGCAGCAACTGACATGTGTCCTCGTAACGTCCGCTAGACTTGCTGTATCGAGGCAAACGGTGTAGAGAAGGCTTCGATAGAGTGGCCATCATTGTTGGAAACCTGCTATATTCGTGCCTCTGAAGTGTTTTTACAATATGGAACGTTTAGAGTGGAATCGTCAACAGGCCACGTGGACAGTCGAACAGTGGGCGAATTTCTTTTCACAGACGAGTCCCGATTTAGTATGGAGAGTGGTTCGCATATGAAGGGAACGTGGAACACGATTTCGAGAAGCGAACGTTGTGGAAAAAGACCGATATCCACGAGGTTCGCTAATGGTGTGGGCAGGAATTATGTCGATCACTAGACTCTTGTATGGGTGAATCGGAAAAGGTTTAACTGCTGACAGGTATCATAACCAGGTCTTGGGGCCTCATGTGCGGTTGTTGCGAGCTGCTGTGCGCTCCGACTTCTCACTGATGGACGATGATGTTAGACCTCATAGAGCACAAGTGATTGATATTTCCTTGGAAACGAAAGATACTGCACGTATAGTCTGACTTGCTCGTTCTCCCGATCTGGATCGCCTAGAGCATATCTGGGATGAGCTAGGGAGACGGGTTGCATCACGTCAGCATCCAACAACCCTCTCCAAGACTTGCGAGCAGCTCCACTGATGACATTATTCACAACATGCTCCGTCGTTGTAAAGCCTGTATTGCTGCCCAAAATGGTCACACACCACAGTGATCACATTAACCAGTCGTCGGAATGTGTGTGTGAATCTGTAAGTTGGAAACAAGAAGAACATTTTCGTTTACTGTTTTGTAAATTGCCGCTGTTTACATTCTGTATTTTTTACATTGTTTCTACTTTTCTATCATCTGTTTATACTGTTTTGTTGCAAAAAAGACGCAACCTTGCGAAATTTCCGTTCGTTGCTTTAATTTTGGACACCAGTGTAGAAAGCTACGGACATCTTCTTTCTTGTATCCACAACATACAATTGTGCTTCGCAAGAGCAATGTTTTCAAAGAAGCTGCTGAAGTCTCAGGTTGAATCTTTTCGTTTTAGAGCAACATATTTACGATGCTCAAACAGAACCACTAGTTGCAATGAATGAAATTTAATTACTGGCGCACCGTATCGGCCATTAGTGGAACGTTCTCTGCACAATCCGGACAGGAGGGCGCGAAGGGGGGAAAGCCAGAATTCAATTACCTCTCGGCTTTTTCTGCAGACTCCGTCGTAAGGAGGGAGCAAAAATATTTGTTTCCGCCGAATTCCCTGGTCTGCGTTTTAAGGGGAGCCGGCGCTGACTCGGCGGGCGGGCGGGCGCAAGGTGGAGACAGCAGAGCGCTAATCCTCTTACCGTTAGGCGCGCCGCGCAAATATGTCGCCGCGAAAACAACGCTGATTGCGCCGCGCCTCGCTGCGGTGCGCCGTCGACAGTCGATAGTCGCCGCCGCGGTCGCGGTCGTAGCGGCCGCTCGCAGTCGATAGGCGCACATCCCGCTGACACACTGCCTTACAAGCGCGTCGACGCCCTTACTCCGGGATGTCATTTGCATCTACAATTGATTCCCTGTCTTCACACCCGTGAATCGAGTTGGGTGCAAAGACAGGAAGGGGAAACGAAGGCCTCGATCAAGACTTTACGTTTCCTCTTTTCACATCGATAAAAATGAGTCGTCCAGGAGCACAAGAATCTTGGCGATGAAAACCGGCTGCCTACGTAACGTGCGCGTACGAGCGGTAGTCATAACCTTCTCTTATTACTCTAAAAAATTAACTTACGAAATGATTATTTATTTCTTCGTTTGCAGGTACTTTTTTTTCAGTCCTGGTACAGACGTGGACAAAACGAGCGAGACCTCTCGCCTTTTCGTTATGCTGATCCGCACAGCTTTAAAGTCTGCTACACAGCATAACAGGCAAGGCGACGAAGTGCTACCAACATACTGTGCACAGGCGTGAAATTGAAAAACTATCCGAAATTTGTCAGACTGTTTTCAATCATGTGTAAGACTATATTAATACTGATTAGTGTGTTCACCACAACACCTAAATATAGATATAAATGAAAGAAGAAACGCTAATTAGTATTAACTATACTAATAAAATTGAATTTCAGCTTATCGAGATAACATAACTGTTTTAGTGAGACAAAGTACCCCATATCGTTACGAATTAGCAAAATACTATGCGCATTCGGCCCCGAAATGGTCTGTGTCAACGTTCAGACCAGTCATACTGGATTACCGTTGCTGACCTACCATGAAAGTGTGCAAATTTAGCAAGGCGTGAAGATTCATAACGAAATTCAGTTAAAAATCATTCAGTGCCACACTTAAGTCAATTCAATTATTGACAGAAGCGGAAAAAGTAGGCAGCAACAAGTATGAAATTCTACAAGACTTTCGTATCGACATCCACAGGGCGCCGGTACAGAATAAAGGTAGCAATAAAACTTATTCGCGAGAATTTCTTAAAATTCCTTTACTGATAGTCTATCTGCCTCCATCGAGATTAGAATCGAAAACAAACCAGACCTCCCTTGCAGTAGCAAACTCCTTTCACTACGCTAACAGACAACCCAGGCAAACAGCCACCTATTATTGCCCCAGACATGAATAAGCCGGCAATTTCGCAATGATAATGGCAAAATGATCTGCATTTATTTTCTGTTGCACAGAGCTTTCTGAACACAAAAACATGAATTGTCCACCTTTATGTCACCGCTTATGTGACTTTCATTCGGGATGTTTATCGAAATAACAAAATACTGTTATTAGCGAGTAAATTTAGTAAGATAATTCTGCACCTCCCCAGGAAATAAACGGCGACGTATCTGCCAAACGTATTCTACAATGTTTCGAATTCTCCATTAGACGTGACACAGCCAGAAAACCTTCATTAGCCCAGGTGTTCCTTAAGGTAGCTAGCAATGGGAATGCTCGCACATTTAAAACGCGGTGGAATTATTAGTGGGATCTGAATTACCACGTGTATAGGCAAATGGATTTTATTTGCAATCCTGCAAAAGTGATTTAGATCGAAAGCGTAGCTACGATTAGTATGCTGATGTTTCGACTGCAGCTGGATCATTTCGAATAAAGAGTAGGGGAAATTATTATGCGGCCCTCATCTTCAGTAACTGTGGTAACTACTTCCGTTGTTAGGATTTCGTCACGTAAATCGGTAAAAATGGAACTAGTCTCACTTTCTTGACCGCCTATCTGTCTACCTAACCCTTAAAACCCGTTTACCTTGAGTACGGGTGGACATAATAAGCGGAAATGTATCGCACTTCCTGCGGTATACGGTCCCTTGGTGGTGTAAAAAAGTGAGCTATGTCAACGTAATCTAAAGATACGGCCGTTTACGTAAAGAAAAGTTACGCGAAAGGTCAAAAAATGGCTCTAAGAACTATGCTACCAAACTGCTTAGGTCATCAGTCCCCTAGATCTAGAACTACTTCAACCTACCTAACCTGATACACGTCCATGCCCGGGGAAGGATTCGAACTGACGGCGCAAGGAGCCGCGCGGTCCGCGATATGAAGCCGTTGAGCGCACGGCTAACCCGAGCCGGCAAGCTGTTTTATATCATCTGGTGTTAATAAAAAGTTATTGACTTCTGGTGAATGATTTTCTGCGCAGTTCATTTAAAAAAGAATAACTAAAATATATTTGATGTTAGGAAGAGGAAGGACGCCTAATTCATTTCCCCTTGTCTTTATTCATGATGTTAGATTCGCAATCTGAGCTTACGTACTATCCATAACCACACTTTAGATCCAAGTCATAGTCACAGATATGCGAATACAACACATTGGCTTATACTTGAGGTATTTAGTTGCCCACGAAGTGGTGGCAGACGATGCTGTGGCGTCTTAGAAGCACGAGTTTGTCCAGTGCTAGCTATCTCAGCACATCAGCTGAGCGAACTTGCATAGTATGTTGGTAGCACTTCGTCTCCTTGCCTGTTATGCGGTGCAGCAGACTTTAAAGCTGTGCGGATCAGCATAACGAAAAGGCGAGGGGTCTCGCTCGTTTTGTCCACGGCATGGAAATTCCGCGCCACAGTTACCGGAGCACGCCACTGGAGGCGTCAAAAGAAAACGGGGCAGCCAGTCACCACTTTGCCACCATTCGTTCACTCCACCTCACTCATGGTGCGGAATCACGTCAAAATCACGTATCTTTCATAAAACTCGATGTGGGCATGAAAGTCGATAGCAGTCGATAATGAAGAAGTTTAGAGTCGCCATATTGGATTTACGTATTTCGTTGTTTTGGTACTTCAACTTGCGTGTTATGACAATATGGTGTTGAAGTCCGCCCGGTTAGCCGTGCGATTTAACGCACTGCTTTCCGGGCAGGAAGGCGTGCCAGTCCCCGGCACGAATCCGCCCGGCGGATTAGTGTCGAGGTCCAGTCTGCCGGCCAGCCTATGGATGGTTTATAAGGCAGTTTTACATCTGCCTCGGGGAATGAGGGCTGTTTCCCCTTAATCCGCCTCAGTTACACTGTGTCGACGATTGCTGCACAAACACTTTCTCCACGTACGCGTACACCATAATTACTCTACCACGCAAACATTGGGGTTACACTCGTCTGGAATGAGATGTTTCGGCGGGGGTGCACTGGGGGCCAAACCGCACAATATCCCTGGGTTCAGTGTGGGGCGGCGGGGTGGGGTGAGTGGACTGCTGTAGCCTGTTGTGTGGTTGTGTATCACTGAGGGCTACGGCAGGGACGAAGCCTCCCCGTCGTTTGTAGGTCCCTAAGGTTCAAATGGCTCTGAGCACTATGGGACTTAACATCTGTGGTCATCAGTCGCCTAGAACTTAGAACTAATTAAACCTAACTAACCTAAGGACATCACACACATCCATGCCCGAGGCAGGATTCGAACCTGCGACCGTAGCAGTCGCGCGGCTCCGAATTGAGCGCCTAGAACCGCGAGACCACCGCGGCCGGCATTGTAGGTCCCTAGTTCAGTACATACTTATATACTGTTGAAAGGCAAAGGCGCATTTTGTGTTTATGACAAACTGTTCACACTTGGTACAGAACAACATAACATGAAAGATAAAGTCAAGAGTTGTTCGAATTCAGCACAACGTCGTGAGTAGAGGCATTGAGTTATGGAGTGGAAGATAGTACGTTTGTGTCCTGTGTTCTAATGTCTTGTCACCTCTCGTTTTTAACACATCTTCCTTATTAATTTAGCAGAGGTATGTTCTGCAATATTCGATGTTGGATGCATGTAACAGTGCTCTCTCATACAAGTGATTTTCTGAGATCTTGCAAGTTCAGTCTTACTAGCAAAAAGAAAGAATAAACCGCTGCGAGTGAAACGGGAACCAATGACATTTGCATAGTTTCTTCTCGCAAATACTTGGAAGTTTTTTTCCGAACACGTTGTGATTTGCGAGGATATGATTAAGCAGGAACCTAAGAGCACAGCTTGAATTGCCGCTGGTGAAATGAGCACCAATGACATTTCTATTTCTATTTATCACAAATATTTGGCTGGCTTTCCTGAATATTGCGGTATCGCACTTTAAGATATGCTCGCCGCCAGTTATGCCGCAGCGGTTCCTACAGTGGCCACCGCGGCGTAAAGGAGCTGCCGCGAACCCTTAAGGCGTGGCCAGACAGAACCCGGCCTGCCGCTGAGACGGACGGCGCAGCGGGAGGCCGGGCCCGTCAGCGGCCGGGGACGCCACACAGGCAGCGACTCTTATGCGTCAGCTGTTGCGCTGTGGAAAGGGCCGAACCGCATTATGAAGCTTGCATGCGTAGCGCGATTGTCTTGGCGTTAGACGATTTGGAAACTTCACGCGGGACATATTAGCTTTGTGCGAGGAAATGAGTAGCTCGCACTCGCGATACGAAATGGCACCAAGAAGAGGAGATGTTGGGTGCACGACAATAATAGCAAGGGAGAAAGCTTAGGAGAATACCATCGTCTGTGTATTGATCTAGAGTCTGAAGAAGATAGGTTCTTCATATATTTTGGTATGTCGCGAGAATGTTTCGAGGAACTGCATCGCCTGATAAAAAAGGTAGCACCGAGAAGTGCACAACGAACTGGAGAAATCCAATTGATACAAGGCACAGACTAGCCATTTGTTTGAGGTAAGTTTTACCATTTGTGGCCTCTTTGTGCTTCAAACAGAAGTCATATAATTTATTCCATTTCAGTTTTGCTGTATCATATGAAAGGTTCGTCAGAAGAAAGTGCTATCCCACAACGTAGTTACGAGTGGAGTGATAAACTTATCTGCAGTGTTTACGAATACAGCAAACGATAGTAACATCTAGTTCCGTATGTCCCGCTAGAGAGAACTTTCTACAAAACAGATTGTTTTGTTTCATTGTATTCATAACATTGTCACTGAATTTAAACAAACATATCTTTGGTCGTTAACTTATCTTTTCGTTCTATCGGCATAATTTATTTTAATCTTTTCCAGATGCTTGACTACAGGCGACAGTCACCAGACCATAGCTTTTTCTTTTCGATTAGGACGCTCAACAGTCTAAGAAATTGTGGAACAAGTGTGCCAGGCAGTAAGGAGTGTTATACAACCCAAGTATTTACCTACTCCTCCAACAGAGATGTGGAAGAAATCTGAAGAAGGAGTTCTGGAACTTCGGGGGTTTCCGAACTGCCTTGGAAGCATAGACGGAAAGCATATCAGGTTAAAATGCCCGAAGGATAGTGGATCCCAGTTCTTCTGTTACAAACAATTCTTTTCGCTGCTTCTCCTGGCGATCGTTGATCCATACTACGAGTTTACAGTAGTTGATATTGGAAATTATGTGACAACACTATTTCTGAGAATTCAGCTTTATATCAAGAGTATATCGAGGGCAAAATTATTCTACCTCCAAATCAGGATCTCGTGTATCATACAAAAAGTTGTATTGTCTCACCTCCTCTATAAGTCTTTCTGTGTCCATGATGCATGCACTACGAGCTGCAAGACAAAAACCGCCTCACGCCGCTGCTTCCAGTGTGACCGCAGAGCAGTTGAGTGCGCCAACAGAGGCAAGCAGCCGCTCCGGTTTGCGGCGAATATGTAATCTGTGACAACCCGGCGGCGGCCGGTGCGGCAGGCCGTATGCCGGTGCGTCAGAGCCGCACTCAGTGTGACCGCCGCCGTACAGTAACGAGCGATTCAACAGTGCGGCCTGCCGGCTGCGGTTCAAGGCCACAGACCGAACGGCCAGGCCGCATTCTGTCTGGCCAGGCCTTACGCCGCTGCCAACGAGATGCATGCATCCCCTCTCCTTGGCTCAACCGGCTGGTCTACGTAAGTTCAAACATCGAAGCACAGAACCCATTTTCCGTGTCTGCCATTTCATAACATTTACAAGCTTTTATAACAGTCAGGGCTCGTCATCTACGAAATAGTCATTGTACTGAAGACTGACTGAATTGTAAACCTTCGTATCTGTGTAGTATTTCAACATTCAAACTTATTGTTAGCAACTGACGTTGCAACTACAGTCAACAAAGTTTTGTGTTATTTTTACTATTTGGTATTAGATGTAGAGTAGATTAATATTTGAATTTTCTGTCCACGAACCGCATCCGTTCCTCGCTCCCGTATCCGCTAAAGAACCACAAAGCGCTTGCTGAGGAAGTTACCACAAATATGTTGCGGTTTCCGAGGGTGTGGTTTGGCAAAAACCTGAGAGTACAGCCTAATATGCTGCGAGTGAAACAACGACATTTATATTCTTCGTTGCCAAAAATATTTGGCTCTTTGTTTCCGAATGTGTCTTAAATTCTGAGGATGTAAATTGCTGCTAGTAAAAACGCGGCAATGCCAATTATATTCTAGCATGTAAATAATATCAAGGGGGAGAAGCTAGATTCACTCGTGGCAGTAGGTTTATTCGAAATTCGATGAGACACACGAGCATGAAACTCGATTGGAGTCGATAATTGTGCGTCATTTTGACTTCAATTCGCAGGAAGTGGCGGTTGAAACGAACGTCTCCCCTCCTTCCGCCATTTTGTTTTAGTTACTGTAGCGGTGTGCTGCGTTACTGTGGCGCGGAATTTCAATATGTACGGTGCACAGTGAAGTGCTTGAACACGGCACAGTGATTACGGGACAAATTATTTCATTTTTTTGGAGCTCACGACTTGCTGATTCCTTCCGCATAATTAACAAGGTGTTCGACATATGGGACATCGTCAAGGAGAAGCTGAAAAAAACTGAACTTACAGGCGCTTGAAGATCGATGCAAACTAACCCGTGAAAAGCTACTTACAAACTTTCAAGAACTAGCTTTAAGTGAGGAATCTAGGAATATACTATAATCACCAAAGTACCGCTCCCAATGGCGTCTAAGATATCATTATGATAAGGACAGTATACCATGTGGGAGAATCGTCAGATACGGCAAATACTTGCAAATGTAATCATGTACCTGTGCTTCAAACAGTATAAAGCAGCAGCGACTTTGTTTGCAGAATGGTAAACGCTCGGAAATAAACTCACACGTTATCCTAGCTACGAGCTTCGAAAGGTGTTCGATACTGTGGGAAATATCTTTTAAAAAAGTGTGGATCCAATACGATCCTTTGAATTGACTGAAATACTACGGTAGTCAATCACAGTTAAGTTGATGGCACCATTTGTCCTCAGCAATTGGCAGGTACTGATTATTTATTCATGATTTTTCGATGTTGTAGCGTGAAGTTACAGAATATCTGAAGCAGCAGACCAACAGTTCATGTTTTCTTCAGCTGAATAATGAACCTATGTAAACAGAACATTTTACTTTAACGATATTATTTGAGCTGTAAGCTCACCTCTTTCTACCGCAACCAACGTTTCCTTAATCTGTTATTAAGCTTTCAGTTCGAAACGTAGCGGATTGCACACAACACTCGGACGGAGTCCTTTAGTATTTCATCACTGACGTATAGTATTCTTTCACCTCATTATCCTACCTTGTTTTTTACGTCAATACTTAACTAAAGAATATCTCTGCTTAAGTGGAAGATTATTAGGGTAGTGTTTTTTGTGAAGTATTTTGTATTAAAGAATTTGTAAAACTTTCCCTCTATGTCCTAAAATGTGACTGCATGGCCAAAGTCCTAGCGGCACACTCAGACGACAGTGAATCATGAACTGTCCACCCAGAGAGGTCATACTAACAAGAGGGCAGTGTACGATTCCTTTATGTCCTATTCATGATTATGTTTTCACAATGTTTAGAATAAAAAATAACGCCTGTGTGGAATGTTCCAACTAAATGAGAACGTAGAAATGGAGAATCTGGGAATGGAATTTCGCAGAAACAGTGAACTTTGCAAAAGTTTGCAACCATAAGAATTAGTGACAAATGCATAAAATTTAATTATGTGCTACATCAGCACTTAAAAGAATTTAAGTTAATCCATATATGTTCTTGTAAAGGTATGTATGTTTTTTTCTTGGTCATCAGACTACTGACTGGTTTGATGCGGCCCGCCACAAATTCCTTTCCTGTGCTAACCTCTTCATCTCAGAGTAACACTTGCAACCTACGTCCTCAATTATTTGCTTGGCGCATTCCAATCTCTGTCTTCCTCTACAGTTTTTGCCATCTACAGCTCCCTGTAGTACCATGGAAGTCATTCCCTCATGTCTTAGCAGATGTCCTATCATCCTGTCCCTTCTCCTTATCAGTGTTTTCCACATATTCCTCTCCTCTCCGATTCTGCGTAGAACCTCCTCATTCCTTACCTTATCAGTCCACCTAATTTTCAACATTCGTCTATAGCACCACATCTCAAATGCTTCGATTCTCTTCTGTTCCGGTTTCCCCACAGTCCATGTTTCATTACAACATACAATGCTGTACTCCAGACGTACATCCTCAGAAATTTCTTCCTCAAATTAAGGCCGGTATTTGATATTAGTAGACTTCTCTTGGCCAGAAATGTCTTTTTTGCCATAGCGAGTCTGCTTTTGATGTCCTCCTTGCTCCGTCCGTCATTGGTTATTTTACTGCCTTGGTAGCAGAATTCCTTAACTTCATTGACTTTGTGACCATCAATCCTGATGTTAAGTTTCTCGCTGTTCTCATTTCTACTACTTCTCATTCTAGACTGAGCCTTTGCATTTCCCTTTTCAGATTTTCTAGTTTCCCTACCACGTTCAAGCTTCTGACATTCCACGCCCCGACTCGTAGAACGTTGATTATTCAATCTTTTTCTCATGGTAACCTCCCCCCTGGCAGTCCCCTCCCGGAGATCCGAATGGGGGACAATTCCGGAATCTTCTGCCAATGGAGAGATCATCATGACACTTCTTCAATTACAGGCCACATGTCCTGTGGATACACGTTACGTGTCTGTAATGCAGTGGTTTCCATTGCCTTCTGCATCCTCATGTCGTTGATCATTGCTGATTCTTCCGCCTTTAGGGGCAATTTGCCACCCCTAGGACAAGAGAGTGCCCTGAACCTCTATCCGCTCCTCCGCCCTCTTTGACAAGGCCGTTGGCAGAATGAGGCTGACTTCTTATGCCGGAAGTCTTCGGCCACCAATGCTGATTATTTATCAAAATTTAGGCAGTGGCGGGGATCGAACCCAGCACCAAAGAGGTTTTGATTATGAATCAAAGACGCTACCCCTAGACCACGGGTACGTCCTTATGTATGTATGTATGTATGTATGTGTGAATGTTCTGCATCTACTTGTAAACCACTGGATCGATTTCAACCAAATTTGATGCATATATCACTTACTGTCTGGAAAGAAATACTGTGGGGGAAGAACCACCACTGTGGTGGAGGAGATGGACAGAGGTGGGCGGTAGGAGGAGATGGACAGGGAGAGAGAGAGGAGGAAATGGACAAAGAAAGGGGAGCATAGAGAAGAGGAGGAGGAAATGGACAAACAGAGAGAGTGGGGAGAAGGAGATGGGCAGAGAGATTGGAGGAGCAGATGGACAGAAACCAAGGAGATGGACAGACAGAGGTGGAGGAGAGTTGGACAGATAATGAGGTAGTAGATGGATGCAGAGAGAGGAAAGGAGGAGATGACAGAGAGCGGGTAGATGGACAGGTGAGAGAAAAAGACGAAGAGAGACGTTAGGGAGAAGGACAGAGAGAGATGGAGGAGGATATGGAGAGAAGTAGTGAGGAGAACGAGATGGACACAGTGTGGGGAGCAGAGGAGACAGGAAGAGAGAGGAGGAGAAGGATGTGGACAGAGAAAGGTATGGATAGAGAGGGGAAGGTAGAAATGGAGAGAGAAAAGGGAGGACAGACAGATGCACAGAGGAAGGGGAGAAAGAGAGAGTGAGGAGAAGAAGATGGACAAAGAGGTACAGGAGAAGATGAACAGTGAGAGCGCGGCTTGACACGTTCACCCGTTCCTGAGAGAAGGGGGTTTTCAAAAGTCGGACAGAGAGACAGATAGACGGACAGCAAGGTAGCCCTACGAGGTTTCCATTTTTACCGTTTGAGGTACGGAAACCCAAGTAACTGACAATACATGTCGATTATTCATAGTCGAACAGAACGCATCTCATAAAACAACGAGAAACAAAATTTCAACGTTAAAATATCTAGAAAAAGTGCCATATGCATATGTAAGAAGGCACATCTTAGAACGTTATATCCGCAACTGGTGGCGCTCTTGATCTTCTTCTGGCGACAAGGCGTTTTGTTCACGTTGGCAGTCATTTGCATGGTAGCGTCAACGAGACTGGAACATGGGGACACAACGGCTTACTGTGGGCATACGGACCGCGTCGAGTGGACGAGGACTAGTGGTGTAGGCAGGCAGTGACGTAATCAGCAGGTAGTTTCCAGGGATACTCGCCCTAAATTTCACAGTTTCTGGTTGAGTATATTTTTCACTGGTGCAGTTTTCATATATCCATCACAGGTGTACCCAGGATTCGAGTTAGGGGGGGATGGGGATAGGAGTTGCAACTCGTATTAGTTTTGTAGAAGGGCGTGGCGTGGACGAAATGAAGCACAATTTCTTCCAAAGTAAAAGTCAAAAGTATTTCAAAACTGTATCTGTCACTTGCCAAACATATTAATATGACCAATATGCAGTTAGCATTCTGTTACGTATGGATACCTTCTATAGTTACATTTTAGTAACTTTTTACGTTGACTGTGTGATGTAACAGATCGAAATGAAGCTACTGAAAAATGCGATACTCACTTTGGGTAATCGTACTTTAACTACATATGCAAGCATTTACTATTACAAAATTGGTCTTTCCACTGATGTCGAGTACAACTGATCATGTTAGCTGTGAGCTTCATCGATATCACCGTTACTTAATTATAAACATTGAAGTATCAAAGAAATTGGTATAGGCATGTGTATTCAGATATATGTAAACAGGCAGAATACGGCGCTGAGGTCGGCAACGCCTCTCTAAGATAATATGTGTCTGGGGTAGTTTGTAGATCGGTTACTGCTGCTATAATGGCAGGTTACCAAGATTTAAGTGAGTTTGAACGTGCTGTTATAGTCGGCGCACCGAGCTACGAGGTAGCGATAACGTCAGGATTTTCCCATACGACCATTTCGCGAGTGTAACGTGAATATCAGGAATAGGGTAAAATATTATATCTTCGACATCGCTGTGCCCTGAAAAAGATCCTGCAAGAGCGAAGCCAATGACAACTAATGATAAACTTTCAACGAGTCATAAGTGGAACACTTCCTGAAATTGCTGCAGATTTCACTGCTGGGCCATCAACAAATGTCTACATCTGAATCACTTAACGAAACATCATCAATATGGGCTTTCAGAGCCGAAGGCCCACTCGTGTACTCTTGATGACTGAACGACACAAAGCTTTACGCCTCGCATGAGCCTGTTAACACCAACATTGACTGTTGGTAACTGAAAACATGTTGCCTTGTCGGACGAGACTCGTTTCAAATTGTATTGAGTGGATGGATGTGTATGGGCATGGAGACAACCTCATGAATCCATGGAACCTGCATGTCAGCAGTGGTCTGTACAAGCTGCTGGAGGCCCTGTAATGGTGTGGGATGTGTGCAGTAGGACCTCCATCATGCATAAAACCGCCAGTTCCTTTTTCTTAACCGTCTGATATACCATCACAACGGTTCCATATCTACTATACACCGATAAGGGGTGCTAACCTACCCATCATGTGTGTATCTGGAGAAATCTTGTGCTGTGAGTAAGATTTTTAATCTCTAACTTTTGTAAGGTGGCAGAATAAATGGAGGTCAATTTCCCACCTTACATAAGAGTTTTATACATTGTAATGGGAGGGTGAATATGACACCTAACTTACTTTGGAGCTAATGAGCAGATTTGCCTATAAGTATGTAATGCAAAAGGAATGACACTCAATCGATGGTATTAACACATCACTCCTATACAGGGTGTTACAAAAAGGTACGGCCAAACTTTCAGGAAACATTCCTCACACACAAACAAAGAAAAGATGTTATGTGGACATGTGTCCGGAAACGCTTATTTTCCATGTTAGAGCTCATTTTACTTTCGTCGGTATGTACTGTACTTCCTCAATTCACCGCCAGTTGGCCCAATTGAAGGAAGTTAATGTTGACTTCGGTGCTTGTGTTGACTTGCGACTCATTGTTCTACAGTACTAGCATCAAGTACATCAGGAAGTAGCATCAACAGGTTAGTGTTCATAACGAACGTCGTTTTGCAGTCAGTGCAATGTTTACAAATGCGGAGTTGGCAGGGGCAATAGTCGTGGCGCGGTACGTTTGTATCGAGACAGATTTCCAGAACGAAGGTGTCCCGACAGGAAGGCGTTCGAAGCAATTGATCGGCGTCTTAGGGAGCACGGAACATTCCAGCCTATGACTCGCGACTGGGGAAGACCTAGAACGACAAGGACACCTGCAATGGACGAGGCAATTCTTCGTGCAGTTGACGATATCCCTAATGTCAGCGTCAGAGAAGTTGCTGCTGTACATGGTAACGTTGACCACGTCACTGTATGGAGAGTGCTACGGGAGAACCAGTTGTTTCCGTACCATGTACAGCGTGTGCAGGCACTATCAGCAGCTGATTGGCCTCTACGGGTACACTTCTGCAAATGGTTCATCCAACAATTTGTCAATCCTCATTTCAGTGCAAATGTTCTCTTTAGGATGAGGCTTCATTCCAACGTGATCAAATTGTAAATTTTCACAATCAACGTGTGTGGTCTGACGAGAATCCGCACGCAATTGCGCAAACACGTCACCAACACAGATTTTCTGTGAAAGTTTGGGAAGGCATTGTTGGTGATGTCTTGATTGGACCCCATGTTCTTCCACCTACGCTCAGTGGAGCACGTTATCATGATTTCATACGGGATATTCTACCTGTGCTGCTAGAACATGTGCCCTTACAAGTACGATACAACATATGGTTCATGCACGATGGAGCTCCTGCACATTTCAGTCGAAGTGTTCGTACGCTTCTTAACAGCAGATTCAGTGACCGATGGATTGGTAGAGGCGGAACAATTCCATGGCCTCCACGCTCTCCTGACCTCAATCCTCTTGACTTTCATATATGGGGGAATTTGAAAGCTCTTGTCTACGCAACACCGGCACCAAATTGAGAGACTCTTCGTGCTCGTATTGTGGACGGCTGTGATACAATACGCCATTCTCCAGGGCTGCATCAGCGCATCGGGTATTCCATGCGACGGAGGAATTTTTCATGTAACAAAGTTTTTGAAGTCACGCTGGTACGTTCTGTTGCTCTGTATTTCCATTCCATGATTAATGTGATTTGAAGAGAAGTAATAAAATGAACTCTAACATGGAAAGTAAGAGTTTCCGGACGCATGCCCACATAACATAATTTCTTTCTTTGTGTGTGAGGAATGTTTCCTGAAAGTTTGGCCGTACCTTTTTGTAACACCCTGTATAATGCATGTCAATGAGCAGAAGGTGAAACAAGCAGCGATAGGAAACGTTTTGTGTGGAAGCAGGCACAGGCAGAAGCAGACGCCGCTGCTGACCTGTATACTAAGAAAATGAAGTAGAGGGAGGAGAAGAGATGAATAAATAAAAACCGTGATAAGAAAAACATTTTTATAAAGTTTATTAAAAAAATTTAATGTTTGTGAAGTTGTTCTGTAATTTAAGGCAGTAAGGGTTATAATAAAATAGTAATGATACCATGTGAAATAGAGAATAGGTGAGAAAGTAAGAGAAGTAAGATAATCAAATCAGGGACAAACATTGTATTAGATATGAAGTCAGCAGACAAGGTGCGGCATCATTGCGGCCAGACCGACGGCGGGACTGAGGAGAGCGGTCAGGCGTGAGAAGGAAGGGACACTAAGCATGAGTGCCTGGTACGTCACCTTACAAGATGGCGAAAGAAGAGGCCTTGGTGGAAGCAACGGTCCAGGAGGATAACACCTCTGGGGAATAGTTTGGAGAGCTACAACGCATCCTGGATATAATCAACATGTACTCTGACGTGTGCTTTATTCATACGAAAGCCACATACAAGCGTTATAACAATGGTTTTGCGAACTTGTTAGATACTTGGCACTTCTACCGCGAACTGTTTAAAGTAGCATATGGAGAGATGATGGATGTCCACCGAATGGGAACGGAGGCGGACATATTACAGCAAGGGCGAGCGGGAGTTTAAATTCACCACAGGAAGAAGAAGAAGAGACGCGTTTCTGTAACTCAACGTGCAGAATAGCTGAAACTGTTATCAGACCATACAGAATTCAACAACTGCGAAAAAACCCCGTATGCTCATGGGACGAAGCAAGAAAACGATGGAAGGCTATCCAATCTATCTATATGAACAACCGAATACAATAAAAGAATACTCAACAAATTCAAAGAAGACAGCATAAGAACGGATTAAACGATAACGAGATTAAACAGGGCTTCAATCCCAATTCCCGGTCCAGAGAAGAACAAAGACATAAGTGAGAAGACAGCAAGATGCACCAAGAAAAGAAGATGCCACGCATAAGATTTGGAAGAAGGAAGAACCTGGGCCAGAAGAGATCAAGAAACCTTTTCAAATCCCTTCCCATACAAGACCATTATTGCATTACCTAACAACGAGAAGCCAATTTAACTGTTCTAACAGTATAAATATCAGATATTTCTTATGGCAAATAGCATACCGAGAAATAGGAGATGACTACTCGTATGAATACCTAGAGACGAATAGACCAACGATGAACCGACATAAAGAATCGACGAATGAAGAAGAAAAATTTTATGCAGATAAAAACGGATCTGCAATACAACGTACCATGGGCACCTGAAAAATGAAAACACACATTCAGACCTTCAGCGACCTTTCTCTGTCGACCATCATTCCATGTTCAGCAGAAACGGGTCGAGGCGCATGCCAATCGTCATTGCATGCTCGACGGAGACAAAGGCGAGGCACACGCCCGACCGTCATTCCATGTTTGACAGAAGCACGTCGAAACACACAAAAAACTGGTGACGATTTCCTTGAACCATGTTAAAGATTTGGAGAAAGAACTGTCTGTGACAGGCTACTATCCGAACAAACTGAAAAAGTGATAATTTTTACGATTGTTTAAAAAAAAATTTGAATTTGAAGACTTGTAGGTGTTAGCAATAGATATTTATTAACAACGTTTTTAAAACTTTAATCTTGACATATCAATAATATTTCCTTGTATTTCATATTTTCAACACGTTTAAATCAAGAAAAACCTAACATCAGCAATTCTTGGGGGTTAAGACTCTAATGTGTGATATGTTAGTCAAAAAAATAGAGGATTTATAAATATGAATGGGTTTAGATATTCCATGATGTCAGTTTAAATTTTGTAAAGTGATTAGTAGGATTAGAAATTTAATATGTTGGTAAAAGTCAAATTTGAAAATTTTTTAAAGTTATAATACGTAGATTTAAGATTTTTGGGGAATATGAACATGTTTATGAATAGGATTATGCCTGTAAAGTCGTGAGAATGATTTGGTTGAGTTTAATATACGTAGATCAAAAAGCTTTGTTATAAGAAATGAAACTTCCTTAGACTATGATTGATATGCAAGCTGGAGATATTGGAGAAAATATTCAAAAAGGGGAGGATAATGTTAAATGAAGGTTTCCTCAACTTCAGTACATATCCATCATCATTTAAAATTAATTAAGTAATCAAAAAACAGGTCAGTTAAAATTTTTAGGTGTGATACAAATTTATAGAGAAGCTCAAATTCTTTGAATTTAAATTAAAATTAAAATGTAGACAACTATATTGAAAGAAAAGTACCTTAATTTACTTAAATAGAATTGTATAAAGATCAGAAAATTAGAAAGAATGTTAAGTTCTGAAAGAAAAAAGAACATCACTTAAGAGCTCAAATCCATAAACATGAAATCAAGTACAATGTAAAATAGCATGATAAGGAGACTAGATCGAACCACTGTTTAAGGTATATGAAATATTAAAATATGAAGTTGTTTAGTAAATATGTCAATTGCTACAGTCAGCAGTTGCAAACAATTTTGCACTGATTTCAATCAATTTCTCAACCATTGATTGACCCAGCGCAAAACTGAACACAGAAGGAGGAGAATATGTAAGGTGGCAGAATAAATGAAGCTCAATTTCGCACCTTACGTAAGAGTTTTATACATTGTAACGGGAAGGTGAATATGACACCTAACTTACTTCGGCAGTAATGAGCAATTTGCCTATAAATATTAACGCACTGCTCCTATATAAAGCATGTCAACTAGCAAAAGGTGAAACAAACAGCCAGAGGAAACATTTTATGTGGAAGCAGGCACAGGTAGAAGCAGAGGCCGCACTATGAGAGGCACCACTGAAAGCTCTTAGGGGGCGTCCTGTGCGGGTGTCAGCGACCAGACGGGTGAAGCATACTGGAGAGCAAATAAAGGGCCACCAGAAGTAGGTCAGAAAGAAGCTTTAGAAAAATGCGTTTCGGAATTCCAAATGGATATGAATAAAAGCAGTAACGCCGTTGATCACGTGAACAGCGAGTGGTGCACATGTGATGTACCCATGTAACTTTTAGGCATCTGGAGTGGGCACAAAACGTCCATTTGGCGGAAACGAACTAGGGAGGAGTAAAGTGCCAAGATTTCGATGCAGTTTAATGGTAGGGCCCTTACAGTTGGTAGAGAGAGTTTCCACAAAGTAAGAGGAACGCTTCTATTGCTTGTAAAAAGCTGTGATGTGGACAACGAAAGAACCCAGGTGGGGAGACAGTTCGGCTGCGAGAAAGACAAGAGAGAAATTTTCAGGGACTCTTTTCTGAACTGGCGTCAAGTGCAGAATGGGATGCATAACACTCTGTACGACACAGAGGAGAAATTTGTGTGAAAACTGCATTCACTGCGGCTGACATTTAGCTAGATATTAGCTGTAGCGTCGTTGAGCTTCAACTGTGGAGAAACGAACCAGCCAGTTAGTTAATTGTTCTTGCGAGGACTGAGAGGGCATTTTAATATGCATGCTGCTCCTGCCATGTGCGTCCATATCACCAATTTCCAAGACTACATGTTTTCTCACTTAACGAGAAACATAGGGTGAGTTTCTGCTGGGAAAATCAGCAAAGGCTTAATTAGTTTTTATAGGAATTTCGGAGGACAAGAGCAGCCATGAGGACGACAGCTCATCGCAGCTAAGGTAGATACTGAGAGCAGGGGCATAAACTTGCTGGTTCACCAGCTTTCGTCCAATGTAAACTCATGTGACCTTGGGTAATCTTTTGCTCAACTTGTCACAAAACTAACCATCCTCCGTAGACTTGATTGTCATCTTAAATAGTACAGAACTTTGAACTGGAATCGGATAATTTATCGTAGTACTGGCAAACATCATGACGTAGTCGTAAGAATAATTTTGTAAAGAAACTTCTAGTTAAAATTTATGATTGTTGTGTTTAGGATTATTTCACTTTCTGAGGATAAGATGCGTTTGTTTGACAACTGTTGTAACATTGTCACATTGTAAACTGTGTAAAAGTGTATATTTCTGTTATAAGATTGTAACATTTAACCACAAATGTTTACAGCTTACACAGTTGTTGTTCTGTCTTTAAAACCTTACACTTTATCCTAAGAATGCGAAGACGCACTGTGACCCCCAGCTGCATATAGAAAGTTCGTAAATTACGCCCTATGATCGAAGTGCTTGAAATATGTAGAATACTGTCTGGTATACTTTGGTGTATATGTTCCAGAATTCACATTGAATAGACGTACGGCACAGTCATCTATCTATATTCGCTGTCTAGTGTGTGGCACTCAAAAAGTAGTGGAGTGGCGGTTTAGCGATGATACAGAAACTGGGAAGTATGCTGCCGTGTCATGGTCAGTGTTGAAATTACGATAAAATTCCTAAAATTGAACGTCCTATCAACTGTGATACTTATTATTACAGTAGATCGATGGTCTTTTCCATACTATCCATCCCGTGGTATACTGTTGATTACCACATAATGACTGACTGACATCGCTTGTTTGAGATGGAGGTAGAGTCTTGGTGGAGGAGCAACGCCTTCTAGGGATGGCTAGCACTGAAACAGTGATTGTAATATGAGGAATCATTCAAAATGGAACACTGAGCCATCAGCTCTCCTGTCACTGCGAAAGATGAGTTTAAACATAGAGGTTACCGATCACCTTAAGACAGCTGTTTGGAAATGCTCCCACGCGGCGCCACAGAACTCTTCCAGTTTCCATATGTTGTGAGTGTGACTGATGTCCAGTTTTTAGTCAGATCCAACGGATCGAAATGTGTTAATATCAATTTAGAACCTGACACAGAACTCGAAGTTGTGATGGAAAAAACAAAATGTATGGCGGTGTACAAAGCTGCACTCATGTGCTGCCTGGATGTGTTACAGCAGAAAAACCCATGTTTCAAGCAACAATGCAGGCAAACATGGACCTCCTCTTGCGAGTGATAGTCTGTGAGATACAGTCATCCCACAGTACAGGCGATGAAACTTTACACAGGTCTGTACAGGCGACTTCGATCACTGAGTAGATCAATACCTGTGTATTTAATAGGGTCGCCGCATATGCTCGATGGCAGCACATAGACAGTATTTGTTTTCAATATATCTATATCGAGTTCTCTGTCAGATGAAGTTAGCAGGCTTTTTATGGTTTGTAGTTTTTTATTCTCTGTTGGATGGTACAAAATAACAATGATAGAGAGAATGTTTGGGTGACAAACGTGAATGGATCCTGAGGGAGCCGATCTGCTTTGGACTGCAGTACCTGTATGTAGTTTGGAGACATACTACAATTCAGTAGAAAAGTCCTTGTCGTTCTACTTGTACTGTATTTTTATACTACGACCTTGTGTTGCATGGGAAAGCTTCGTTTGGCGCTGGTCTTACACATTGTACATGATAGGCGGTGCTAGAAATGAGAGCATGTTCTCATTTCTACTGTGTGGTCAAAACACTGTCCTGTCACATTAACTCAGCTTACCCTGTTTCTTCATTGGTAGATATAGTGCTCTCGGACTTTTGCTGGTGGCCGTGGTGTCTAAGACGTTTTGCCACGGTTCGTGCGGCTCCCCCTGTCAGAGGTTCGAGTCCTCCCTTAGGCATGGATGTGTGTGGGTGTTGTCCTTAGCGTATGTTAGTTTAAGTTTGGTTAAGTAGTGTGTAAGCCTAGAGAGCGATGACCTCCGCAGTTTAGTCCCATAGAACATCACAAATTTCTAAATTTCAACTTTTGCTCAGTTCTGACATAAACTAGAAGGATAACATGCACAAATATGCACAGAGGCTGGGGCAGAGACTGAGGAACAGATACAGGATGCATAGGAACTGTCTAAAACCACACTGGAGTTTCACTGTAGCAGATAGGTTCTGAAAAGGTGACTCGTTTTGAGATATGAGAGTGCCATGAATATGATTCACTAGCAGCTGTAATCACTAAAGGGCATCTGCATAGGATCTAATGAAGGTATGTAGTTAAATGGGAAGACTTGACTAAATGGAAAGACTTGACTCCAAATCGCAGACAGCATTTCTACCAGAAAGCATAACACTATAAATCTGAAAAGCTAGTGTATATTTCTTACGACCTCAGTGTAGGGTTGCATTTTTTAAGTGATTTATAGCATAGCACAGGATTTACTGTATGTGATTATTCTCAATGAACCATCATCCTCCCTCACCTATAACCCAGTGGATAAATCGCAGAACATGTGACATGGCATCGGGATCGAATGCATTACAAATACTCGAGAAATATCTTGTGGTAGCATGAGGGACTTGCAAATGCTGGCTGCATATCACGTTCCTTAGCCAAATCACTTTCTAAATTCGGTGATTTTATTATGAACTTACACCGCCATTAATGTGCAGCCACAGTTTCGATCTGTTAATACACATCCCGACGATCACCAACTATATTCAATGTAGCAGTATTTCTCAGAAAAACACTTCATTCGGAAATAATATAATATATCGATTTTTTAACATGGATATTTGTGTGCGCCCCGGTAGAACCAAGACTGCTTGTGACAGTAACATAATCGTTGCGATCATGTTTTATTATTTTTAATTTTTTAAATAGCTGGGGGAACCATGGACCTTGCCGTTGGTGGGGAGGCTTGCGTGCCTCAGCGGGCCGTACCGTAGGTGCAACCACAACGGAGGGGTGTCTGTTGAGAGGCCAGACAAACGTGTGGTTCCTGAAGAGGGGCAGCAGCCTTTTCAGTAGTTGCAGGGGCAACAGTCTGGATGATTGACTGATCTGGCCTTGCAACACTAACCAAAACGGCCTTGCTGTGCTGGTACAGCGAATGGCTGAAAGCAAGGGGAAACTACAGCCGTAATTTTTCCCGAGGGCATGCAGATTTACTGTATGATTAAATGATGATGGCGTCCTCTTGGGTTAAATATTCCGGAGGTAAAATAGTCCCCCATTCGGATCTCCGGTCGGGGACTACTCAAGAGGACGTCGTTATCAGGAGAAAGAAAACTGGCTTTCTACGGATCGGAGCGTGGAATGTCAGATCCCTTAATCGGGCAGGTAGGTTAGAAAATTTAAAAAGGGAAATGAATAGGTTGAAGTTAGATATAGTGGGAATTAGTGAAGTTCGGTGGCAGGAGGAACAAGACTTTTGGTCATGTGAATACAGGGTTATAAATACAAAATCAAATAGGGGCAATGCAGGAGTAGGTTTAATAATGAATAAAAAAATAGGAGTGCGGGTAACTACTACCAACAGCATAGTGAACGCATTATTGTGGCCAAGATAGACACGAAGCCCATGCCTACTACAGTAGTACAAGTTTATATGCCAACTAGCTCTGCAGATGATGAAGAAATTGATGAAATGTATGAAGAGATAAAAGAAATTATTCAGGTAGTGAAGCGAGACGAAAATTTAATAGTCATGGGTGACTGGAATTCGAGAGTAGGAAAAGGGAGAGAAGGAAACATAGTGGGTGAATATGGATTGAGGGAGAGAAATGAAAGAGGAAGCCGTCTGGTAGAATTTTGCACAGAACATAACTTAATCATAGCTAACACTTGGTTCAAGAATCATAAAAGAAGGTTGTATACATGGAAGAATCCCGGAGATACGAGAAGGTATCAGATAGATTATATAATGGTAAGACAGAGATTTAGGAACCAGGTTTTAAATTATAAGACATTTCCAGGGGCAGATGTGGACTCTGACCACAATCTATTGGTTATGAACTGTAGATTAAAACTGAAGAAACTGCAAAAAGATGGGAATTTAAGGAGATGGGACCTGGATAAATTGACTAAACCAGAGGTTGTACAGGGTTTCAGGGAGAGCATAAGGGAACAATTAACAGGAATGGGGGAAAGAAATACAGTAGAAGAAGAAAGGGTAGCTCTGAGGGATGAAGTAGTGAAGGCAGCAGAGGATCAAGTAGGTAAAAAGACGAGGGCTAGTAGAAATCCTTGGGTAACAGAAGAAATATTGAATTTAATTGATGAAAGGAGAAAATATAAAAATGCAGTAAATGAAGCAGGTAAAAAGGAATACAAACGTCTCAAAAATGAGATCGACAGGAAGTGCAAAATGGCTAAGCAGGGATGGCTAGAGGACAAATGTAACGATGTAGAGGCTTATCTCACTAGAGGTAAAATAGATACTGCCTACAGGAAAATTAAAGAGACCTTTGGAGAGAAGAGAACCACTTGTATGAATATCAAGAGCTCAGATGGAAACCCAGTTGTAAGCAAAGAAGGGAAAGCAGAAAGGTGGAAGGAGTATATAGAGGGTCTATACAAGGGCGAAGTACTTGAGGACAATATTATGGAAATGGAATAGGATGTAGATAAAGATGAAATGGGAGATACGATAATGCGTGAAGAGTTTGAAAAAGCACTGAAAGACCTGAGTCGAAACAAGGCCCCCGGAGTAGACAACATTACATTGGAACTACTGACGGCTTTGGGAGAGCCAGTCCTGACCAGACTCTACCATCTGGTGAGCAAGATGTATGAGACAGGCGAAATACCCTCAGAGTTCAAGAAGAATATAATAATTCCAATCCCAAAGAAAGCAGTGTTGACAGATGTGAGAATTACCGAACTATCAGTTTAATAAGTCACAGCGGCAAAATACTAACGCGAATTCTTTACAGACGAATGGAAAAACTGGTAGAAACCGACCTCGGCGAAGATCAGTTTGGATTCCGCAGAAATGTTGGAACACGTGAGGCAATACTGACCTTACGATTTATCTTAGAAAATAGATTAAGGAAAAGCAAACCTACATTTCTAGCATTTGTAGACTTAGAGAAAGCTTTTGACAATGTTGACTGGAATACTCTCTTTGAAATTCTGAAGGTGGCAGGGGTAAAATACAGGGAGCGAAAGGCTATTTACAATTTGTACAGAAACCAGATGGCAGTTATAAAGAGTCGAGGGGCATGAAAGGGAAGCAGTGGTTGGGAAGGGAGTGAGACAGGGTTGTAGCCTGTCCCCGATGTTATTCAATCTGTATACTGAGCAAGCAGTAAAGGAAACAAAAGAAAAATTCGGAGTAGGTAGTAAAGTCCATGGAGAAGGAATAAAAACGTTGAGGTTCGCCGATGACGTTGTAATTCTGTCAGAGACAGCAAAGGACTTGGAAGAGCATTTGAACGGAATGGACAGTGTCTTGAAAGAAGGATATAAGATGAGCATCAACAAAAGCAAAACGAGGATAATGGAATGTAGTCGAATTAAGTCGGGTGATGCTGAGGGAAGTAGATTAGGAAATGAGAGACTTAAAGTAGTAAATTAGTTTTGCTATTTGGGGAGCAAAATAACTGTTGATGGTCGAAGTGGAGAGGATATAAAATGTAGACTGGCAATGGCAAGGAAAGAGTTTCTGAAGAAGAGAAATTTGTTAACATCAAATATAGATTTAAGTGTCAGGAAGTCGTTTCTGAAAGTATTTGTATGGAGTGTAGCCATGTATGGTAGTGAAACATGGACGATAAATAGTTTGGACAAGAAGAGAATAGAAGCTTTCGAAATGTGGTGCTTCAGAAGAATGCTGAAGATTAGATGGGTAGATCACATAACTAATGAGGAGGTATTGAATAGAATTGGGGAGAAGGGGAGTTTTTTGGCACAACTTGACAAGAAAAAGGGACTGTTTGGTAGGACATGTTCTGAGGCATCAAGGGATCACAAATTTAGCATTGTAGGGCAGCGTGGAGGGTAAAAATCGTAGAGGGAGACCAAGAGATGAATACACTAAGCAGATTCAGAAGGATGTAGGTTGCAGTGGGTACTGGGAGATGAAGAAGCTTGCACAGGATAGAGTAGCATGGAGAGCTGCATCAAACCAGTCTCAGAACTGAAGACAACAACAACAACAACAAGAACAACAACATAGCTGGTCGCTTATAACATGATTAAGTTTCTCTTCCTAAGACACATTGCTACCACCTGCAAGAAAGACAAATGAGATATCTGTCTATCGCAGGTTTTCGCTCAGTACTATTTGACATCACCAGGATTCAGTTATACGGGAAGTTTTATACTTAATAGTAGCGGATGCATGATCAGTGGGCTTATAAAGTACTTGTGTATTCTGACTTGTACAAAGAAAATGACTTTGTCCCGTCATAAGGAAAGTATGGATTGCCCATGGTAAATTGTGATAGTCGTAAGCAGGATGAAAGATCTTTTCTCATGGGAGCTGAAGTCTAGTCATAAGATTGGTATAGACGTTTATAGAGCCACAGCCATTAGGAGGGAGTATTTCTGATACTTTAGTCATTGTTGAATGTCGTCAGATTGAGACTGCAATCGTAATATTTAACTGCAAGTACAGTGATAAAATACATGCGGTTGGTTGCCGTCCGGACTGAAGAGCCTCCAGCTGGGTTGCAGGAATGTGGCTGACCGTCCCGTGTCGCCCTCTAGGTGAGTGAATAGCAAACTAATATCAGTATGTGTTGGGCAGCCTTCATGATTACGTGTCCTTCATGGAAATTTTCGAAGGTTTAATATGGATGTGCGTTTATTCTGGACAGATCTTCCTTCCCACAGAAATTATCCAGTTGACAGCTTCTGCACATTTCCCATCTTTATTTAGTTGAGAGAGGATCAATTGTGGTGTGAATTGTGTGTATCTAGATAGTGAAAGACATGTGGAAGAGATATTTCCTGGTTCTCTAGATATGAGAAAAACTTTGGTTGACTTTGTGAAGTACAAGGATCACATGAAATCTGTTGTGTAACGAGTATATCTGTGTATTCACGAGTGGAACTACCAGTTTCCGCTATTTTTCAAAGTTTTCATGTAAAGATCTTCACAGACAAGATAAGTTTCTAGTTACTCAGTGGTTTGCAGCATGTTCCACTTCACTGCGCCTCGATAATATTTCGGGTTTCTAGAGATATAGTTGCTACTTATTATCTCTGGAATTATACTATGCAAGCGATCAGTAGCATACTGCTGACATCGAGATCTATCGCTTGAATGGTATCATATGAGGTGCATTCAAGTTCTAAGGCCTCCGATTTTTTTTTTCTAATTAACTACTCACCCGAAATCGATGAAACTGGCGTTACTTCTCGACGTAATCGCCCTGCAGACGTACACATTTTTCACAACGCTGACGCCATGATTCCATGGCAGCGGCGAAGGCTTCTTTAGGAGTCTGTTTTGACCACTGGAAAACCGCTGAGGCAATGGCAGCACGGCTGGTGAATGTGCGGCCACGGAGAGGGTCTTTCACTGTTGGAAAAAGCCAAAAGTCACTAGGAGCTAGGTCAGGTGAGTAGGGAGCATGAGGAATCACTTCAAAGTTGTTATCACGAAGAAACTGTTGCGTAACGTTAGCTCGAAGTGTGGGTGCGTTGTCTTGGTGAAACAGCACACGCGCAGCCCTTCCCGGACGTTTTTGTTGCAGTGCAGGAAGGAATTTGTTCTTCAAAACATTTTCGTAGGATGCACCTGTTACCGTAGTTCCCTTTGGAACGCAATGGGTAAGGATTACGCCCTCGCTGTGCCAGAACGTAGACACCATCATTTTTTCAGCACTGGCGAAATTTTTTTGGTGGCGGTGAATCTGTGTGCTTCCATTGAGCTGACTGGCGCTTTGTTTCTGGATTGAAAAATGGCGTCCACGTTTCATCCATTGTCACAACCGACGAAAAGAAAGTCCCATTCGTGCTGTCGTTGCGCGTCAACATTGCTTGGCAACATGCCACACGGGCAGCCATGTGGTCGTCCGTCAGCATTCGTGGCACCCACCTGGATGACGCTTTTCGCATTTTCAGGTCGTCATGCAGGATTGTGTGCACAGAACCCACAGAAATGCCAACTCTGGAGGCGATCTGTTCAAGTCATTTGGCAATCCCCCAAAACAGTTCTCTCCACTTTCTCGATCATATCGTCAGACCGGCTTGTGCGAGCCCAAGGTTGTTTCGGTTTGTTGTCACACGATGTTCTGCCTTCATTAAACTGTCACACCCACGAACGCACTTTCGACACATCCATAACTCCATCACCACATGTCGCCTTCAACTGTCGATGAATTTCAATTGGTTTCACACCACGGAAATTCAGAAAACGAATGATTGCACGCTGTTCAAGTAAGGAAAACGTCGCAATTTTAAGTATTTAAAACAGTTCTCTTTCTCGCCGCTGGCGGTAAAATTCCATCTGCCGTACGGTGCTGCCATCTCTGGGACGTATTGACAATGAACGCGGCCTCATTTTAAAACAATGCGCATGTTTCTATCTCTTTCCAGTCCGGAGAAAAAAAATTGGAGGCCTTAGAACTTGAATGCAACTCGTATTCTGGCAAACCATGTGAAAAAACGTATGTTCTTGTAATTCCAGAGTCCAGAGATAGATGTAGAAAGCGTAGCAGCAAGCAAGTAAGAAGGTCAGAGCCAGCAACAGTAAAGTCTTTGTGCGAGAGGGAACCAGCCCAGCCTTTCTACACCAGTTCAGAGACTGACTGCAACCTGCTGAGGTCGTTCTGATGACGTGACTGCCTCTCAGTATATTTACTCCTTAATGAAGTTTGTCCTAAATAATATATCTCTTTTTCCAACAAACAGTTCAGTTCATACATACAATACCAGGAATAAAAATGATCTGCACAAGAACTTAAAAGCACTTACTTTAGTTCAAAAAGGGGTCCACTACTCAGGAACTCATCTTCAATAATTTGCCAGCAAACATAAAAAATTTAGTTACAAATAAAGATCAGTTTAAAAGGAGCCTGAAAGACTTGCTAGTGGACAACTCCTTCTACTCCATTGACGAATTTTTTAATAGAAATAAATGATGTATATATTCATAGTATTAGTATTGTTATTTCAGCTTAAAAAAAAAGATATTGACATGTTCCACGTCCACGAGGATCCCCTCAGCACGGATCTATGGAACGAAAAACTAATCTAATCTAATCTAAGGAGTGTGGGGGCAGTTGACTAGTACCATTGGCGGCAGTAGATGACCGACTGACCTTGCGGGAAATATCTAGTTCTGCAACTACAATGCATGTGCTTAGGGTTTTTTCAAAGGATCTGCCTGTCTTCATTATATATGTGCGAGTGTCTAGTGGTCGATATCTGTGTGCAAGGTGCAGGAGTGATGCTTTTGTATGGAGCAGGATACTAATTGTGCTTGATACTTTGATATGATATGTGGTGGTATAGCCCGGTTGGAGCCCGCTGAGAAGTTCAAGCTTTCCTAGACAGTAGCAGAGAAGTGTATTTGAGGAAGTAGGCCACTTTTGCAGGGTTTAACTGTCAGTGCAATATGACTGTTTTTTCGAACTGTACAAAACAGTTTTGCCACTGAAAGTCTCGTCTGCAGAAAATGGCGGACAATACTCCCACACCAGCAGCAGTAGCAGTTTGGCGGGTAAATTCGGTAAAAGCCAATCAATATGCTCTATTCACAAGACATCCTTTGTGCAGGGCGTAGAAGTCTCTACAGACTAGTGTGAACAAGATGGGGGAAAGGTACCTACAGAAAGTTTTGTGATGTCTGAGAGTGAACATGATGTCTGCTTTGTTTGAATGTTCAGAGGCACGTCCAGGCACACCGTTCACCTCTGGTGGAGTGCTATCCATCATCTGCTGCTGTGGCTTTAATCTAAAGGCCAGCACCTGTAGGGCATCGAAAATTCACCGAAAATTCCAGCAAGTTTTCTCGTCTGTAGGTCAGTGGTTCGAATCGTGCTGATTTTACCATCTGTGGTTAGGTAGCAGTGTCTGCTACGAGAAGTGAGGAAAAAATAACGACCCTGACTCCAGCGGCAGCAAATATAAAACTAAGACCACTCACCATTCCAAAAAAGTTATGAACACAGCAGTTGTTGGAACCTGGTTGGTAGGTACTCAGAGACCGCATAGGATAAGGTTATGATTGTGGATGAAGCCGTAAACAGTTACTGTGAGTTGCACAATCAAACACACAACTTTATTTTCCAAAGAACCACTTCTTTATACATTGATATAAAAGATCACAATTAGACAATACGGCTGAAGGCCTAGTTAAAGAAAACTTGAGATGCTTTCTGGACTGAAGGCCCAAAACCACACCAAAAACAAGAACGGCTGAAGGCCTGGCTTAGAAAGCAAAAGCAATTAAAAATAGAAGGAAAATTAAAAAAAAATGCAATTGAAAACAATTAGCGGCTGAAGGCCTACACTACACGTCTGAAGGACAACTATAATTAAAATACATTAATAAACAATTTTTTCTAACCAAGAAATTTCTTTTTAAACTTACAACAGAATGGCCGAAAGCCTAATTAAGTAAATATTAACTTAATGCATGGCTGAAGGCCACAAACAAATTTGAAACAACGGATGAAGTCCTGAACAACAAGTCAGATAAACAATTTAAAATAAACCCCTTCCTTCTTATAAAAAATTTTCCTTTAAAGAATACACACGGCTGAAGGCCTTATTAAAAGGGGTTCACGTAAATCCTCGGCTGAAGGCCACACAGAACAACAAACGGCTTAGGGCCTCGATTACAAACAATTTCAGATAGAACCAATTTCATGGAAATTTATTTTTCTTTTTTAAAATAAAATCAATGTTCAAAATTTTAATTTAACACGGCTGAAGGCCTTTATGTAAAATTTAAAAAGAACTGAATTAACAGAAGGCCAAAGGCCTCGCACAAAACTTCAAACCTTCAAACTAAAATGAAAATCACAATCTAGAACAAACAGAACAAGTGGTACTCAGAACTGTTCCAAGGATCGGCGTGAGAAGGTAGCTCAAACGTAATGTAAGGTGAGGTGAGACAGGCAGCCAAGTGTTGCAGTTAAACAATCGGATGGCAACCCAAACTAGGGACGGCCCAAGGACCGACCAACAATTCAAGCAATGCCCTTCCGTCTGACCAACGGTTCAACGATGGAAAATATCAGCTGAGGACGAGGATACGAACAGCACTACGTCTTCAGAAACTGGCGTTTAAAAACAGCCAAGGGAGCAACAACCACTTTAAGCAAATATGAACCAAACAACTTAAAAGGCTGTCGAACTACACGCCATGCCAGACAGCATCAACATGACGGAGAAAGGTACACTGCCGGAAAAGTACGCTAACGACCAGGGCAGGTAACTGGGGCGTTAACGGCCACAGGGCAGAAAATACCACTGGTGCACTTCACTGGTAAGTAACAGTCAGTTTAATAGTTAATCACAATATAGAGAGATGGCTGCAAGATTTCGTCGATCCCAGCACATCATACATTGCTGTTAGCCCGAACGGCCCATGGAGCAATAACCTGCAAATGAACAAAGAGATGTCACAATAGTTGAGATTTCATAACAGGTTAACTGATCACTCAACTTCAGCGTCCAGGCTCGATGGGCCACGAACTTTGTCGCTGTCGCAGGTAGCGCCTCACCATCCGACAGCTCGTGCACGCCACCAGTGGCCCCGGCCTGGCTTCGAGCCACGGAGAGTTCCTCACTGTTCCGTCCCATCCGACTGACCAAATCCAGCACGCAGACAGCATTAAAATAACTGCTCAGGCAAAACCACACAAGCTACACACGGTTATGTGTAACACTTCCACAAACAACTCGAACAATACTAAAACCAGTCATTGCGGAACAATTAGAAGGAATCACGAGTCGACACACACACAGAGAATCCGGAAGCAGTCGGCAACCAAATGCACGCCGTCCGATGAGACGACCAACCGAACGACCAACCAATGTTGTCCCCACTAAAGTCATGTGTGCCGGCAATGGTCGGACGAGTCACGGCTGTCTGGACCTCACTGCTGCTCCGTCCCCACTGAACTCTGACTCCTGACACATAACGACCCGGAAATACTAACTGTCGCTCCAAAGATAGTACGACAGTGCTCTTATCGATAAGCGCTGCTGCTGCCACTCACGGGCAGGCAAGCCGGCAACTTGGTGACGCAGTAAATCGAATAAGAAACGAGACGGGAGTACCGCCAAGACAAGATGTCAAGCAATAATGGCATGAATACGAGACGCGCACGGATCAGTTGTACGACTCAGAAATCTTTCTCTCTCTCTCTGGCAGTGCCTTCAAACAAGCAGCTAAGACTCGAAAACTCATGAGCGTCCTGTTTAGAATTACACACACATTTATTTCGTCTTCAAAATATCATCATTTCGGCGTGTAAAATCAGATATTGCAGCCGATATCGATTTTGGGACCTGTTTCCCATAAAAGCATGTGAAGTGTCTCAGGGAGATTTGACAAGTGCGCCACGATATTTTTGAGAGTTCATGTTTGAGTGTAGTAGTACACATCGCAAAATTAAAGCAAACTACTGCGCAGCGATCTTTTTGAAAGTGCATTTAGAGACATATTCAACTGGATTTAGTAGCTCCTGGAGCAGGTCGTACTCAAAGATTAGGGTATTTCCCAAAAAAGCGGTGAAGTGTCTCAGGGACAGTTTCAGAAGTGTATCGCAATCCTTTTAGAGTTCAAGTGTGGCGCTGGTCATATTCCTCGGAATAAAACGTGTAACTGTTTGAATAGTCTTGCGTCATCTCTCTCTCTCTCTCTCTCTCTTTGTGCACTGGTACATTTAGTTCCAGTGACATCTTCAAGTTACGTAATGACAATACTGCACAGCAGCAGACGTAATAACTCCTGAAGCAATTTGTGTTCAATGACAAAGGGTATGTGTGCGCAGGGGATGGGGAGGAAGAGGAGGAGGGCAATGGGTAATTCTATCATGACAGGAAGTGCTTAGCGCGCAGCTCTGCAGCTACCGCATGGCTGTGTCGTTGGCTGGCACACTCTCTGCCCAAGTAACCGCGCCTGTTGGAAGAGACCAAATGTGGTGAAAGTCTTGCACTTCAGAAGACTGACTGACTAGACTTTTATTGAACGATCTACCGTTACAGCACACACATTTATCATTATTAGCTGTGAAGTGTAACTTAGCCCCATATTGCTGCATCTTCATTATTTCCTGAAATTTATTCACCTTCACCAAATATCATTGCTATCGACACAGTTTTCACATGCATGATTACAGCTAATATACTCATGCTTCTCCAGCACAGATATCTCATCCATAGAACACAGTAAACAATTACCTCCATCCTCCCAGTGCAGTAGCTAGACACAATTTGGTCCTTTTCCCGCCATTTTTTCCCCAGACCTCCACCTTGTATTACGTCACAGGAGGGAATAGGAGGAGGGGCGACTGTGCCCTCTGGTGGCAGATTTGTGAACTAGGTTGAGTTGGATTCCAGACCTCATAGTGAACACACCAGATGGTGCTACTGCCTATGACAACTCTAATTGTTTAAATAAACAATGCATACTTACATCTGTTCTTTCTGCCAGCCCAGCACTGACTGAGACCATTGCCCCCCCAATTTCCAGATGGGGAGGGGAGGGAAGGGGTCGAGGGGAAGCGAGGGGGAGGGGTGGGGTGTTAGGTTAGTGGAGGTAGCCAAATTCACCTATTTTCCCGCCAAAATTTGAACTTCCTACCATAACATCATGGCGACATTTCCACATATATGGCCGCCATCTTGGATTCGTCGTGTTGAATAAATTTGGCAACAATGCAGAGTGAGGTGATGCGCATTTTGTTCACTACTAATATTCTACACTCGTGATCAGACAGTCAGTAGGAAATTTATTGTGAGCTGCATATAGCCTACTGTTTTTAGATGTAAGAAAGCCTCAAAAACTTGTTAAGAGATATTTGTTGTGTCAAGTATTAGAAAATTACCACTGTGAAACAATGTAGCTAATGCTATAAGTACATACACAACAATCGAAATTAATCTGGGTGTTACCAAAGGAAGTGGCATAACAGTGTTATCTTTCATTATTTAGAGGAGCCAGTAATTTTTGGAGTTACAATTATCGTATTATGATATTTATTTTCATATAAATGTATCATAATACTTGTGAATATAACTATAATATTTGAATGAAACAAATTATTGAAGACTCGAAAATGAGAACGCAATCTAATTTGCGTCCTAATGGCGTCCAATTGAAAGACTGACACCAGACCGTTGTGTCACACGACATTATTATTATCATTAATATTACAGATGACGATATTCTAAGATCAGAGAGTAATATACAAAGACTGATATACAAACCTTAAAGTATGAAGTGAATATATCCGAATCTAAAATTAAGTCAGTGGCTGTATCTGGTAAAAGAATCTTATACTGGTAAGTAATAAAATAATAGCAGATGCGCCCTGAGTGTAACAGTTGGGAAAGAAATAAATTACCGACGTTTCACGAACGTTTATAAATAAACTGGGCGCCGCTTATGGGAAATAGTTTTACTAAGAAACTTAGGCCACGTAATGCATCAATTGATGTGGGACGAGGTGGTCAGATAGGTGACAGACGGTTACTAACGTAAGGATGAAAGGTGACGAGAATGCATTCAGCCAAGAAAAGGTGAAGCTCAAATTCTAAGCCTCTTCTACTTTCTTCTAATTCGATTACATGGAACTGTATAACCTGACATATGCCTAGAATAAAATGCACTGTTACATAAAAAAAATGATATCGACGGAGGGACATGGCAACGGTATCTTCCTGCGCAGTTAAAGAAATATGACTGAGCCGTGGTAAAAATTGCTGTTTTGAAGAGCGCGCCGCAGCGCGTAGAGTGAAGCAGTCGCCCTCCGTTTCTGGCGGTGGCGCCGCTGTGGTAATCGCAACTTTGGTGTCTCCCTCTCGTGGAAAAGGTAGCCTGTTCATGTGCATTTAAGGGGCGCATTGAGTCGACAGAGTTACCATCGTTCACCAGTGCCATCGTCTTCTTTAGTGTTTGTGTGTCGTATCAACAGTTTGCAGTGTGGATTCCCGTCGAGTGTGAACGGCTCCGTGTTTGTCTTTATGTGTCTCCTGTTTTATTGCCCACCGTTCTGTAACTTATGTGTCTTCTCCGTGTTTATCTCTCATTGTGTATCCTATGGCTGAAGAGCAGCGTAGAATGCTGCTGACAGCCTGCCTGTTGCACAGCTTTAAAATAACAATAAATAAAAAAAAATCGACAGAGTCAGTCGGAAGGCAGACACTCGCATGATAGTCAGTCGGCTCTAAGTCTCAGTCGCTGTTGGGTTCTTCGTTACTCCGCTGTTGGACGAGTTGGCAGTCAGCAGCAGGCAGGTCGGCACGGTGCAAGTACACGCTGGGACCGTGGTCGACGCAGACGAAAGGCCGTTGGTCGATCGGTCGGCTGGTCGTCGGATGGGGACATGAGGTCTGCTGAGCACTGACATCAGTATCAGTGGGGAAGAGTTGGCAGCCAGCAACAGTCGGGCCCGTATGGTGTTAGTATTTGCCGGGACCACTGTCGGCGAAAGCGGGCTGGCGTTGGTAGTTCGCTCGGCCGGTCGTCTTAGTCGACGACGTCTTGGATCCTCAGGATGAACCCCATTTTCCGAGTCGGGATGTGGTTGGACCTCGTTGGTTCGTTGGGAGTGAGCAGCGACGTATTCTCCACAGCGCGAAGCCAGGCCGGGGCTTTTTGGCGGCGGGCACGCGCTGTTGCATTTGGAGGCGCTAGCTGCGAGAGCGACTTTTCGCTTTCCTCCGAAGCAGGATCCTCAAGTTGAGAAATTAGTTACTTCTTTTAAATCTCGACAGTTACGATTTGTTCGTTATTTATGGATTGTTGTTTCCTCAGCCGTTCACGCGTGTGATAACAAGTGGTGTGTGTTGTTGTCTAGAATCCGCAGCCTTCTTCCGTAGTGATTAGAAAGTTGTGTATTCTTTTAAACTTGTCTCGAGTGGTGTTTGATGCACTGATCTTGGTGAGGCCGAGTTAGAAGGTCCAGGTATCTTGGTTTACTCGACATCGGCCGATATTCTCTGGTGTTTGTGCAGTTGGATCTGGCGCTTGGACATCGGTCAGATTGTCGGTCGGAGTGCTAGTATGTCTGTCGTTTGGAGCTGCCTCTGTTATGTTGGTCGGATTCGGTGTGTTAACGAATTTATTTCTTGGAGTGTAACGGCCTAATCCCTGAAATATGTTTTGATCTTGCCTATCATCTAGAGAGGCGGTATCTGTGTACTGTAGAGGATGTTAACTTGTTTGGCCAACCTTGTATAATTTTATATAAGATTGCATTTCATGGGCTTTTATTTAAATGGCCATTTTAGTATATAAAATTGCCATCCTTACGCCGTAAGACTTTTCTTAGAAGTTAAAATCAAGTTGCACCTTCGGTGGCAAGTTAATCTTTTAATTGTTAGTGTTTTGTACCATTTCCATCCCTCCTACGGGGTGCATAGTTTGTATGCTTGTGTGAATTGTTAAAATTTTTATTTTAAAGTAATCTGGTGTGTTGCAGATTTGCACCAGTGTAGTCTTTCAGAGGCTGTTGTGAGCGGTCGTGACTAGGGCCGTGTCAAAAGGGAGCGGCAAGGTTCTCACCCCGAAAGCTCATACACTCAAAAATTTGTTACTTTCTGCCTCTGAATAAATTGTAACTTGATATTTAGAGGGTGCTTTCTGCTTATAATTTTAAATCTGTTTCTTTAAAAAAAAGGTTTTAGGAATAAAATTCCCATTTGTTAAAAGCAATTTGCTTATGATTTCATCATTTACTCCCTGGCAACTACTTCCAAGCTCACATAGTGTGATTAAATGTGTTAATGTCCTTGGTGAATCGCTAGTAAATAAAATAAGATTCTTAAGAATATTATTTGAAAATAAATCCACGGTTCAATGACAAAAGGGGGTCAAGAGTAGCTTACTTTGACTCTTGCGAATAACGGGCGTAAGTAGGTTGTTGACTGGATTACATGAACATGCTAAATTTGGATAAGAATATGAATTCATCTAAATAACGCATGCGTAACCCAGTGTGTAGCAAAGATAAGTGCAGGGGGCGTGTTTCACCCAGTCTCTCAGCCTAACATTGTATTTAAAAATCTGTGAACGTAAAGATGTACCTCAATGAAGTTTTGTGTGAAGTGATGAACTGCCAGCTGTGTCCGCAACTGATATGTCTGACTTACATTCAGTTCTTTAAAACAATGCACAGAAGAAATGCACGCCTAAAAAGCTGTTATCCACTGGGAAATGAATCACAGCCATGCATGTGAGTAAATATGTCATGTTTACAACAAGTAACGCATAAAATATTCAAGGCAAATAGGAAAGAGGATCTGTCTCTCTCGAGGTCACCTGCTTCAGTCAATTACATTTCAAGAAAGACTGGTGCCTTGGAACACTTCAGACTTTCGCCTCTAGCCGCTTTGTAATAGAAATTTAATAAAAAGGGAATTCTAAAAGTAAAGGGGTTTATGGGAAAAGGAATATTTATTCTAATGATAGAATACTGAAACATATATTATTTTTCTACGTAACATCCCTGCACTTCAACGAACTTTGTCCAACGTTCCACAAGTTTTTTGATTCCGTCAGAAAGAAAGTTGTTTGGTTGCACCTGTAATCAATTTCGCAGCGCATCAACGTCATCGCTACCTCGTAGATTCTGTGTCCTATCGCTCGTGCGCTGACTATAACATCGCGGTTTGTTTCGTTGTGGTCTTCAGTCCAGACTGGTTTGATGCAGCTCTCCATGCTACTCTATCCTGTGCAAGCTTCTTCATCTCCCAGTACCTACTGCAACCTACATCCTTCTGAATCTGCTTAGTATATTAATCTCTTGGTCTCCCTCTACGATTTTTACCCTCCACGCTGCCCTCCAATACTAAATAGGTGATCCCTTGATGCCTCAGAATATGCCCTACTAACCGGTCCCTTCTTCTGGTCAAGTTGTGCCACAAATCTCTCTTCTCTCCAATTCTATTCAATACCTCCTCATTAGTTATGTGATCTACCCATCTAATCTCCAGCATTCTTCTGCAGCACCACATTTCGAAAGCTTCTATTCTCTTCTTGTCTAAACTATTTATCGTCCACGTTTCATTTCCATACATGGCTACTCTCCACACAAATACTTTCAGAAACGACTTCCTGACACTTAAATCTATACTCGATGTTAACAAATTTCTCTTCTTCAGAAATGTTTTCCTTGCCTTTGCCGGTCTTCGTTTTATATCCTCTCTACTTCGACCATCATCAGTTATTTTGCTCCCCAAAACTCATTTACTACTTTAAGGGTCTCATTTCCTAATCGCATTTTAACCCACTTAAATCTCGATTACCTGCCACTGTAGCAGCAGTTACCGATTTAACAACTGCGCCAAACACTCGTTGTCTTATATACGCGTTGTCGACCGCAGCGCCGTATTCTGCCTGTTTACATATCTCTGTACTTGAACACGCATGCCAATACCAGCTTCTTTGGCGCTTCAGTGTAACACATTGGAAGAGACCGGCAATTGGCGCCAGGGAACATCAGGAAAATTGTCTGCCAACAAATAATTTTTGACAGCTTACAACGGATAAATTAATAGCGTTCATAAATATCGTTTGACAACAATTTACAAAGCACAGAAAAACCAATTGAGGTACGTAGGATTCACTTATTAAGAACAGATTGACGCCTAATTGCAAGAAGAATTATTTTAAGTGTCTCGAGGCATATTGAACGGAACAGAGATAAAAGAAGTGCGAGATAAAGTTGAAAAGAAGAGGGAGCTAAAAGCAAGCATATTTCACTTCGCCACGAATTGTCAGTGAAGACTTTTTGCGGAGTGTCGCCAGACCGCCCGAGCAGCAAGACGCGGCTAATCGCCGCCACCGCGACGTTCGCGCCTCTCGGCTCTGCCACAGCAGTTCCAAGACGTTATCCGGTTAGCTCCGCGCCGCCAGCTATTAAGTTTTCGCGACACATCCCGCCTGCGGCCATATTTCACGGCGCTCCCCCCCCCCCCCCCCCCCCCACCCAGCGAAGACACTGCTGCCCCCCTGAGCCCGCGGCCGTACCCCCTACAGGCTAAAGACGCCGCGCATTGTGGCGCGTGCAGGGCCGTTTCCGTCTCTCTCTCTCTCCCTCTGGGTCTCTCTCTCTCTCTCCCTGTCTCTCCTTGCGCCTCCCTTTGTCTCTAATTCCCGGATATGAAATTGTGGCGGCGGTTTAAAGCCCGCCGGGAGATGCTATCTGGGCGCGTGATATACGAGCTAAGTGATTTAAGAAGATTTGTGGTGCGCCAGATAGCGGCGGGCTAATTTATGTAGATCTTCTTGACGCCACCTAGCTCCCTATATCTCCAATATGCACGCTCCGCTAGGCCCAGATAACGGCCGTCGCCGGCGGCCGGCCCGCAGACGCCCGGGCGTCGTCGCCCGTGTCGACGCCGCCGCCGACGCTTTCCTCTCCTCCCTGACGACGCCGCCTCCTCCTCCTCCGCCGACCCCCGCTAATGGCCGGCAGCGGACAATTGAGCGAATTATCGCCGGCGACCTCGTTCTACGCCTCTGCCACCCTCTCCACAGCTGTGTCACAGCAGATACGCCAGTGGCCGAACGTTCTAGACATTGGAACCGAGGTCCAGAAACTACGAATTTATCGGCTGCGACGCCTGTAAATGTATATGGGTACAGGGTGATACCGTGATGATGTTAAGAACTTTCATGGTCGATCGACAAGCACAATGGCATCAGTTTGAAGTAAGGGTCCTTCTACTGGAAACTAACTAGAAACCAAGCTCTCGCTATTCGTCCACGAGATTCAGAGGGCCATAGACACGGGTTCCCAGGTAGATGCCGTGTTTCTTGACTTCCGCAAGGCGTTCGATACAGTTCCCCACAGTCGTTTAACGAACAAAGTAAGAGCATACGGACTATCAGACCAACTGTGTGATTGGATTGAAGAGTTCCTAGATAACAGAACGCAGCATGTCGTTTTCAATGGAGAGAAGTCTTCCGAAGTAAGAGTGATTTCAGGTGTACCGCAGAGGAGTGTCATAGGACCGTTGCTATTCACAATATACATAAATGACCTGGTGGATGACATCGGAAGTTCACTGAGGCTTTTTGCAGATGATGCTGTGGTGTATCGAGAGGTTGTAACAATGGAAAATTGTACTGAAATGCAGGAGGATCTGCAGCGAATTGACGCATGGTGCAGGGAATGGCAATTGAATTTCAATGTAGACAAGTGTAGCGTGCTGCGAATACATAGAAAGAAAGATCCTTTATATTTAGCTACAATATAGCAGGTCAGTAACTGTAAGCAGTTAATTCCATAAATTATCTGGGAGTAGGCATTAGGAGTGATTTAAAATGGAATGACCATGTAAAATTAATCGTCGGTAAAGCAAAAGAATACTAAGCAAAGGCAATCCGAAAACAAAGGAAGTAGGTTACAGTACACTTGTTCACCCACTGCTTGAATACTGCTCACCGGTGTGGAATTCGTACCAGTTGGGTTGACAGAAGAGATAGAGTAGATCCAACGGAGAGCAGCGCGCTTCGTTACAGGATCATTTAGTAATCGCGAAAGCGTTACGGAGATGATAGATAAACTCCAGTGGAAGACACTGCAAGAGTGACACTCAGTAGCTCGGTACGGGCTTCTGTTGACGTTTCGAGAACATACCTTCACCGAGGAGTCAAGCAGTATATTGCTCCCTCCTACGCATATCTCGCGAAGAGACCATGAGGATAAAATCAGAGATTAGAGCCCACGCAGAGGCATACCGACCATCTTTCTTTCCACGAAAAATACGAGACTGGAATAGAAGGGAGAACCGATAGAGGTACTCAAAGTATCCTCCGCCACACACCGTCAGGTGGCTTGCGGAGAATCGAGGTAGATGTAGATGTAGATGTAGATGTAGATGTACAAGCGAAAAAGCGAAAAATGTTCTGATACCTCCGACGGTGGTGTACACATACCAGTAGTGTTGTTGCTAACATTGTAGGGCAAGCAACTTTCAGAAGCGATAGCATGAACCAAAACAAGAAGAAATGTGTAGTAAACATGGGCTCTAAAATTCGTGCTCTCGGAGCTACGTTCTACGTACACTGAAACGCCAAAGAAACTAGTATACACATGCGTAATCAAATACAGAGATATGTAAACGGGCAGAATACGGCGCTGCGGTCGGCAACGCCTATATAAGAGAAAAAGTGTCTGGCGCAGTTGTGAGATCGCTTACTGCTGCTACGATGGCAGGTTAGCAAAATTTAAGTGAGTTTGAACATGGTGTTATAATCGGAAAGTGACTGACGGGATACAGCATCTCCGAGATAGCGGCGAAGTGGGGATTTTCCCGCACGACCATTTCACCAGCGTGCCGTGAATGTCAGGAATCCGTTAAAAACTTCGCATTTCCGACGTCGCTGCGGCCGGAATAGGATACTGCAATAACGGGACGAACGACGTCTGAAGAGAATCGTTCCACGTGACAGAAGTGCAACCCTTCCGCGAATTGCTGCATATTTCAATGCTTGGCCATCAACAAGTGTCAGCGTGCGAAACAACTCAACGAGACATCATCGATACGGGCTTTCGCAGACGAAGGCCTACTCGTGTACTCTTCATGACTGCACGACACGAAGCTTTACGCCTCGCCTGGGCCCGTCGACACTAGCATTGGGCTATTGATGACTGGAAACATATTGCCTGGTCGGACGAGTCTCGTTTCAACTTGTATCGAGCTGATGGACGTGTACGGATATGGAGACAACTGCATGAATCCATGGAGCCTGCATGTCTGCAGAGAATTGTTCATGTTGGTGTCGGGCGTGTGCTGTTGCAGTGACGTGGGACCCCTGATAGGTCAAGATACAACACTTACGAACCATCCTGTCTGGTCACCTGCATCCATTCATGTCCATTGTGCATCTCGACGGACTTGGTCAATTCCAGCAGGATAATACGAACCCCACAGCCCAGAATTGCTACAGAGTGGCTCCAGGAACACTCTTCGGAGGCTAAACACTTCCTTTGTGGAGTTTGGTGGCCAGACATGAGCATATTGAGTATATTTGAGATGCCTTGCACCTTGCTGTTCAGAGGAGATCTCCACCCGCTCGTTCTCATACGGATTTATGGACAGCTCTGCAGGATTCATGGTGTCAGTGCCCTCCAGTACTACTTCAAACATTAGTCGAGTCCATGCGACGCCGTGTTGCGGCACTTCTGCGTGCTCGCGGGGGCCCTACACGATATTAGGCAGGCGTACCAGTTTCTTTGGCTGTCCAGTGTAGGAGATGGGTTTCACACCAGCGGAGATAAACGAGTACTCATAGCTCCTGAGATGTGCATTTTGGAGCCCATGTTTACTAGACGTTTTTCCTTGTAGTCGTTCATCATACCGTGTCTAAGAGTCGCGTGGCGTTCGTTCTTAGGAAGAACAGTGCCAGTACATGCATTCCACTTTCAGACGTATCTGAATGATTTTCACTTGTAACTTTCGAATCAATAAAGTTACAATCTTCTGGGTTGTTCGGTCGCGTCATATTTCCTTCTAAAATAATTGACGTTTCGACCCCTCTGCTGGGATCTTCTTCATGAAATTTCAGTGTCCAATATTGCTATAGTGCTGAATTGTTAGGTCACGTCATATTTTCTTCTAAAACAATCGATGTTTCGACCCGTCTGCTGGGATCTCTTTTGGGTGTCCACTATTGCTACAGTGGACACCGAAAAATCCTGAAGACGATAGCAATAGTGGACACCGAAACATCCTGAAGAAGATTCCGCCTGAGGGGTCGAAACGTCGATTATTTTGGAAGGAAATATGATGCGGCCTAAGAACAGAAGATTTTAACTTTAGTGACAACGGCCACGAAAGCCTGCACCTTACATAAAATTTTAGAGTCATTCGTTTGGGTACAGAGTTTCTTATCTCAAATTTATACATTTATCCATCTCCATCATCCTTGAAAATTTGTAACCATCTCGGAAACATCCTGTAGATGCATACATTTACAGGCGCCGGCGCCTGTAACTTTGGCAATCTGTAGCGTTGTTTTATGACGTTCCCGGACATAGGCTCCAACGTAAAACTTGATCCGCTAAGTCCCCTCTACAACCTCTAGAACTGTGTAACAAGAACTGTGAAACATCCTGTAGAAAACAACACAAGGGACCAGTAGTTTTTCATCGTCATCTGTTAGAATATTTTCCGATCTTGGCGGTTGCACAGGAAGTATCATAACTAACAGCAAAAACTGACACCAGGAAAGGTATACGATAACAGAGGTAAAGACAGTCTAGTAAACACGAGGTGCCGTGCTGGCCGAGGGGTTCTAGGAGCTTGAGTCCGGAACCGCGTGACTGTTTACGGTCGCAGTTTCGAATCCTGCCTCGGGCATGGGTGTGTGTGATGCCCTTAGGTTAGTTAGGTTTAAGTAGTTCTAAGTTCTAGGCGACTGATGACCTCAGACATTGTCCCATAGGGCTCAGAACCATTTGAAACATGAGGTAGGAAAGGAGCAATTTGCTAGATAATTACGTGCAGGCACGACTGGAAGTCAATGGGTTTGAGAGGTAACCACGTCAAGAGATACATAAGACAGCGTGCTGAAAAGTAATGCCTCCGAAGTTTTAATGTTAAGACTCTTAAAGCTTTTTAAATAAAACAAACGTTATCAACAAAAAAAAGTTCAAATGTGTGTGAAATCTTATGGGGCTAAACTCATAAGGTCAGCAGTCCATAATCTTACACACTACTTAATCTAAATTATCCTAAGGACAAACACACACACCCATGCCCGAGGGAGGACTCGAACCTCTGCCGGGACCAGCCGCACAGTCCATGACTGCAGTGCCTAGACCGCTCTGCTAATCCCGCGCGGCCGTTATCAACATTCCACATCTTTATTCTTCATGTCTGCATATCTGCAGTCCTCTGCCGCTAGAGGGCTCCGAATTATAGCGTGTAACATGGCGACGTGTAACGTAACTATGTCGGTGCGTGAGAAACAGTGTGCTGTAATCGAATATCGAATTCGAAGGGTTCGTCCACACCCTCGCTTACACCATGACAGCGCCAGATCACACCCGAGCGCTACGAGATATGCAACAATTGGACGATTTGGGTTCACCGTCATCGATCATGCTCCATACGGTTCCCACTTGGCCACATCCGATTTTTATCTGTTTCCAAAACTTAAGGAACACATTCGAGGACTTTGATGGTGATGAAGCGGTGCAAGCAGAGCTGAGGTTGTCGCTCCGTCAACAAAGTGAAACGTCCTTTAGTGACGGTATAAACAAGCTGGTCGCTCGTTGGGAGACATGTGTTCGTCACCAAGGTCGTTATGGGTTCAAATGGCTGTGAGCACTATGGGACGTAACATCTGAGGTCATCAGTCCCCTAGAACTTAGAACTACTTAAACCTAACTAACCTAAGGACATCACACACATCCATGCTCGAGGCAGGATTCGAACCTGCGACCGTAGCAGTCGCGCGGTTCCAGACTGAAGCGCCTAGAACCGCTCGGCCACCTAGGCCGGCCAAGGTCGGTATGTTGCGAAATAAATATGTACATATGAAGAATAAAGATGTAGAATGTTAATAACGTTTGTTTTATTTAACAAACATTAAGAGTACACATTTAAAAAAATTCGGAGGCATTACATCTCAGCACGCCCTCTTGATTAATGGGCTTTCGCATATTTTACACACGGATTTAAATAAGAAGAGTAAACGCTTTTAAACTGTTCATACTTAGAGGTATTTTTTTTTAGAAGGGTAGTAACTAGCCCAAGGGCTGCACAATCAAATGGTGGTTAGCACCGTGTAGCAGAGGTTTGGGGGCGTGGCTTCTACACATTAAACAGCTCTTTAGGGATTCTAGAAGGCTCTGGTATCTCAGGCTAGGGGAGCCTTAGCAACATCAACATCATTTTCAGATCCTGTGGTTTAGAACGAAAGGAAATCAATAAAATGGCTGAACCTTCGCTCTCGAATCCATCTCTTTGTATCTCTCTGCTATGCTTCACAATTCTATTCATTGTATAAAAATAGGCTACGCTTGTAAATGTCCCCCTAAATCACAATAGAATATGGTAACGTATCACCACCTAGCGCGAGTTACAAATTATTGGGTGTAATATGTACACGTCATTTCTAACTGTTGGCACTAGGGTAAGTCTACTAACCCTTTAGAAAATGTGGACATCATCAGCGGCATCGTCTTGGTGACGTGCCCATGTTTCCTGGCTGTGATAACCATATCATGGCTGCCTAGCCGTGTTATGCTTCATTTCCAACACATAAATTACCTAGCGAGGAGGGCGGTGGTAGGCAGTGAACCCGAATTTGAGAAAAACAGGACTCAGTCCCTACCATGCCACCCACATTAATAGTTTCAGAAGTCGACGAAACCTAATGCTAGGTTGTTATGGTTCCTTTTCAAAGGACTCACCCGACCCCGTGTATACAGGAAAAGGAAGATTAGAGATTTGCCTTGTTGGTGACCTGCCATCCACTTCTGAGCTCCTTTCAAAATGATCAGGTACCACCATAATATTGTAATGTGTTTCGGAATGGATGGTTAATACATACCATTCTATGATGAACGAAGCATGTTGCTTGCAAAAAATTTTCACTTTTAATTATTTTTTACGTCTCTTTCCTAAGAGTTTTGAAGAGAAACTGTCTCTATATACCATTTAGCTTCTGCATGAGGAACTGTGAAAATGTATGGAGTTTTAAAATTCTTTCTGCGAACTGAATATTCAAACAATATTGCAATTATGGGGTTGATAGAGTTCAACGCATTGGTACTGGGTATCCAGGGTGTCCAGGTTCATCAGATTTACGGCCATGCTTATTACCACGGTTTATTTAATAATAGAGTCAAAAAAAGATAAATTATATTGAAGAATAGAGTTTTCCAAGATCACCGGCAATTCTTTTTATTACTACGACCGGTTTCGACACATCTACGTTGTCATCATCCGATCTGAAAGTTTCAAAAACAGATATCTCAAGTGAAGGTGGCTCAAACATATGCGATTTCATTTAACCACTGTGTATACTTTTTCAATGTTACGACGTACGTTGTAACATTATTAGATTGACATGCTTGTTACAACAGTGAAAGTCACATAGTGATGTTGCGTCACATTCTAATAAAAATGGCAGGGAACATCAACATGTCACGAATAAAATCACACACGATTAAAACATATAACATGTTGTGCCCATTTCCCAGCATACACTAATCACTTCATACGACAATGGCGGCTTAGCTAGTATAGTATTTTCACATAAAAATAAGTATACAGTTGTTCACGTATTTGTTAACATAGAGATGCGTCGAAACCGGTCATAGTAACAAAACGAATTGCTAGCGTTCTTGGCAAACTGATTCTTCAAGAATAATATAACTTCAAATCGCTCGCAACGATTAAATTAATGTCAAACATATAGCTCAAAAAGATTTTTCTTTAGAGTATCGTAAGAGACTCCAGGCTGCAAACCTGATACTTCTTTCACTAATGTACGTATGTCTCTCATATCATATCATATGAAGGGCTTATTTCAATAGTTGTACAAGTCCATTACCTCCACTTTTCTGCCTATAATGCTTCTGAAATTAATAATCCAAACAAACAGAAAGAAAGGTTCATCTCTAGCAAGAAGCCATATTCTTGAATATTTCTGGTATCTCAACTGCAAATTTTTCAGCGCTCATTTAACTTTAGGACTCTGTATCTCAAAATGAACAGAAATTGACTTGTACCACTACTGAAATAAACCCTTCAAATTACGTAAGGTCTTCAGAACATAAGTTACACGTATCGTCCCACGCTACAGTCATTGCGCAAGAAGAGTGGCACATTGTCAGAGTGGAGTGCACGTACCGGATTTCCTGGAAACAGTTCTCTGCTGTCGTACGCATAACTAATGCATTACACGTGCGCGAGTGAAATAACGTAGCAGCTGCGAACCTACTTCAGAGTTGAAGTACGCAACATGATTGTTGCGGGAAAAAGGTCTAAACTTTTGCATACATATTCACTGTGATATTCTGGGTGTATTTGGACCAAATCTAATGTCACATCCACCATTAGTGAATCGGTTCCATCTTTTCGGCAAGCTGGAAGGACATCTGGGAGAAAGAGATTTCGGACGATCAGGAAGTTTACACAGCTGTTCTGGAATGGCTCCGTCACCAAGAAGCGTATTTCTGTCGCAGAAAAATGGAACGTATGGTATAATTTTCCGACTGTTGTTTACAAACAATTGGTGACTATGAGGAAAAGTATTGTCATTATCTGTGTCACTTTGAACTACAGTACAGCATCGAATACAAGTTGCTTGACTTGCCATAATAATGTCTAATATGGAGAGGTTGGACAAAAGTGTGGAAACATCACGATAAATGCTTGCTTGAACATAAATGCAGATGCTGACCAAACATGCAGATTGCGCTGATTTGACCACGAGCGGCTGTGCAGTCTCGTCAATATGTTGTAAATGTTTGTCGTACTCAGAACAGTGTTTTGTGTAGTTGTGAGTGCACCATGTCGGAGCTACGTGAAGTCGAAAGTGAGCAGGTTGTTGGTACCCGTATGGTGGGTGCTTCCATAATCAACGTAGACAATGTGTACCGAACATTCATACAGCATACGGGGAAAGTGGAAAAAAGTCATCCGCATACATCGCAACTCGGACGAAATTGTGTGTTGAGTGATTGTGAGAGACGGTCACTGTAGAGCATGTGACAAAATATAAGAGTACGGGAGGTGCAGAAGTCGCTGCAGAACTGAATGTCGCACTCGCAGACCCTGTCAGCACCAAAATACACTACTGGTCACTAAAATTGCTACACCACGAAGATGACGTGCTACAAACGCGAAAATTAACCGACAGGAAGAAGATGCTGTGATATGCAAATGATTAGCTTTTCAGAGCATTCACACAAGGTTGGCGCCGGTGGCGACACCTATAACGTGCTGGCACGAGGAAAGTTTCCAACCGATTTCTCATACACAAACAGCAATTGACCGGCGTTGCCTGGTGAAACGTTGTGATGCCTCGTGTAAGGAGGAGAAATGCGTACCATCACGTTTCTGATTTTGATAAAGGTCGGATTGTAGCCTATCGCGATTGCGGTTTATCGTATCGCGACATTTTTGCTCGCGTTCTGTTAGCAGAATATGGAATCGGTGGGTTCAGGAGGGTAAAACGGAACGCCGTGCTGGATCCCAACGGCCTCGTATCACTAGCAGTCGAGATGACAGGCATCTTATACGCATGGCTCTAACGGATCGTGCTCCACGTCTCGATCCCTGAGTCAACAGATGGGGACGTTTGCAAGACAACAACCATCTTGCAGATGTACTCAACGACGAACCTGGGTGCACGAATGACAAAACGTCATTTTTACGGATGAATCCAGGTTCTGTTTACAGCATCATGATGGTCGCATCCGTGTTTGGCGACATCGCGGAGAACGCACATTGGGAGCGCGTATTCGTCATCGCCATACTGGCATATCACCCAGCGTGATGGTATGGGGTGCCATTGGTTACACGTCTCGGTCACCTCTTGTTCGCAGTGACGGCACTTTGAACAGTGGACGTTACATTTCAGATGTGTTACTACCCGTGGATCTACCCTTCATTCGATCCCTGCAAAACCCTACATTTCAGCAGGATAATGCACGACCGCATGTTGCAGGTCCTGTACGGGCCTTTCTGGACACAGAAAATGTTCGACTTCCGCCCTGGCCAGCACATCCTGCAGATCTCTCACCAATTGAAAACGTCTGGTCAGTGGTGGCCGAACAACTGGCTCGTCACAATACGCCAGTCACTACTCTTGATGAACTGTGGTATCGTGTTGAACTTATAGTTACTTTGGAGAGAAGCGTGTGGTCTCGCTATCCATCTCCATCATCGTTAGCCGAACTTGCCACTATTTTGCAGGAAGGATGGTGTAAGATTCCCTTGAAAACCATACAGAACTAGTATTTATCCAATCTGAGAAGACTGAAGCTGTTTTAAATTGTTACGGCGTAAAATCAAGGGGCGGCACACCAGTCGCAGAGAGGGCTGTGAGAAGACGTCAGCCAATTGCACACTGGCCGACCCCTCTCCAGGACGACAACACGACAGCAGTGGCCCCTATGGGAAGAGGACATAAGGGTCATGCCCCAGTTGAAGAGTAGCTTCAAGATTAGGCACTTGTATAGCAGCGACTTAGAATAGTTTATACTGTAGAACATTGCTTATTTTGCATGTCGCCTTTTGCTTGCGACACTTATATGAAATAGTCACAAATTTTGCAGTTTTTTATTTTGTAATAAAACTCATTAATATGATTTGAGTGTTGTCAAGCGATCCGAGAAAGCATGTTTGCTAGACATCCCATATTTGACGACTAGGCTGGATTTAACATAAATGCCAATGGATTTCCTATACCGTATTAGGCAAGGTATTTAAGTATACGGCATGAAAATAGTTGGGCGCTAATGGTATATGCGTTCTCTGTCAGCCTCGCAAGACTATCTGTCCATTCTACACTTACTCAGGACAGAAAACTGCTAGGTCATTAGCGGGAATCGAACACATCCGGCAACGCTAACTACCGGACAGCGCAGGCGGCCGGGGGGAAGAGCTGAGAGTAGCACACGGGAGTGATAAGTGATCAGCGCGGAGGCCGCGCCATCGAGAGGAATGCTGCTGTAGACTGGAGGCCGCGCTCCCCCACACCCGCGTCCCGAACTGGCGCCTGGCGACCTAATTAGCTAAATGAGGCTGAAACACAGATTGCGGCGGCGGAGCAGGCGCTCTGTCTTACGTTAGGCAGCTGCAGATCGCGCCGCAGATAGGCCGGCCGCAGATAAGTCCGCCCCCGGCTGCTGGCTGGCTGGCTGGCTGGCTGGCCACCGGCCCACATCGGGCGCACACACACACACACACACGCACACACACACACACACACACACACACACACACACACACACGCACACACACACACCAGGTGACGATATGAGGTCAATCGTAAAGTATCAATGACTATGAAAGTTTGGTGATGATTTTGGTACACTACTGGCCATTAAAATTGCTACACCACGAAAATGACGTGCTACAGACGCGAAATTTAACCGACAGGAAAAAGATGCTGTGGTACGCAAATGATTAGCTTTTCAGAGCATTCACACAAGGTTGGCGCCGGTGTCGACACCTACAACGTGCTCACATGACGAAAGTATCCAACCGATTTCTCATACACAAACAGCAGTTGACCGGCGTTGCCTGGTGAAACGTTGTTGTGATGCCTCGTGTAAGGATGAGAAATGCGTGCCATCACGTTTCTGACTTTGATAAAGGTCGGATTGTAGTCTATCGCGATTGCGCTTTATCGTATCGCGACATTACTGCTCCCGTTGGTCGAAATCCAATGACTGTTAGCAGAATATGGAATCGGTGGGTTCAGGACGGTAATACGGAACGCCGTGCTGGATCCCAGCGGCCTCGTATCACTAGCAGTCGAGATGACAGGCATCTTATCCGCACGGCTGTAACGGATCGTGCTCCACGTCTCGATCCCTGAGTCAACAGATGGGAACGTTTGCAAGACAACAACCATCTGCACGAACAGTTCGACGACGTTGGCAGCAGCATGGACTATCAGCTCGGAAACCATGGCTGCGGTTACCCTTCACGCTGCATCACAGACAGGAGCACCTGCGATGGTGTACTCGACGACGAACCTGGCTGGACGAATGGCAAAACGTCATTTTTTCGGATGAATCCAGGTTCTGTTTACAGCATCATGATGGTCACATCCGTGATTGGCGACATCGCGGAGAACGCGCTTTGGAAGCGTGTATTCGTTATCGCCATACTGGCGTATCACCCGGCGTGATGGTATGGGGTGCCATTGGTTAGACGTCTCGGTCATCTCTTGTTCGCACTGACGGCACTTGTAACAATGGACGTTACATTTCAGATGTGTTACGACCCGTGGCTCTACCCTTCATTGGATCCCTGTGAAATCCTACATTTCAGTACGATAATGCACGACCGCATGTTGCAAAAGCCGTACGGGTCTTTCTGGATACAGAAAATGCCCTGGCCAGCACATTCTCCAAATCTCTCACCAATTGAAAACGTCTGGTCAATGGTGGCCGAGCAACTGGCTCGTCGCAATACGCCAGTCACTACTCTTGATGAACTGTGGTATCCTGTTGCAGCTGCATGGGCAGCTGTACCTGTACACCTCCCTTCCAAGCTCTCTTTGACTCAATGCCCAGGCGTATCATGGCCGTTATTACGGCCAGAGGTGGTTGTTCTGGGTACTGATTTCTCAGGATCTATGCACCCAAATTGCGTGAAAATGTAATCACATGTCAGTTCTACTATAATATATTTGTCCAACGAATACCCGTTTATCATCTGCATTTCTTCTTGGTGTAGCAATTTTAATGGCCAGTAGTATACTTCCCTACGTGAGTCATCCATCAATAATACACATTTTTCCGACGACAAATGACTTCGCGGTGACCTTGGATGCAGAAGACTGCATTTTCGCTGTCTATGTGAGATTCTTTCCTGAAAATGACCTCCACGCAATAGTTTATCAATTCGAGGAAAGATGAAGAAGTCACCTTTGCTATTTCAGGAGGATACAATGCCTGAGGTATAATGTGGTAGCCAAAAGAAGCAGCATGTGTGACTTCGGCCATTATAGGATGAGCTGGGTCGTCGCCGCGGAGCAGAAACATTCCCTTTGCACATCTTTTCCGTGACGCTTCGTCTTGCTAGCCTCTCGTAATCTAGTTGCAAGGTTTCGGTAATATGTTCATGTGTCGCTTTCCCCCATATGAGCGCAATATGCCAGTACCACACCATGGCAGTCCCAAAAGAATAGTCAGCATTAACTTGCCGAATAATGGTGCAGTAAACGCTCAGCATCACTGTGTCCAGTGATGGCAGGGTAAACACTAAGCATCACATGACATGATGAATGTTGGGTAAACACTCACAGCCGGCCGGAGTGGCGCTACAGGCACTACAGTCTGGAACCGCGTGGCCGCTACGGTCGCAGGTTCGAATCCTGGCTCGGGCATCGATGTGTGTGATGTCCTTAGGTTAGTTAGGTTTAAGTAGTTCTAAGTTCTAGGGGTCTGATGACCTCAGAAGTTAAGTCCCATAGTGCTCAGAGCCATTTGAACCATTCAAACAGTCACCACCTCTGTGCCTGAAGACGGTTGTGTAAACACACAGTGTCACTGTGCCTCATGATGGTTGGGTAAACACTCAGCATCACTGTTGCCAATGACAGTTCAGTAAACATTCAGCATCACTGTACCCAGTGATGTGTTAGTAAACACTCAGCTTCGCGTTACCCAGTGATGGTTGGGTAAAAATTCAGTCTCACTGTGCCTAATGATGGTCGGTTAAACACTAGGTATCACCATTCCCGATGATGACTGCATAACAATCAGCTTCACCTTGCCCGATGATGACTGGGTAAACACACAATACCACCATGCCTGATGATGGTTTGGTAAACATCCAGTAATGCTGTGTCTGTTGATGTTTGGGTAAACGCTCAGCATCAGCTTGCCTAATGGTGGGTGAGCAAACACTCAGTGTCACCGTGCGCAATGACGGTTGGGTGCTCGCCTTTTTCGGTGGTGGTGATTCCATATGCTGCCACTATTTCCTTTGCACGTTTGTCTCACAGTCTTGCTAATGCACTCAACACTCATCCGAATAGTGAGGCGGCAAAATAAATCATCTGGTTCCATCTGACAGAGCTGCAACATTTCTGCTGCTATCTCGGCTCGTTGGTATTTTAGAATGGTCGCGAGCTGTCGAGTAACCCAGCGGGTGGCTTCTTTGTCGTATTCAAAATGACGTGTAGGATGTTGACAACTGATTCGTGACTGATTTTCAGTTTTTCCACAATCGTGACGGTTGTGGTACGCCGGCTTTCGACCTCCAGCGCCTCCAATTCCCTTTCGATTCCCAGTTCTTCAGAGGGAGGTGTGCTACCACTTTGTTTTTCATCGTTCGTACTTGCTTGACCACAGACGATAACTTAAATTCTATTAAGTCAGACTTTCCATCCTCAAGGGCCAGCAACAGCTATTTTTCTGGCAATTCTGATTTACTTGGAATACCCGTTCATTCGTGTTCATCTTATAATTACTTTTCGAGAACGTACCAAAAAATGTTCAAATGTATGTGAAATCTTATGGGACTTAACTGCTAAGGTCATCAGTCCTGCCCGCATCTCGTGGTCGTGCGGTAGCGTTCTCGCTTCTCACGCCCGGGTTCCCGGGTTCGATTCCCGGCGGGGTCAGGGATTTTCTCTGCCTCGTGATGGCTGGGTGTTGTGTGATGTCCTTAGGTTAGTTAGGTTTAAGTAGTTCTAAGTTCTAGGGGACTGATGACCTCAGATGTTAAGTCCCATAGTGCTCAGAGCCATTTGAACCATTTTTTTCATCAGTCCCCAAGCTTACACACTACTTAACCTAAAGTATCCTAAGGACAAACACACACACCCATGCCCGAGGGAGGACTCGAACCTCTGCCGGGACCAGCCGCACAGTCCATGACTGCAGCGCCAAGACCGCTCGGCTAATCCCGCGCAGCGAGAATCTACCCACTCCGTTAAAATTGTGGCATTTCTCGTTTGTAATGGGATAACTGGACACATTTCATTTAACTGCTAATTGTCCCAACCTCCCGTTCATGAGCGCTGAAATCATAATATACACGCTAACGCGAAAATCAAAAACATAAACTTTTGTTCTTTGCGGCCTACAATGAAAAATGTCTTTTAAATGACACGAGACGGAAATCTGTAGATGTCATGTACATGTACGGACAGGCAAATGATTACAATTTCAGAAAGACTGGTGATTTTTTCAAGAGAGAGGACGTCATAAGTTGCGTTAGTCATCGGGACTCAACAATGAAGACAATTCTATTCCAGTGAATCAAATTCCAAGCCAAAGTCGTGTCTGGAGACGCCACGGATGGCGATCGGATACCAAGCTGACTGTCGCTCGCCGTTCAGCCTGACAACTGGGAATGATGGTCTGGGGTGCTATTTCTTTTAATAGCAAAACCCCTCTGTTTGTCATCCGCGGCACCCGTACAGCACAGAGATACGTCGAGGTGTTCTACGCCCTGTTTTATTGCCCTTCATTGGAGGCCACCCCGGGCTTACATTTCAGCAAAATAATGTCCGCCCGCACATGACGAGAGTTTCTACTGCTTTTCTTCGCGCTTGCCAAAACTCACATTGGTCAGAAAGGTTGCCGCATCTCTCCCCAGTGGAGAATGTTTGGAGCATTATGGGCAGGGTCCTCTATACAGCTCGTGATTTTAACGATCTAACGAGCCGATTGGACAGACTTTGGCGCGATATCTCTCAGGAGGACATTCAACAACTGTATCAATCGATGCAAAGCATAAGGGCAAGAGACAGACCAACGCGTTATTAACTTGCTTAATTTGTGAAGCTCTTTGTCTTCAATAACTCATCCATTTTTCTGAATTGTAATCATCTGTTTATCTGTAGGTGTATATCACATTTACTTATTTCCGTCGTATTCGGATAAAACATTCGTGTTGCGTCGTTTTTTCTTTTTTTATTAGAGTGTGTTATAGATCAGGTCAAATGCCCATCAGCATGAAACTAATAAACAAAACCCCGAAAATGCGCAGTGGATAAGTCAGTAAAATATCTGTTTGAGGTCCTGAATGGGAATCAGACTGTGTGTTACATAATAATCTTCCTACACGTTTAGTTCGAACTCAAAGAATCGATATCGGTTTCAAGGAGTAATTGCACTGTACTGCTGTAATTTCATGTGATATTCTTCAAATTAATGAAACATTGCATAACAGTGTAAGTTGTCGAATTAATCATCACTTTTCAACATTATCACTCATACGTCTTCATGAAATAAAACTATCTTGGCCGCGCGGAGTGGCTGCACTGTTAGAGGCGCCATGTCACGGATTGCGCGGTCCCTCCCGCCGGAGGTTAGAGGCTTCCCTCGGGCATGGGTATCTGTATGTTGTACTTAGCATAAGTTAGTTTAAGCAGTGTGTAAGTCCAGCGACCGATGAGCTCAGCAGTTTCGTCCCTTAGGAATTCACACACATTTTTCCCTTGGGATATATGTGAATCTCCGATACTTCTAAAATACATACAATGAATCTTCTAATCCCCAGCTATCTTTTTAGGCGTTTCAGTCAATATTAACAATAAATTAATTGTGATAAGTTGACCTGGTTCAAAAATGGCTCTGAGCACTATGGAACTTAACTTCTGAGGTCATCAGTCCCGTAGAACTTAGAACTACTTAAACATAACTAACCTAAGGTCATTACACACATCCAAGCCCGAGGCAGGATTCGAACCTTCGATCGTAGCGGTCGCGCGGTTCCGGACTGAAGCGCCTAGAACCGCTCGGCCACCACCGCCGGCAGTTGACCTGGCTAATTTCGATATATGAGCCAGTTATTTATACAATACAAAGACTGGCTCTATGCAGTCCTAAAGCATCGACTGTACACCGACCAGCGCAGCGTCGCGCAACAGCATCAAGAAAGCGCTGACCCATGCGCCAATGGTGAGAGAGGGCAGTGACGCACCTCCAGAAAAGCAGAGTTGATCGCCCCCTGTCAACGCTGACTTAACCAGCCACTCATCGCTGGTCGAGCCCAGTTCGGTCGCAAACTTCGAAAGCATCAGTACTGACTTCTAGAAAGACGATACTTAGCCTGAGTTCTGGGAGTAGTTATAGTGAACTATAGTGAATTACTTGTTAGAGGCACAAGTAGCACATCAGATTAAATTATATTTATCTTCTTTTTAAAAGTAAAGTATTAAAACCATCGTCAAATGTTCCATAAAAATGATTTGGATTCCTGATAGCGTGCATTGCAACTTTCTCCTCCTCGTTTGTGTCTGTGGTAACACATATAATAGCCTATACAACAGGCAACCACAGTTAAAATCAAATTTTCATTAAATATTCTTGGCCTCTGGATGCTGCTTGTCCCTATAGTCCCAGGATTATGGAGGAATGATGGCAAAAAATGATGCCCGAAAATAAAAAATTTGAGCGTATAGGAAAATAAATTTTAAATAATGTTTCTTTTTTATGAAGCTCACACCAAGATGGTGAAAACCCGCGAAGTTGCAAAAAACGGTTTTTCTTAAATAAGAAAAATTGTAAAGACAAAAAGTTTTAGAGCTTTCCAATTGTTGACTTTTAGTAAGTATAGATTGCTTTATTTCGTTTCGAAATCTATTCAAAAAAGCTTTAAAAATTAGGTTCTCTGTAACTCTTTAACATTCACATTCGCGCGCCTGCTATTTACTTTAAGTATCGTCCGCGGTTAGTGAGAAAAGTACTTTTTATGTATAAAGACTGAAAAAGCGAGAGAAATTTTGTATCAAGGCCGGGAATCGAACGCGGATCTCCCGCTGTCTAGGAGCCCATGTAAACAGGTACTCGTCAGCATTTAATTTCTTCTTTCTTCTTGTACTCAACACAAATGGCATAGATGGATCAAGTGTCCCATATGGAACTTTAGATAAGAGTCCAGTTGTCTCAGCTATACTCCAAGTTTTCCATGTCAAAATGTTAGCATCTGGAAATGCTTCAAGGCCACCATAATCACAATGATTGCCCCATACTACAGCTAGTGTGAGCCATGTACTACCTCCAAATACAGCCTGTACATCACAGGTGAAGTTCAAACGAAGGCCCCGAAAGACATTTGGACCTCCTATCAATTGTTGCTTGTTAAACTGTCCAGCCAAGTCAATATCAATTGCCTTCAATGCACTAAGACGGTTCACACAGCTGCACTGATTATCCTGTCACGCCTCCGTTAGTGGCTGCACCTGCCTAGCAAGCATGTGATCCAGTTTCGGTTTACTGCCTTGGTGCAAATTTTCACTCGCCCCTTCAGTCTATATACATAAAATCATATATGTTGTTGTTCGTGTGGTCTTCAGTCCAGAGACTGGTTTGATGCAGCTCTCCATGCTACTCTATCCTGTGCAAGCTGCTTCATCTCCAAGTACCTACTGCAACCTACATCCTTCTCAATCTGTTTAGTGTATTCGTCTCTTGGTCTCCCTCTACGATTTTTACCCTCCACGCTGCCCCCCGGTACTAAATTGGTGATCTCTTGATGCCTCATAACATGTCCTATCAACCAATCTCTTCTTCTAGTCATGTTGTGCCACAAATTTCCCCTTCTCCCCAATTCAGTACCTCCTCATTAGTTACGTGATCTACTCATCTAATCTTCAGCATTCTTCTGTAGCACCACATTTCGAAAGCTTCTATTCTCTTCTTGTCCAAACTAGTTATCGTCCATGTTTCACTTCCATACATCGCTATACTCCATACAAATACTTTCAGAAACGACTTCCTGACACTTAAATCTATACTCGATGTTAACAAATTTCTCTCCTTCAGAAACGCTTTCCTTTCCATTCCGAGTCTACATTTTATATCCTCTCTACTTCGACCATCATCAGTTATTTTGCTCCCAAAATAGCAAAACTCATCTTCTACTTTAAGTGTCTCATTTCCTAATCTAATTCCCACAGCATCACCTGATTTAATTCGACTACATTCCATTATCCTCGTTTTACTTTTGTTGATGTTCATCTTATATCCTGCTTTCAAGAAACTGTCCATTCCGCTGAACTGCTCTTCAAGGTCCTTTGCTGTCTCTGACAGAATTACAATGTCATCGGCAAACCTCAAAGTTTTTATTTCTTCTCCATGGATTTTAATTCCTACTCCAAATTTTTCTTTTGTTTCCTTTACTGCTTGCTAAATATACACACTGAACAACATCGGTGAAAGGCTATAACGCTGTCTCACTCCTTTCCCAACCACTGCTTTCCTTTCATGCCCCTCGACTCTTATAACTGCCATCGGGTTCTGTACAAATTGTAAATAGCCTTTCGCTCCCTGTATTTTACTCCTACCACCTTCAGAATTTGAAAGAAAGTATTCCAGTCAATATTGTCAAAAGCTTTCCCTAAAACTACAAATGTTAGAAACGTTGGTTTGACTGTCCTTAATCTATCTTCTAAGATAAGCCGTAGGGCCAGTATTGCGTCACGTGTTCCAACATTTCTAAGGAATCCAAACTGATCTTTCCCGGCTTCTATCAGTTTTTCCATTCGTCTGTAAAGAGTTCGTGTTAGTATTTCGCAGCCGTGACTTATTAAACTGATAGTTCAGTAATTTTCACATGTCAGATGTCAACATCTGGTTTCTTTGGGATTGGAATTATTATATTCTTCTTGAAGTCTGAAGGTATTTCGCCTGTCTCATACATCTTGCTCATCAAACGGAAGAGTTTCTCATGGCTGGCTCTCCCAATACTATCAGTTGCTCCAAAGGAATGTTGTCTACTCTCGGAGCTTTGTATCGACTCAGGCCTTCAGTGATCTGTCAGACTCTTCAAGCAATATATCTCCCATTTTATCTTCATATATGCCCTCCTTCACGTCCATAATATTACCGTCAGGTACATCGCCCTTATATAAGCGCTCTGAATACTCCTTCCAATTTTCTGCTTTCCATTCTTTGCTTAGAACTGGTTTCCATCTGAGCTCTTGATATTCCCACAGGTGGTTCTCTTTCCTCCAAAGGTCTCTTTAATTTTCCTGTAGGCGGTATCTATCTTACTCCTAGTGAGATAAGCCTCTACATCCTTACGTTTGTCCTCTAGCCATCGCTGCTTAGCCATTTTTCACTTCCTGTCGATCTCATTTTTGAGACTTTGTACTCATTTTTGCCTGTTTCGTTTATTGCGTTTTTATATTTTCTCCTTCATCAATTAAATTCAATGTCTCTTCTGTTACCCAAGGATTTCTACTAGCCCTAGTCTTTTTACCTACTTGAACCTCAGCTGCCTTCACTATTTTATCTCTCAAAGCTACCCATTCTTCTTCTACTGTATTTTTTTCCGCCGTATTTGTCAATTGTTCGCTAATGCTCTCTTTTTATGGCCAGGGTCCACATCCGCTCCTGGAAATGTCTTACAATTTAAAACCTGGTTCCTAAATCTCTGTCTTACCGTTATCTAATCTATCTGAAACCTTCCAATGTCTCCACGCCTCTTCCACGTATATAACCTTATTCCTTGATTCTTGAACCTAGTGTTAGCTATGATTAAGTTATGTTCTGCGCAGAATTCTACCAGGGGGCTTCCTCTTTCATTCCTTACCCTCATTTCATATTCAGTCACTTACTTTTCCTTCTCTTCCTTTTCCTATTATCGAATTCCAGTCCCAATTGACTATTTAATTTTCGTCTCCCTTCAGTATCTGAATAATTTCTTTTATCTAATCGTACATTTCTTCAATCTCTTCATCATCTGCGAAGCTAGTTGGCATATAAACTTGTACTACTGTGGTAAGCGTGGGCTTCGTGTCTATCTTGGCTACAATAATGCGTACACTTTGCTGTTCGTAGTAGTTTACCCGTACTCCTATTTTTTATTCATTATTAGACCTATTCCTGCATTACACCTATTTCATTTTGTATTTATGACACTGTAGTCAACTGACCAGAAGTCTTGTTCTTCCCGCCACCGAAGTTCGCTAATTCCCACTACATCTAATTTTAAGCTATCCATTTCTCTTTCTAAATTTTCTAACCTACCTGCCCGATTAAGGGATCTGACATTCCACGCTTCGACCCGTAGAACGCAAGTTTTCTCTCTCCTGATAACGACGTCCTCCTGAGTAGTCCCTGCCCGGAGATCTGAATGGGGGACTATTTGGCACCGGAATATTTTACCCAAGAGGAAGCCATCATCATTTGACCGTACAGTAAAGCTGCACGCCCTCGGGAAAAGTTACGGCTCTAGTTTCCCCTTGCTTTCAGCCGTTTTCGCAATACCATCACAGCAAGGCCGTTTTGGTTGATGTTACACGGCCAGATCAGTCACTCATCCAGACTGTTGCCCTGAAACTATTGAAAAGGCTGCTGCCCCTCTTCAGAAACTACACGTTTGTCTGGCCTCTCAACAAATACCCCTCCGTTATGGTTGCACCTGCGGTACGGCTGTCGGTATCGCTGAGGCTCGCAAGCCTCCCCACCAGCGGCAAGGTCCATGGTTCATGGGGGGGGATCATCCCTGTATGAGATGGTAAACCCTCTGAAATTGTGTCATTTCATTTGGAAAAGTACTTGTTTGAAACATTAAAAATGTTATTTATTTTTCGAGGTGTATGTATTTTTTGGAAGAAAGGTGCTCTCGATAATTGATTAGATCTCTCGACGGATGCCCCTATACTAAAGGTTTTAGTCTTATTTCATCGCAAAGAGTTGTGCTATCATTCTATTGAACAATTTTTGCGCTTTCCTTAATTGTAAATATCGAAAAAGTCTTTAAAAATTTGGACTTTTGTTGGGCGTGTTCTTTTAACTAACTGTCTCAAATTTTACTTTGTGGAAATAAATAAAAAAAAAAAAAGAGGCTGCTAACACTTTTTCACGAGTTAAAAAAATTCTCTGATCTTCTGGAGCAAAGATAACAGATTTTTATCCAATTATCTTAATGTTTATTTTATGAAAATAAGTTTCAAAGAAAGAAGTTGCTGACTTTTTTCACGTATAAAAATTTTTAGTATGTTTTGGAACCGAGATAACTTTAAAAAAATGTAGCGGACGCAATTAACAGTTTCCAGCTTTGCGCTTGATGGAGGTTAATACTGGATACTTACGTTTTCAAAAAAACAGTGCTAGGGTATGTTTAACTGATTTTTAGTGTTAGTGATTGAGTAATGAAGTTAAGGGTGCAAACGCGAAGTGCGTCACGTGTAGCGGGCGGCGGAGTGGGGGATATCGGCGCGAGTTTGATAACTGGCTCTAAACGACCACCACTTGCATAATCTCTGATATCTTGCCTTGTGGATGCGAGCTAACTTCCCAGAGATGTTCGGGCTCACATGTGGTTCCTCTTCATCGAAATGTCTTGGCTCAAACTCGTCTAGGGGTTGAAAAGCACGTGTCACATTACACGCCATAAATTAGACACTTGTGACCCTTTGGTTAAATTGTCTGGTTGATTGCAAGTTTGCGAAATTGTATGAAACATACAACGTTAATATTGCATAACAATATTGGGAGCTAAATTTACTACCCATAAATGATGTAGGCAACAGTTGCGATTTGGTTAGAATAATGTTAATAGCGAGAGTGGTCGTATTTAGAATTACTATTACAATCGAGCGCATATCCATTTGACACAGTCCAATCATTCACAATCTGATCGCGAATTACAAGTGCAATACTCCACCTCGCTCACTACATGATAAGTTAGAGTTCACAGCAGGCGCATGGCTGCTCACCACTCAGTGACTAAGTCCTGCAATACCACACAACGCGAAATTTTCTAAGTCGTTTTACTTCCTAGCTACCTAAAGACCGACTGTCTGCTTTCGCGTCTCCAACCGCACTGTCCATCTGCCCGTCCCCGGCCACGTTTCCCCGCGTGCCGAGCAGCCTCGCTCAACTGAACTCTGATTGGCTACAGCTTATTATACATTATTTTACATTTTAGCATATTTAAATAATCAAAGCTTGACCACTTTCATGTTCAAAATAAAGTAATAATATCCATTACATAATAAATGTTAAGGTCTCTTACATAAAACCAATCCAATTTCCTTCTTAACTTTCAATGTCACAGCCAGTACCCTTCCACCAACGTGCTTTATGATAAATAAAAAAAAGAACAAAGTAACTATTATGTACTAAACTTCACAACAAATATTCTATGATTCAATATTCTATGATTCAATAAGGTGTTATGATGTCATCGTTCAATGTGTTTTGTGTGGAGGAAATGATGATCTGATGTTAAACTGAAAATACTGATAATTTTAAACAAATAAAATTGCAGAGTTGATATTTACAACATTTGTCATTTTAATGATGCGCTTCTATATGAAATGTCGATCGTTAACATCGACCAATGCGTTCAGATTTTAGCATTCAAGTATTTGTTACAAATCTGGTTAATTTCACTTTAACAGTAAATCATAAACTATTCTAGATATGATCAATATTCAAGATTTTTTGGGATAACCACGAAAATTTATGAGGGACGGTGGATTAAAATTACTCTGGCTTTATTTCCTGATTTAGTACAGAATTAAATAGTTTTCATGAATGTTTCCCTTTATGGCCGATCTTAGGTCTGCCGTATTTAACACTGCTAAGTCTCCCTGGCCACAAAGGGTTTGTACGGGGTTTCCCTATGGCGTAGGTTCTCGTCTGTCTCACTCGCACAATTCAGCGCTTAGGCCTCATCCAGCACAACAGACGGCTGTGAGTTTCCCCATCTCGTGGCAAAGCTGCGCTCTTTGTGGTACATGGTCCTGGAAGACAGGCTTCATTTCACAATTCCTGGAGGCTGACTCAGTCGACCATATAGTTAAATGAGAGCAAAATGGACATTAATTTACACGCCTCCACTTCATAACACGTTATTGTGCCATGTGTGTTATGAAGTAGCACCCAAATTTACAAGACACAAATTCATGATACAAAAATGTAAATATCCTAAGAGCCACATCAATAGTGTAATTATCTGTTGTGGTGTTGATGCAGCATGCTTTAAATTTAAGAAAAAACTTATATCTAACATAAATTATGAATTGTGGCATTATATTTAAATACCATATAAAACTATACATCTATCGACTGTCTATTGAAATACCACAGAAATATCAACGCCACTGCGATCACTTTTACAGAACCTTTCGTCACAACGAAGTCTCTAGCGGCGCTCCACAGATTCGGATTCGTGTACCACGCCGAAATTCTGTATGGCTCTGCATTCCATCGCCATCGTTTTGCGGTAATAAATCTGTTGAAATACGAATCGGGTGTAGATAACAGAAAACAAACACTTTCTGAAACCACCCAGGATCTGCAGTGAACACTTCCCCCAGTGGAATCGCAAAAACAGATCTAAACTACACAGTAAACTATTGATTGATAGCGTTTGCAAGATACTTGTAAATTCTTCAGTGATTCCGACACGTTATTCAAGTCCCACTGGAGACATGCATCTCGTGACAGATTTCCAATCGACTTCGTCGGTAAATTAATATTTTCTTTTAATTTAAATAACTCCCTTAGACTCAAAACTAATAACAAATATGAACAAATCTCACCCCTCTTTTAATTCCGCGCAGTGAAGCTGCGTACACATATCGATACTCCATACAATAATAAATTATTCCCCAAAATATTCTCACATAAGTAGAATAAACATACATCTGTCTTCCTAGGTAAGCATTATTAATTTTCATTTTCCAAGTTTCTCCGAACACAATGCACCCAAATATTCGTGACCAAAACTTATAATTTGGAAATTACAACAAACATAAAACCATCCAAAAACTTAAGCCTAACACATACACACACATAAATAAATCCCTTATATGACCCCAAAAACCTAATTTATACCCGTACTGTGCACTGATTTTTGACTTGAGACCGTTCACCAAATAATCTGTTTATAATTGCACAGACCTTGTGCCAAAAAATCCTTATGCGACGAAACAACAAACGAGCTACAATAAATCCTGAAATAAAACATTTCAAATTACCCCACAGATACACTTATTTCTTAAACTACTTTTCCCTTTTTTTCCATCTCTAGCATACAAAGATCCTGTTCGAAACATCCCTCAATTTCGTACTCGTTCCAAAGTAATTCATTAAATGCTTCTTTCACACCAATTTCATTTTTCTCCCTTCCAAACATCTCACTATCTTAAACTTCTCTCGATTCCATAAATGAGGCAGTAACGATCGTAATGTTCTACCGTACCACCGCCAATCAGTTACAGCAAAATCACATTCCTCCTTAAGACAAAATTTTGTCCAAATATAATTTTCTATATTAGAATCAAACTCACTTATTCTCCATTAAAATTATCAACATTAGTAGCTACAACATCATTATCATGAAATAAAGCATTACTTTTTACTTCCACGTCATTACAAACACCTTCACAAACAGCACTTCCAACAGCCGCTGATATATCATACAACTCGCCACATAAAACCTCATTTACCTCCGTCGGCAATCACCAATATAAGAATCGTTCGTAGTTTCACCACCCTCTGCCATTACATCACATTGTAGCTACAGCGTCGTGCAATTTCAGAATCAACAGCACCATTAAATTCCGCTGAGCTTTGATTTAAACCTGAGCATAATACATTTTACTCTCCTACACGCTCCTGCACCACATTAATTTCAGATCACACATCAAATTCAGATTCACATTCGTTGTCAAACAAACCTTTAAGATCCACAGATTCATCCAGACTTTCGGGTTCACTGACATTAGAAGAAAGACATGCACTGCCTTCTCTGAAGTATCAATACCAGCAGATACAACTTTTTAACTTCAGCATATAAAACATCATTACTACCTTCTTGTAAAAATAGTTCACAATATCCGCCGATACACACACAAATTCATTAGCAGCTGACGAGACTAATGCTATGCAATCCTTATTAACCTCCTTAACAACTTTCACCGTCACAATATCACCTGAAAGATCATCACCTTCATCACTGTAATCGTTACCGCTGGTTAGCACCTCTTTATAATTTTCTATACCATCTAATTCCACCAAATTCAGCTCCACCTCAGCCTCCTTTTGGCACGTAGAATTTTTCATTGTATTAACATTCACACACTCTTTCCTCACACATTCATAAAACAAGTCACTTAGCCCTAAATCCTCGTCATCGCCTTTTTCGTTATCTTTCATTATCTTAGGATTACGCATTTTACGTACGATCTGATTTGAAAATTTACCTATTTGATTCTCATCTCTTACTAATTTCATTTCAAAATTCTGACGCCTTTCTGCCGATTTATTGACACCTATCACACTTCCGTTTACTCGCGTGCTATTCATCGCTGGTTTATTTTGTCATCTCTAGACGCGAGTTGCGGCGAAACAGAGTCCCGATCTCCAATCACGTTGGTTCATTTCGCCAGGTGCCGGTCCCTCAAATCTACGTTCCTGGTGTCAGTCCGTGTCACGAAAGCATCCGTTCCTAATACCCCTCTGAAATTTATCATTGGATGTGTTCCTGTTATCGTTTCCCTTATTAAAACTGCCGTTTGCGTTCCGTTGATAACTTCCCGGATGTCTTTCACAGCAGTTACTCGGACTGTAGTTATGATTTCCACTCTGAAAACTATTTGCCTGCTTACTTTGCGGTTTAAATTTCAACGCCCGTTCTAATGTTCGTACAAAGTCCAAAAATTCTTCTATTGAGTTGCTAGAACTGTGCACTAAATCCCACTGCAAATTTTCCGGTAACTGCCTTTTCAACGTCGTAATTTCAGTAAGCACTCCCAGTGGACGTTACACGTGCATTTTCTCGTAAGTTCACGTTTACAAAATTCTAGCATCGACCCGTTCCAATATTTAAATGTTGGCTCGTTCAGAAACTCATTTTGGAGTCGTGTTTGCTTCACTTCACTCCAGAACTTGTTCAGGAAACTGCTTTCAAATATTTCGTCGGTAGTGAACGTATCACTTTGTATATTTGCCCATGATTGCGGCTCTCCTTCCAAATGTCTTTTCACGAATTTTATCTTCGCGTCGTCGGACATTCATTCCCCTTATAAAACCATCCCTGCATGCTGCTAGAAAATTTACTGAGTGATATTTCTCCAAAACATTTGACCAATTCCGAGTTCACCCACGGAACACTGATCACTGTAGGTGTTTGATGTGCAGCTAAAGAATTAAATTCGTTTTTTATTTCATTGATTTGCTTTTTAACTTCACCATTTTTAATTTTAATGCCAGATCCTACTTGTGCCTTTATTTTATCTACTTCTTTTTCCCCTTTACTTATTCGCACGGATAAGTTGCTAATAGCCTCTGTCGTCTCAGCCATTAGAGCATCTTGCCTACTAATACAGCTTCTTACGTTGCGTCCCAGATTTGCCTACAACTTCTCCATCTTATCACTGAAATTTTTCTCCGCTTGATCTACCTTAGAGTCAAGTGTCTCAACTTCATCAGAAATTTTTCCCACTTTATCCCGAATGGTTTTTAATTTTCCATCTTTCAATTCCTCGATTCCACTAGTAATTTTACCTACTTTGTCTTTCACAGCCGAAGCTATTTCGTATCGAACCGAATCAATTTTTAAATTTACGTCACCCATATCGGTTTCAACAGAATCAATTTTGAATCCCAATCCTCTTATCATTTGCATTAATTGCGACACCATGTCTCCACCAAATTCATCTCCCTTGCTTGATTTCTGACTATTTGCCTTACTAAATTCACCGCCGGTCACGCTCTCCCGCCCCGAATTTGGGCTATGCGGCTCGCTCGTTTTTTTGGACCCACACAAACCGGCCGCCTGCTTAATATTAGCGACGTCTAGTATTGACGATTGAACTACAGAATCATACATAATCCCACTATCAGCGCAGGTACTTAGCTTTGTCGTGCTATATCGTTCCGCCATGGTATTGCTGCCGATGTTGCAGTTGGAGCCGACGCTGAAAATCTCGTAGCCTCTGCTGTGGTACTGCAACCACCGCTGCGCGATATCGCCGTTCAAGATGCCGCTGCTTTCTGGAACCAAGTGTTGTCGATGTCACCTCTTCTTCCGCGTTATTTTTTTTATCACTCCTAACCACTGCTAAAACTCGGTGCACACAACTGTTGCAAAATTCGTAGCTCAGAGCCCCCACGCAAATTGTGTAACCTGCCACATACTTGGGACCTAGATAACAGAATGCTGTTAACGGTGAGAATTACAAATGTAATTTCACAACTATTAAAGAAATGTAAAAAATGGGACAAATGGCTCTGAGCACTATTGGACTTAACATCTGAGTTCATCAGTCCCCTAGAACTTAGAACTACTTAAACTTACCTAACCTAAGGACATCACACACATCCATGACCGAGGCAGGATTCGAACCTGCGACCGTAGCGGTTGCGCGGTTCCAGACTGTAGGGCCTAGAACCGCTCGGCGACCCTGGATGGCCCGCGATACCATACAACGCGAAATTTTCTAAGTCGCTTCACTTCCTAGCTACCTAAAGACCGATCGTCCGCTTTCGAATTCCCACCCGCACTGTCCATCTGCCCGTCCCCGGCCGCGTTTCCCGATCGCTGAACATCCTCGCTCAACTGACTAGGGCAGTTCCTTTTCCTGAAGCCGTCCATCTGATTGGCTACAGCTTATTCTACATTATTTGACATTTCAAAATATTACAATAATCAAAGGTTGACAAGTTTCAAGTTCTAAATGAAGCAACAATAATATCCATTACATAATAAGTGTTAAATTCTTTTACATAAAACCAATACAATTTCCTTCTTAACTTTCAATGTCACGGCCAGTAGCGTTGCACCAATGTGCTTTCTGATAAATAAATAAAGAACAACAAATATTCTATTACCTAATGTTTCAATAAGATGTTACGCTATCATAGTTCAATGTGTTTTGTGTGGAGGAAATGATGATCTTATGCTTAACTGAAAATACTGATAATTTAAATTTACTGTATCTTTTAAACAAATAAAATTACACTGTCGATTTTTACAACATTTGTCATTTTAATGATGCGCTTCTATATGAAATGTAGTTCGTTAAGATCGACCAAAGCGTTCAGATTTTAGGATTCAAGCCTTTGTTACAAAACTGTTAATTTCACTCTAACAGTAAATCCTAAACTATTATAGATATGATCAATATTCAAGATTTATTGGGATAACCATGAAAATTTATGAAGGATGGTAGATTAAAATTACTCTGGCTTCATTCCTTGAATTACTGCAGAATGATTCCTTTTATTGCTGATCTTACGTCTGCCATGTTTAACACTGCTACGTCTCCTTGGCCACAAAGAGCGTCTACAGGGTTTCTCTGTGACGTAGGTTCTCGTCTGTCCCACTCGCACACTACAGCGCTTAGGCCTCATTCAGCACAATAGACGACAGTGAATTTCCCCATCTCGTGGCAAAGATGCGCTCTTTCTGGCACACGTTCCTGGAAGACAGGGTTCATTTCACAATTCCTGAAGGCTGAGATTATTATATCATCAACATACCTTGTGTAATAAATTATCTTGTTTACTATCTGGGGGTTTTCTTTAAATAATTTACATTCTAAGTTATTGATGAAAATATCTGCAAGCTAACTGGCAAGGCAGCTACCCATAGCCAGGCACTCTTTCTGCTGGTATATTTTGTTATTAAAATAAAAGTAGTTGCGTGAGAGTACTAGTGTTAATAGATTAATGAATTCATATATTTCTGGTAATGCCAAATTTTTATGTTTAAGCAAATTGTTTTTAATTATTTCTATTGTTTCTTTGACCGGTATGTTTGTGTAGAAGTTTGTGATGTCAAGTGATGCAAACCTAGCAGTATCAGGAATCTGAATTTTCCATGGCTACGACCTAGCAAGGCGCCATTAACCATTTAAAGAGAGAATCTCACTTGTATCATCCAGAATGCTGTATACAAATGATGGATTAAAGTTAAGTATTCCAGAAGCTACGTACTTTTCTTTGTAGCATTCATTACGTATCCTGTTTCAGACTTAAGCACCTGCGTGAGTTGACGCGTGCATTTCGGCCTCCTCTTGCCCCACAGTGTTGGCTCTTCTGCCAACACTACAGCCTGAAACAGTTCTGTTTGACGTTTCATAGTACATTAAAATTAATTCCTGGTAACACGAGTCGTACACCACACCACACTGTGCTACATCGCTGATGGAACAAATGCTTAGGGCGTCTCCACCCGGCTGTTGCAACCTGAAGAGTCTCAGACTCCGTGCAAATATCTCTCCATACAAGTGTCACTCCGCACACGTTTTCCGCCCCCACAGATAGACGGGGTAAACAAGTACCGCGCCGTCAGTGCCGTGTGGGGGTGTGGGGGAGGGGGTTGGGGGTCACCCTCTGCACTGCATGAAGTTCCCCAATTTGTTGGTGTATAAATGCGGACTGTTCAACGTGTGTGTTTATAATGGGAAGTGAACCACTCGCAGAGATGTAATACGGCGTAAAACGAGAGGTTATGCAAAGTTTGTAATGTATAGGATGTGGGTATGAGTATTACGTAACACAGAAATTGGACAACAAGTGATTGGAGGATCTAATGTTGTCCGACGAGTAGCGATTTTGCCTCTCTTCGAGTAATCTAAGGCGTAGATTGCACCGTCGTCCCAGATAGGCGGTTCAGAACTTTATCTGAACTAGTTGTCAGTCATATTTTACGAAGGATGCTTTTCTGAATATTGCCTTTAAATTATGAAAAGTTGGCCAAAGAAGTCTTAAAACATTACTGCCTGTTGAACTCCGAACTTGGATGTGATGAAAAGATAGATAAAACCGTTTCCATGTAAGTGATGAAGTAGATGTGATTTATTTGTCAGTCATATTGAATCAATTATGGGTCCATGGACATCGTTTAAATTAATGCAAGTGATTGAAAGATATCGATATGTGGAAGATATCTTAAAAGATTTTTGTGTTCTATAACACAAGCTTTGTTGTAATTATGATTACTGTGAATATATTATGAGCAATGTGTTGGTAATAAAGAAGTGTGTGGCAACTACAACTGATTATTTCGGTGTTTCCTTAGGGACTACAACCCAACGCCTCCTGCAAAGCCTAGTTGCTTTTATCGTTACGTCGACGGCACTTTCTTTGTCTGGTCTCATGGATGTAAAAATCTGGGAGAATCCTCGGGCCACATCAGTAATATCTATGACAACATCAATTTCACGATGGAGATAGAAATCAATAGTGTTGGTCCTCGTCCGCCGTAAAGGAAATGGACGCCTCAGCCACAGCGTTTACCAGAATCCCATACACGTGGACCTATGTCTGCACGCTGACAGCTCAAAAATGGTTCAAATGGCTCTGAGCACTATGGGACTTAACATCTGAGGTCATCAGTCCCCTAGAACGTAGAACTACTTAAACCTAACCTAAGGACATCACACACGTCCATGCCCGAGGCAGGATTCGAACCTGCGACCGTAGCGGTAACGCGGTTCCAGACTGACGCGCTTAGAACCGCTCGGCCATACCGGCCGGCTACGCTGACAGCTTTCACCATCCGTCGCAGAAACGTTCTGTTCTGAAGACCTTGGCCCATCGACCTGAAGTCATCTCAGACGCTGAAAACCTAAGCCACTTACGGAAAGTATTCAAGGAAAACGGCTACAACCTCCAGATTTCGTAAGTCATCCTTTCCAAAACACCGAAGGAGAAGAACCGCGAAAAATGGACGGTGTGCGTGCAACAACAGATCGTCTCGGAACACAGTACAGAGCTACTACGCATTCACTTCACAACAGATGTTCTAGGTGGCCCCCACGGGATTGCAGGTGACAGGGACAGTAGCGGCTGTGGCGGATGCACACAATCGTACTTTGACACACTCCACTTGTCCGGTGCTTGTACTAGGATTTGTCTCAGTATCCTGCCCGACACGGTCCGCAGCTCGTGGTCTAGTGGCTAGCGTTGCTGCCTCTGTATAACGGGGTCCCGGGTTCGGTTCCTGGCCGGCTCGGAGATTTTTTTCCGCTCGGGCACTGAGCGTTTGTGTTGTCGTAATCATTTCATCATCATTCGAGAAAACTACATGACTTGAAATTGAAAAGATTGGGAATTTGTACGGGCGCTGTTGAGCGCCCCGCAAGCCGAAAAATCATCAATCGTCGTCATCTACCACCCGGTCCACCAGATTTGATGCACGCACAGTCCACCGCCTCCCTGAACGTTCGTCTTCCTGAAAGGATCCATGATCACCCAAACGGCCAAAAAGGGCTTGAGATATGCGCTGTGGTTGGTGTCTGTGAGAGTATTTGTTTCAGTATAAGTGTTGTGGCGTTGCAAGACAGCCACGCCACTCGGGAGTAGCCGAAATGCACGCGTACACACACGCCGGCTGGCGTGAGGTCTGAAACAGGATACTTAATGAATGCTATAAAGAAAAGTACGGAGCTTCTGTTTGCTTAACTTTAATTCATCCTTGTGGTACATCGCTCTTGATAATACAAGTGAGACTCTCAGATATGGTTAATGGCGCCTTGCTAGGTCGTAGCCATGGACTTAGCTGAAGGCTATTCTGTCTCTCGGCAAATGAGAGAAAGGCTTCGTCAGTGTAGTCGCTAGCAAAGTCGTCGTACAACTGGGGACGAGTGCTAGTACGTCTCTCTAGACCTGCCGTGTGGTGGCGCTCGGTCTGCAATTACTGACAGTGGCGACACGCGGGTCCGACATGTACTAATGGACCGCGGCCGATTTAAAGCTACCACCTAGCAAGTGTGGTGTCTGGCGGTGACACCACAATAAGAGTGCTGCCTCTCGACCGTTTCCATCTGCTTGGCCGTACACAAACGCCATATCTGTTTGTTCCCTAGATGAATACCAGATCGTTCTGCTGCTGACAGTACGCTGCGTTAATCACACAATATGCAACTACCAAGGAACACACGTCACATGGTCAGAGGAACTATCATTCGTCAGCACCATCCACAGCGGCAATGATGCATTGCCAGACACATGATCGTAGGACCTTTTTTCCTCCATTCCCAGTCAAGTGTCCATCCCTGTAGTTTATGGGTTTTATTAATGTTTATCCTGTATGAGGACGGTAGCAGTAACCAAGAGACGGTCACCACTTGACAATGGCCGAGGAGAACTCGGCTGAAAGTTCGTAGACTTTAAACCACTTTACGCGTCTGGTAGCTCAACAGAATTTTATCAGTACATATCGCTGCGAAACCATACATTCAGGTAAGGTGTCTCTTGTTCAAATAAAACAGCAATTGAGAAACATATCTGCATTATTCTTCTTAAATGTAAGTCCTCACCTTAATGTATTCAGGAAGAACAGACAAACATAATACTTTATGGTCGGAAGGGGATTTTAACACCAGTTCTCCCTTATGCTGGTCCACTCTTCTAACCAATATATTTTATTCACCTGAGTAAGCTACGGAGGGGAACACGGCAAGTACCATAACCTCATTTCTCAGCAACTTTGCTCAGTAGGAGGGGAGCCAAAGTAAACGTGTCTCCGCTTATCCGTAGATACTCAGCACTTTCTAAGAAAACGACGGTCAACGTTTTCGAGGAACGTTATGTGCCTTTAGCGAGCGAGTAATCTAGCGGAAGCGGCGGCACAGTGGTTGGTCACAGCTGTGTGCTTCTGCGTCCCATGTTCTAAACCCAATAATCGCTTTAATTTTTATATTTGTTATCCATTTATCTACCCATTTCCGTAGAAGTTTACTACACCAGTGTTTTCCAATGTATACAGAAATAACATTGTGCTTGTTCGAGTACGAATTGTATGTCAGGTGAATGAATTAAAAAATAAATGAGAAATTTATTTGAAATTGTTTTCGGTTAAATTCCTATAGTATATCTTAATTCATAATCCAAGGAATGTACCAAATCTTGATGAAGAATAAACATGAGAATAAAGTATATGAATTAAGAATTGGTACAAGAATGAAATATAAGAATATAGGGATTTAAAAAGATTGTAAAAGCTGACATTCCCACGCTTACACATATGATACAGGATATTCAAAAATTCCCCTTTCGAACTTTTAGAATTTGTAGAGAACATAATATTTTAAATAGGAACCCACGACCGGAAACGTACCGTTTCCATTATAGGACGGTTTCATTTCCGATGTGCAACGCGTCCACGTCAGCAGAGGGAAAGAGAAAAGCCTCAGAGTTGCCTGTCCTGGTATGCAGTAGGGCAGACAGGGTGACGTGGACTACGTCAGACGGTCAGCTGATGTCGCTTAACGTCTGCCTTGATGCGAGACCGAGGGAGAATGGCTGGGCGGCCGCTGGACTACAAACTGAAGAGGCAACAGGTAGGATGGAGAGTGTGTACCCGGTCGCAGGTTCGAATCCTGCCTCGGGCATGGGTGTGTGTGATGTCCTTAGGTTAGTTAGGTTTAAGCAGTTCTAAGTTCTAGGGGACTTATGACCTAAGATGTTGAGTCCCATAGTGCTCAGAGCCATTTGAACCATTTTTTTTTACAGTGTGTACCAGAACATGCTTTGTAGGTACAATGTCTGTGACAAAGTTGGTGGTCGCTACATCGAGCCACTGTTGTAATGCATCAGTACTTACTGTCCTATATATATAGTATTCTGGGTACTTTTTGGTTTTGGAATAATGTAAACACATAATGTATAAGTGTTAACACAAACAAATGTGCTTAAGTCATAAATGCATGTTTCGTTAGCTTTTCTTTCGAATTATTACCTAATAATAGTACTGCTCATGTGTAATCCAATTTATCAAGTAGAAATGGATGATTTAATCATCTGAACTGAAACTGCCGTCGAATGAAAACGGCGCATTCCGGACATACGTTCATTGTGTACTCAGTTCCCTGTTCAAGACCCAGAAGATTGTAACGGGAATTTCCGAATACCCTGTATAACACTGGTTGGTTATAATTAAACTTTCCCATTTAACACGTTGTAATACGGAAACTAGTTACCGTACGAATACCAAACTTGGTAGCATTAATGCCCAGAATATAGGCCATGCGTCACAGCATCACCGTCCAGTTTCAACTACAGCCACCAGGTTCCGTGATCACTTATCATGATTCATAGTCTCACACACCTGACCAGTTGCAGCGCTCTTGTTGATGTATCAACATGAGCTTGGATGAAAGGACCGGGGCATTATTGTTGAAGGTCCATTTTCATAACAGCAGTAATGCTGCAGCTGCACTTCGAGAATATAGCCGGCTGAAAGGATTACGAAACGGTGATTTTCTCCACCTGCTGTGCGGAGCATGATGAAGAGGTTCGAGTCAACTGGAGAACTGGGTGTCGCCACGGGAAGAGGCCGACGACCGGTTACATCACAGGTGGTTTATGAAATCGCTGTTGCTGTGGCAGACAACGCTGCGCGCAATTCCCGATCGTCAGACAGTGCGCGTGCTGTGTCATGAAAGTTGAACATCCAGTGGTCAACTGTCCATAAGGTGTTTTGAACCATTTTCAAATGGTATCCGTACAGGACCCACATCGTACAGCAGCTTGCACCACAGAACGCACAACTACGTGTCGACCTCGCTCTCCACTTTCTCAAAAGGATTGAAGTTGGGCCATACTATTGCCAGACGAATCTCATTTTTCTCTAATGGATGAGGTGAACTCACAGAATTGCCAAGTCTGGGGATCTTCGCCTCCAGTCACTGTGCATGAAGCTCCTCTGTGTGGTGAACGTGTCACCGTATGGTTTGGCTTCACGGCTACGTTCATCGTTGGCCCATTCTTTTCTTTTTTGAATAAGTTGGCGCTTCAGGACCAAAGACGTGCAGTGTGACTGGCCAGCGTTACTGCGATATGCTTCGCCAATATGTCATACCCGCGCTGCAGGTGAGACACGCATTGAAATCAACAGTTTTCATGCAAGATGGGGCTCCACCGCAAATCGCCCGTGAACGTCATCTGCTTCGCCGGAAAACATTTGGAAACGAGCGAATTATCATTCGATCGTTTTCAAATGCTTGGTCGGAACTATCACCTGAGCCCAATCGCTGTGGTTTCTGGTTGTGGGACTACTTGAAGGACAGGTTTCACAAGGGAAACATTCACATATGTGCTGATGTGAAGTGCAGCATACCAAGAGAGGTAGCCACCATATCTACGAACATGCTTCGTTCTGCTGCGCAGAAATCAGTCCTGCGCTTTCAGACTCTTCTGGACACCGATGGGCGCCAATTGAGCCTCTTTTGTAGCAGTAATGGTATTGGTATGTTATGGTATGATGTACCGTTGCAGCAAATTAAAACTTTTAATTGAATTGATTCTGCATTATTTCTCTTTCCGATGTCCTTGACAGTAATGCTTCCAAGTTTGGTATCAGTGCGGTAATTAGTTTCCGTGTTAATTAGGGAAAATTTAATTATAACCACCTGGCAAATGTTAGACACTTGATAAGAAACGGACCTCGGTAGATAAACGAAGAAATAAAATAAAATAAATAAAAACAATCATCGTGTTTCGGACACGGTATGCTAAAGTGAGAGACCGCTATGCTAGCCATTGTGCCACCAGCCTAACCTAAGATTATCGTGCGCTAAAAGACATCTGAGTTAAGTCGAAAACACTGACGGTCGTTGTCCCAGAAACGGTCGAGTACCTGCAGATAAGCCGAGACACGTGTTCTTTTATTTCGATTTATCCTCCATTGAGCGAGGTTTCTGGGAAATCTGATTTATGGCACTTGCCGTGTTCTCCTCGTAAAGTGTAAATCCAGGTGTCCGGACACTGCCTACTCTCGGAGAGCATCAAGGAAACCGAAAAATATAACACTCTTATTGAGCAACAGTATCAATTGACCTCCTGCATTAGCTACTGAACTGAGTTATAGAATTTAAGTATTGCATCGACGCTAATTGGGTTCAAAAGTAACGAATTTAATTTCTCCATCTCATTCATACTTTTTTATACCACGTTTTGCAACGATTCACAGATATCACAGTGAAAATTGTATGTTTCCATAACAGGATAAGGCAGAAGCGATTACTAAATCTTAAGTCCACACTTCATATGGCTGTATTGATTTCGCTGTTGTAATCTTTGCTCATTTCTGCCTCCACGATAGCTACCTGATTACAGCGGCATAAGAAATCGGTTCGTAGTGGTAGCGTGGCCGAGCGGTCTAAGGCGCTGGTTTAAGGCACCAGTCTCTTCGGAGGCGTGGGTTCGAATCCCACCGCTGCCAATAATTTTCCCGTTTCCAGTGCAATCAGATTTGACTTCTTGCGTTATATATGAGTCATTTGCTTATCGTGGTTGCAGTATTGACGATGGTACGAAACTGATTCAAGATTTAGGATATCATTGTCATCTGGCAGTATAAAACATGTAAGTAATTAAAATTTCCACAATTACTACAAGAACTGACGTTACGAATTATTTATAGCTGTTTTTAAATAATGGCGCAAATAGTATCTCCATGAGAGACTGAGTACGAAGAGTTTTTCGAAGATAACGCAGATTCACTCAACAAAAAATTGTAAAGATTCTTCTGTCGTTCGGAAAAGCAGCGCAATACATTCTATTTATTTCCTTACAGTACAACGTGTTTGTCATCTATTAGTCATGAAACTATTGCCGTGTGAAATAGACGCTCATGTGCAATTGAGAGAGTAAGGGATTATGAAATATGAAGATATGGCTGCTTCAGATTGCAAGAAACAATTATTTAATTTTGTAAATTAATTAATGGCTTAACTACAATAAATTTATTACCTACTACGAGCTTATACACTACTGGAAATTGAAATAAGAACACCGTGAATTCATTGTCCCAGGAAGGGGAAACTTTATTGACACATTCCTGGGGTCAGATACATCACATGATCACACTCACAGAACCACAGGCGCATAGACACAGGCAACAGAGCATGCACAATGTCGGCACTAGTACAGTGTATATCCACCTTTCGCAGCAATGCAGGCTTCTATTCTCCCATGGAGACGATCGTAGAGATGCTGGATGTAGTCCTGTGGAACGGCTTGCCATGCCATTTCCACCTGGCGCCTCAGTTGGACCAGCGTTCGTGCTGGACGTGCAGACCGCGTGAGACGACGCTTCATCCAGTCCCAAACATGATCAATGGGGGACAGATCCGGAGATCTTGCTGGCCAGGGTAGTTGACTTACACCTTCTAGAGCACGTTGGGTGGCACGGGATACATGCGGACGTGCATTGTCCTGTTGGAACAGCAAAGTTCCCTTGCCGGTCTAGGAATGGTAGAACGATGGGTTCGATGACGGTTTGGATGTACCGTGCACTATTCAGTGTCCCCTCGACGATCACCAGTGGTGTACGGCCAGTGTAGGAGATCGCTCCCCACACCATGATGCCGGGTGTTGGCCCTGTGTGCCTCGGTCGTAGGCAGTCCTGATTGCGGCGCTCACCTGCACGGCGCCAAACACGCATACGACCATCATTGGCACCAAGGCAGAAGCGACTCTCATCGCTGAAGACGACACGTCTCCATTCGTCCCTCCATTCACGCCTGTCGCGACACCACTGGAGGCGGGCTGCACGATGTTGGGGCGTGAGCGGAAGACGGCCTAACGGTGTGCGGGACCGTAGCCCAGCTTCATGGAGACGGTTGCGAATGGTCCTCGCCGATACCCCAGGAGCAACAGTGTCCCTAATTTGCTGGGAAGTGGCGGTGCGGTCCCCTACGGCACTGCGTAGGATCCTACGGTCTTGGCGTGCATCCGTGCGTCGCTGCGGTCCGGTCCCAGGTCGACGGGCACGTGCACCTTCCGCCGACCACTGGCGACAACATCGATGTACTGTGGAGACCTCACGCCCCACGTGATGAGCAATTCGGCGGTACGTCCACCCGGCCTCCCGCATGCCCACTATACACCCTCGCTCAAAGTCCGTCAACTGCACATACGGTTCACATCCACGCTGTCGCGGCATGCTACCAGTGTTAAAGACTGCGATGGAGCTCCGTATGCCACGGCAAACTGGCTGACACTGACGGCGGCGGTGCACAAATGCTGCGCAGCTAGCGCCATTCGACGGCCAACACCGCGGTTCCTGGTGTGTCCGCTGTGCCGTGCGTGTGATCATTGCTTGTACAGCCCTCTCGCAGTGTCCGGAGCAAGTATGGTGGGTCTGACACACCGGTGTCAATGTGTTCTTTTTTCCATTTCCAGGAGTGTATGATGTATGGAAAATTGTGGATGCATCTTATACTCATATAATCGTTGAATATTGTCCCTGAGTTATTTTAGTCAGTTACTCATTTATAGTTTGAGTGTATCACATAAATGGAAAATTTTATGCTGTTTATATTAAGATTATTGTGTGTTGGAATCTGTGTTACTATTTTTAATCTTTCTGTTATTAACTTTGTGGTAGTATATTAATATACATTCTGAAATGCTATTATCGTTTTCTTTTGATCTATAAGGAACATGTGAGGCCGTGGTCTCATTTTTCAGATATAAAATTCACGATTTCATTTATTCAAGATGAGTGGAATTGCCAACACAGCTCTACAGTACAGATGCTTCAAAATTTCCTCCACTGATTTGGTTATGAGATGAATCAAAAACACCTACACAAGATGGCGTCTTTCTGATATGGATTCTGTCTCAGGGCTGCCCACATGAAACTGGTTCGTAGTATAATCACACCCACAAGTATTTTTTGTATTCTTTGCATCCTAAAATATCATTTCGTCCCCAAAGGACATATAGCCCTTTTCTTCCCTCACCTCAGCAAGAAAAATTCCGTGAGAAATAGTGAAATGTTAAAATGTATTTTTTTTTGTTTGTAAAATTGCAAGTAATATTGAACAAATATTTAAGAAGCTGTGACTTTTTCCCAGGTATCACAAATTTAAAATCGCACCAGTAGTAAAAAAGTTTTCATTAGCTAGTTCCTACCCCTCCACAAAGCTGACAAGAAATAAATTTACATCAGTTGCTTTAATTCAAGAACTTGAAATAAAAATTGGGGTACCAAATTATATGATAAACTTAAAGTAGGACATTCTGTGTAAGTCGCCTTAGAATGAACAATTAATGGTTTAAATATTAATGAAATGATGAACGAAAAGTTCGCATGTTGCCGTCATGTTTCTGCTTATTAGGAGTATTTTGTCATTTTATGTTGATATGAGGATTACAGTTTGGACTAAGATTGATCATTTAAATGATAGAAAATGATATTGCAACATAATTTCAATTTTTGAGGTATACTGTATATCATATAAGAAAAATAAATTTAATATATTTTAGAATTGTAAGAAGATAATTTTCGGTGTGACTGATGTCAAAGACTGTCGTATTGGTACAACAGAAAGCAAATTGATTCTATAATGACAGAACCTCCACCAAATTAGGAATAAAGTCACAAGCAACATTGTGGTTGTGTTAATTCAGTGTTAGCTATATCTGCATGTTGGTATGCATAACTACTAGGTGAGGTGTTATGTCTTCAAATAAGCGTTTTAAATAAATTGAAGCATAGATTCCACTAACAGACGTTTGCTTTCATGACTCATGATCTTAGTTTCAGATTGTTTCATTTGATGAATCAATAATTCCTGAGTTAAATAGAAGTTTGATCTGCGGCAGTCTACTCAAATCTGGTTCCAATCCCTTCCATTTTTTTATGATCTTACTTCTGAACTTCGTAAATTCGTTTATGTCTTCAAATTCATTTCTTACAAATCTCGTTTTTAGAGTTTCATGTTTTTCTTCAGCACTCTGTACCATTGCTTTGTCATCTTTTTTTATTCTCCTGTCATAGTCGTTACAGAAAATTTTTTTGTTGTGCTCAGAACTTCTGGATCTTTTGCTTCCACAACCACAGTGATATGACCTGCATACTGCCGTGTATTGATCTTCTGTAAATTAACTCTGATTCCCAACTACCTCGTTTCGAGGTCTGGCCCTGTAGCTTCCTGCATGTATGCGCTGAATATAACAGCAGAAAGAGGATATACTTGTTTCATCTATTTCTTTATTCTTACTTCATTGTGAATTTTCTAATCACAGTCATCTAGCTCTTATGGAACATAAGAATCACTCACAAGTCTTTATAATTCTAACTAAGTTCCTTCAGCAACCTAAAACACTTCTGCCAAGTCCCGTAATTCTCCTTTTTCAGGACTGCAAAGGTAGTATAGGGTGTGTTATATTTCTGTATTCGCTTCTTAATAACACTGGCCGATCAAGTTTGATTTTCAAAAAAATTGTTTGTGAGTATTGCTTTTTTTCAGGTTTTTGAGTGTGCTAAATACAAAATTGTTCTCCATTTTTCTCTATCACGTACCGTTTTTATTTTTGCAATCTCCAATTTTATTCTCCAACATGTAAAGTTATTATGTAATCTCTTATTAAAAGTTTAGTATAGGATTCTCGACACGAAATTGTTCTGTTGAAACAATAACGTTATATACAATGTAAATTACATACAAACTCTCTAGAATTAATTAGCATAATTATCATTGCCAACATATAGCAGATGGAAGGTTTGCATATATAATGTGTTTTTTGTTTTTGGAATTATAAGTACTAACATCAGTGCAACAAAAGTAACTGTTGTCACAATGGTTCGTTCGCACCCACCACACCATTGGGATTCCAAGTCGCAAATTCTTTTTGATTCCCTTTACCCATTTCCTTATGTCATCTAACCACACATGACACACTTTACAAGGTGCCCGACATTTATCTTGGTCACCCAGTTGAATGCCAAAGTATGCAAAGCACACCTTTTTAACTAAGTCTGTTTCGTTGATGTCCATGTATCACATATTCATCACAAATGTAACAGAATGAATTTGGAGAATATACAAAACACGAGTTGCCGTATTGCGGAACACAAATTTATAATAAGACTTTTTCAAACTTTGGAGTATTCCGATTTGATACTATCACTCTTTGATATCGTGTTATTGGTGACTAATTTACTTCAGTGATGTACAGCTTGCTATATCATTTGCAGTAGTACCGTTTCCAGTACTTAAGTGATTCCTGTAAGCATTCGTGAACCACAAATTAAAAACTATGAACAAACTGTATGTGTTGTACGCTTTTTATGCTGATTGTAGCGTTAAACATGCAAAAATACATAAGGGACTGCCGAAATTATATTAAAAAACTTTTTTATTGGTTGGCCAACCTAATAGATCTCAATGCCTGAACCGACCGACTTGTTTCTAATTCCTTCTTGTTTCTATTCATAGTTCCTTCTTGTCTCTAATTCCACCTTGAGTCTACACTGTTCTTCATTCAAGATATCCTCCATCCTCCATATTATGCCTTAAATTGTCTAAATGAGAATTTTTATAGGATTACTGCACTGTTAATGTTTATGTCTGCTAAATGCCAATTTTACTGTTTCTTTCCACAACGGCTATGTTTTCCTATATGTGTTGTAATCTGACTGCAAGAGGAGATATTAATGAATTACTGTGCTTTGTTGTACCTGCTATACGAGGGCAGTGGTGAGCCCTGGTTGAGTTCTTCGCTCCTTTCTTGTTGATGATTTCTGGCAAAATGGTTAAGTGAAAGAAGAGACCTTCGCTCATTTATTTTAAGATTTAGATTGTTATTTTTCACTTTGTTTGTCAGCGCAAACTGCTAAAAATGAAGTTAACAGCTCGTAGGGGTTGATCGCAGAAAAACTTGCGCCTTTTATGTGATTATGGGAGAAGTTTAATACTGTTCTAGATAATTTATCTTCTTTAAAACACTTCTGTTATCATCAGTGACACCAGAAGGAATTACTGCATCCAGGGACGAATTTAAATATTCATTTACGTGTAAAGGATTTTAATAAGCTGTTTATCAGTAAAATGTGAGTGGCATGTGAGGTCTCCGAACATACGTCCACCTTACACTTACATAGGAAGTAAGGAATACAGTTTTTATTAAACTGCTTTGATTCGAGGAACACAATACCAAACTATGTATTCTCATACAACATTTATTTACTGCGCTTCAGAAAAATAAATTGACGCTAATTGATGACAGTAAAACAAAACTGAAGCACGTATCGGTGAGAAAAAGTTAAGAAATTGTGTTTTGCTCAAGGAAGGACATTTCAAAAGATATTTGCATACAAAAGCCAAAAAATTAAATTAATTTTTCGGAAATTGTTTCAGTGCGGAAGAACACAAAACGGTTCATCCTTTCAATGTACTGCAGAGGACTGTGACGAAAAATAAGAGGATGGCAGCTGGAAAAGTTACTGCAGAACGGAATGTCGAACTCACGAACTCTGTCAGCACCAAAACACGAAGGGAGCTAAAATGAGGTGCTGAAGCCATAAATCCTGAATTAAGGAAAATGGAAGATATCCAGGTGGTCTGTTTCCAACTTCTGACCGAATCGTCGTCCCAAGAGTGAAGTATGGGGGGGGGGGGGGGGGGGGAGATTCGGCTATTTACAATTTGTACAGAAACCAGACGGCAGTTATAAGAGTCGAGGGGCATGAAAGGGAAGCAGCGGTTGGGAAGGGAGTGAGACAAGGTTGTAGCCTATCCCCGACGTTGTTCTATCTGTATATTAAGCAAGCAGTAAAGGAAACAAAAGAAAAATTCAGAGTAGGAATTGAAATCCACCGAGAAGAAATAAAAACTTTGAGGTTCGCCGATGACATTGTAATTCTGTCAGAGACAGCAAAGGACCTGGAAGAGCAGTTGAACGGAATGGACAGTGTCTTGAAAGGAGGATATAAGATGAACATCAACAAAAGCAAAACGAGGATAATGGAATGTAGTCGAATTGGGTGATGCTGAGCGAATTAGATTAGGAAATGAGACATTTAACATAGTAGATGAGTTTTGCTATTTGGGGAGCAAAATAACTGATGATGGTCGAAGTAGAGAGGATATAAAATGTAGACTGGCAATGGCAAGGAAGATCGAGTATAGATTTAAGCGTCAGGAAGTCGTTTCTGAGAGTATTTCTATGGAGTGTAGCCATGTATGGATGTGAAACATGGACGATAAATAGTTTGGACAAGAAGAGAATAGAAGCTTTTGAAATGTTGTGCTACAGAAGAATGCTCAAGATTAGATGGGGCAGATCACATAACTACTAAGGAGGTATTGAATAGGATTGGGGATAAGAGCAGTTTGTGGCATAACTTGACAAGAAGCAGGGATCTGTTGGTAGGACATGTTCTAAGGCATCAAGGGATCACCAATTTAGTATTGGAGGGCAGCGTGGAGGGTAAAAATCGTAGAGGGAGACCAAGAGATGAATACACTAAGCAGATTCAGAAGGTTGTAGTTTGCAGTAGTTACTGGGAGATGAAGAAGCCTGCACAGGATCGAGTAGCATGGAGAGCTGCATCAAACCAGTCTCAGGACTGAAGACCACAACAACAACAACATGGTGGTGTGTTTCTGGTGTTTTCATACTTTTTGCACCTGTGTAGATGAGATCCGACAAATGTGGCACGTTTAGTCATTCCGAGACAGGTGTTGTGCATCACAGTAACGTACGCTATTACAATTTCGAGAGCGTGGGTTTCAAGACGAGTCGGGCAATGTATTACTTCTTGTCACATACGTCTCGTGAAACGACACTATCGAGGAAATCTTTATAGATTAGAGTCCATGCTGATGTTTATAAACTGTCGTCCTTCCCCACACGTTATTTCTCGAATAGAATAGGTAAGGGGGAATGTTAGTGAGACCAGAAGTATCTTCCGCTACACACTACAAACTGTCTTGCAGAGTATAGATGTAGATACAGGGAAAAAACAGGCTCTTATCTTGAATGGAGATTCATCGGTAGACGCAGAAGTAACTTCAGGATCCAAGGAGGTGTGTTGATGTTGTATATAAGGTGACAAAAGTCACGGGATAGCTCCTAATTTCGTGCCGGATCGCCTTCTGCCCGGCGTAGTGCAGCAACTCGATGTGCTATGGACTGAAGTCTCTATAGGCGTCAACAGTAGCAAATGTCTTCCTCGGTGCAGGATTTTATGCACCAACTGACCTCTCGATTATGTCCCACAAAGGTTCGATAGGACTCACGTCGGGCGATCTGGTGGCTAAATCATTCTCTCGAATTGTCCAGAATGTTCCGCAAACCAATAGCGAACAATTGTGGCCCGGGGACAAGGCGCATTGTCATCCATAAAAATTCCGTCGTTGTTTGGAAACATGAAATCTCTACGTTGTCCGTGGCGAGAGGTAATGCCTGCAATCTGATATTCTCGGCACACTCTTGACGCTGAAGTTCTCGAAATATTAAATTCCCTAACGATTTTCGAAATGGAATGTCCCATGCTTCTAGTTCCAACAACCATTCCGCGTTGAAAATCTGTTAATTCCCGTCTTGTGGGCATAATCAAGTCGGAAACCTTTTCACACGACTCACGTGAGTTCAAACGATGGCTCCGCCAATACACGGCCCTTTTATACCTTGTTATACGATACAACCCCAATTTGAATGTGGGTATGTATCTATAACATTTACTCAGAATTTCTGAAATCATTGGGGAGAGTGGCAGCAAAACTACTATTCACGTTGGTGTGTACAATGTATGAGTTGACGATATACCATCTGGCTTTCGGAAGAACATCATCCAGACAATTCGGAATACTGCAAGAGCTGCCAAGCTCGAGAATTACCGCACAATCACCTTAACAGCTCATGCATCCAAGTTGCTGACAATAATAATGGAAAAGAAAATTAAGGCTGTGCTAGATTTTAAATGCGAACACTTTGAGTTAGACTTTACCGTGACGGTTATTGACGTTAAATGAAAGAACTGATTCAAATGGCTCTGAGCACTATGGGACTTAACATCTGAGGTCATCAATCCCCTAGAACTACTTAAACCTAACTAACCTAAGGACATCACACACATTGATGCCCGAGGCAGGATTCGAACCTGCGACCGTAGCGGCCGCGCGTTTCCAGACTAAAGCGCCTAGGACCGCTCGGCCACACCGGCCGGTGTTAAATGAAAGAACAAGTTTGCTGTTACCAGCCACTGACTGGTAACAGTAAACTTGTCGTTTCATTTGATGTGCTAGATGACTATCAGTTTTGTTTAAGAAAAGGTAAAGGCACGAGAAAGGCACGAGAAAGGCAACTCTGACGTTACGGTTGATAATGGAAGCAAGACTAAATAAAAATCAAGACATGTTCATAGGATTTGTCAACCCGAAAAAAGCATTCAGCAATGTGAAATGGTGCAAGATATTCTAAAATGGGGGTAAACTGTGAGGAGAGTTGAGTAATATACATTATGTACAAGAGCCAAGAGTAACGACCAAGAACGAAGTCCTCGGATTAAAAAGGGTGCAAGACAGGGATTCAGGCCTTCACCCCTACTGTCCAATCTGTACATCGATGAAGCAATGATAGAAATAAAAGAAAGGTTCAGGAGCGGTATTAAAATTCAAGGTGAAAGGTTGTCAGTGATGAGATTCGCTGATGACATTGCTATCCTGAATGAAAGTGAAGAAGAACTGCATGATCTGCTTCATGGAATGAACAATCTAATGATTACAGAATATGGACTGAGAATACATGGAAGAAAGACGAAAGTAGGGAGAAGTAGCAGAAATGAGAACAGCGAGAAACTTAACATCCTGATTGATGGTCACGAAGTTGATGAAGTTAAGGGTTCTGATACCTAGGCAGTAAAATAACCAATGACGTACGGAATGAGGAGAACACCAAAAGCAGACTAGCAATGGCAAAAAGAGAATTCCTGGCCAAGAGAAGTTTACTAGTATCAAACATAGGCCTTAATTTGAAGAAGAAAGTTCTGGAAATATACGCCAGGAGTACAGCATTCTATGGTAGTGAAACATGGTGAACAAAAGAGAATCGAAGCATTAGAGATGTGGTGCTGCAGAAGAATGTTGAAAATTAGGTGGACTGATAAGGTAAGTGATGAGGAGGCTCTGCGCGGAAGCGGAGAGGAAAGGAATATGTGGAAAACACTGGTAAGGAGAAGGGCAGGATATAGGGCATCTGTTAAGACATGAGGGATGTTTTGCAAAAACAGACATAATGTCTTATGGGATAACAGCAATCAGTGATTGTATAATGTTACTTAAAATCCGTCTTGATTGCAAATTTTTTATTCATATGACCGGTTTCGGTTCATTCAGAACCATCTTCAGATCTGATATTTCAGTTACAGGAGTAACCCGTCCAAATCCAGCAACTTTCACATGTGACGTAGCGTGTGAAAGTTGCTGGATTCGGACGGGTCACTCCTGTAACTGAAATATCAGATCTGAAGATGGTTCTGAATGAACCGAAACCGGTCATATGAATAAAAAATTTGCAATCAAGACGGATTTTAAGTAACATGAGGGATGACTTCCATGGTAATAGAGGGAACTGTAGAGGACAAAACCTACTAGAGGGAGCTGTAGAGGTCAAAAACTGTAGAGGAAGACAGAGACTGGAATACATCCAGCAAACAATTGAGGACGTAGGTTGTAAGTGCTGCTCTGAGATGAAGAGGTTAGCACAGGAGAGGAAGTCGTGGTGGGCCGCATCAGACCAGTCGGAAGGCTGACGATCCAATATATATATGTATCTTCGAGATAGTAAACAAGAGCAAAAACAAGAGAAAGTGGGTCACTGAAGCAGAAGAAGACATTAAAGAACTGGGGATCACACAAGGCAACATAAACAACAGAGAACAGTTTAGAAACATCGGTAGAGAACGGCAAAAAGATGGTCGGAAGAACGCAAGAGAGAACACACAGAACGTATGAAGAGAATTTGGGAAGAACGAAGAAAGAAGAAGAAATCATGACTACTCAAGTTCAGTCGCTCTCCCAAAAGGGAATAATCGAAAATTTTTATATCTGTATATATCCCATGACTTTATCCCCTCAGCGTGTATTTACCCAAATCTTTGTAGTATGCGAGGATAGTATAGCGCTATATATATCAGTTCCTGCCGAGACCGGGAAACATTCTGTTTCCTCCGAATGAATTTTCGCAAAAAACTGAAAAACAATAAATCACAAAACAATATAAATTAGTCTGGAAGTTGTTTCCAAAAGCACCACATGATAATTTGAAGAAATAGATCGGTGTCCTCAATAGCAGAGAAAACTGAAGGTCATGGTTTCATGACAGTAAGCAGAAATGTTCATTTTACTTATACCGGTTCTCGGAAGTGGCATATACGACATAAGGTTAGGTCAACTGTGCAGGGAACATAGATGTTTACTTTCTTCCAACAGTTGTCGGAGCACTTACGTAAGGTCATGTAAGGTATCAATCGTTTACAACAGTTGTTTTAGTAGACACACCCTGAGCTGACAGAATAGCGATACGCACATACAGGATGGCGACAGTATCGCGTACACAAGATATAAAAGGCCAGAATATTGGCTCAAAAAATGGCTCTGTGCACTATGGGACTTAACATCTATGGTCATCAGTCCCCTAGAACTTAGAACTACTTAAACCTAACTAACCTAAGGACATCACACACATCCATGCCCGAGGTAGGATTCGAACCTGCGACCGTAGCGATCACGCGGTTCCAGACTGAAGTGGCTAGAACCGCACGGCCACACCGGCCGGCTGACAATATTGGCGGAGCTGTAATTTGTACTCAGGTGGTTTATGTAAAATGGTTTCCGACGCGATTATTACTGCACGACGGGAATTAACAGACGGATGGGACGTTCATTTCGGAAATCGTTGTGGAATTCAATATTCCGAGATCCACAGTGTCAAGAGTATGCCGAGCATACCAAATTCCAGGCATTATCTCTCATCTCGGAGAACGCATGTACGACGACTTTTACTTATAGGCCGATAGCAGTGGTATTTGCGTTGAGTTGTCACTTGTTCAAATGCGTGTGAAATCTTATGGGACTTAACTGCTAAGGTCATCAGTCCCTAAGCTTATACACTACTTAACCTAAATTAACCTAAGGACAAACAGACACACCCATGCCCGAGGGAGGACTCGAACCTCCGGCGGGAACAGCCGCACGGTCCATGACTGCAGCGCCTGAGACCGCTCGGCTAATCCCGCGGGGCTGAGTTGTCACTGCTAACAGACAAGCAACAATGCGTGAAGAAACCGCAGAAATCAATGTGAGACGTACGACGATCGTAGCCGTTAGGTCAGTGAGGCGAAATTTGGCTTTAATGGGCTACGGCAGCAGACGACCGACGCAAATGCCTGCGATAATAGAATAACACCTCCGCCCATGAACCATGGACCTTGCCGTTGGTGGGGAGGCTTGCGTGCCTTAGCGATACAGATAGCCGTACCGCAGGTACAACCACAACGGAGGGGTATCTGTTGAGAGGCCAGACAAACGTGTGGTTCCTGAAGAGGGGCAGCAGCCTTTTCAGTAGTTGCAAGGGCAACAGTCTGGATGATTGACTGATCTGGCCTTGTAACAATAACCAAAACGGCCTTGCTGTGCTGGTACTGCGAACGGCTGAAAGCAAGGGGAAACTACAGCCGTAATTTTTCCAGAGGGCATGCAGCTTTACTGTATAATTAAATGATGATGGCGTCCTCTTGGGTAAAATATTCCGGAGGTAAAATAATCCCCCATTCGCATCTCCGGGCGGGGACTACTCAAGAAGATGTCGGTATCAGGAGAAAGAAAACTGGCGTTCTACGGATCGGAGCGTGGAATGTCAAATCCCTTAATCGGGAAGGTAGGTTAGAAAATTTAAAAAGGAAAATGGATAGGATAAAGTTAGATATAGTGGGAATTGGTGAAGTTCGGTGGCAGGAGGAACAAGACTTCTGGTCAGGTGACTACAGGGTTATAAACACAAAATCAAATAGGGGTAATGCAGGAGTAGGTTTAATAATGAATACGAAAATAGGAACGCGGGTGAGCTACTACAAACAGCATAGTGAACGCATTATTGTGGCCAAGATAGATATGAAGCCCACACCTACTACAGTAGTACAAGTTTATATACCAACTAGCTCTGCAGATGACGAAGAAATTGAAGACATGTATGATGAAATAAAAGAAATTATTCAGATAGTGAAGGGAGACGAAAATTTAATAGTCATGGGTGACTGGAATTCGAGTGTAGGAAAAGGGAGAGAAGGAAGCGTTGTAGGTGAATGTGGATTGGGGCTAAGAAATGAAAGAGGAAGCCGGCTGGTAGAATTTTGCAGAGAGCACAACATAATCATAGCTAACACTTGGTTTAAGAATCATGATAGAAGGTTGTATACATGGAAGAACCCTGGACATACTAAAAGGTTGTTGTTGTTGTTGTTGTTGTTGTTGTTGTTGTTGTGGTCTTCAGTCCGGAGACTGGTTTGATGCAGCTCTCCATGCTACTTTATCCTGTGCAAGCTTCTTCGTCTCCCAGTACCTAATGCAACCTACATCCTTCTGAACCTGCTTAGTGTATTCATCTCTTGGTCTCCCCCTACGATTTTTACCCTCCACGCTGCCCTCCAATACTAAATTGGTGATCCCTTGATGTCTCAGAACATGTCCTACCAACCGATCCCTTCTTCTGTTCAAGTTGTGCCACAAACTTCTCTTCTCCCCAATCCAATCAATACTTCCTCATTAGTTATGTGTTCTACCCATCTAATCTTTAGCATTCTTCTGTAGCACCACATTTCAAAAGCTTCTATTCTCTTCTTGTCCAAACTATTTGCCGTCCATGTTTCACTTCCATACATGGCTACACTCCAGACAAATACTTTCAGAAATGACTTCCTGACACTTAAATCTATACTCGATGTTAACAAATTTCTCTTCTTCAGAAATGCTATCCTTGCCATTGGCAGTCTACATTTTATATCCTCTCTACTCTGCAGATGACGAAGAAATTTAAGAAATGTATGATGAAATAAAAGAAATTATTCAGATAGTGAAGGGAGACGAAAATTTAATAGTCATGAGTGACTGGAATTCGAGTGTAGGAAAAGGGAGAGAAGGAAACGTAGTAGGTGAATATGGATTGGGGCTAAGAAATGAAAGAGGAAGCCGCCTGATAAAATTTTGCACAGAGCACAGCTTAATCATAGCTAACACTTGGTTTAAGAATCATGATAGAAGGTTGTATACATGGAAGAACCCTGGAGATACTAAAAGGTATCAGATAGATTATATAATGGTAAGACAGAGATTTAGGAACCGGGTTTTAAATTGTAAGACATTTCCAGGGGCAGATGTGGACTCTGACCACAATCTATTGGTTATGACCTGTAGATTAAAACTGAAGAAACTGCAAAAAGGTGGGAATTTAAGGAGATGGGACCTGGATAAACTGAAAGAACCAGAGGTTGTACAGAGTTTCAGGGAGAGCATAAGGGAACAATTGACAGGAATGAGGGAAAGAAATACAGTAGAAGAAGAATGGGTAGCCCTGAGGGATGAAGTAGTGAAGGCAGCAGAGGATCAAGTAGGTAAAAAGAAGAGGGTTAGTAGAAATCCTTGGGTAACAGAATAAATATTGAATGTAATTGATGAAAGGAGAAAATATAAAAATGCAGTAAATGAAGCAGGCAAAAAGGAATACAAACGTCTCAAAAATGAGATCGACAGGAAGTGCAAAATGGCTAAGCAGGGATGGCTAGAGGATAAATGTAAGGATGTAGAGGCTTATCTCACTAGGGGTAAGATAGATACTGCCTACAGGAAAATTAAAGACACTTTGGAGATAAGAGAACCAATTGTATGAACATCAAGAGCTCAGATGGAAACCCAGTTCTAAGCAAAGATGGGAAAGCAGAAAGGTGGAAGGGGTATATAGAGGGTCTATACAAGGGCGATGTACTTGAGGACAATATTATGGAAATGGAAGAGGATGTAGATGAAGATGAAATGGGAGATACGATACTGCGTGAAGAGTTTGACAGAGCACTGAAAGACCTGAGTCGAAACAAGGCCCCCGGAGTAGACAACATTCCATTGGAACTACTGACGGCCTTGGGAGAGCCAGTCCTGACAAACCTCTACCATCTGGTGAGCAAGATGTATGAAACAGGCGAAATACCCTCAGACTTCAAGAAGAATATAATAATTCCAATCCCAAAGAAAGCAGGTGTTAACAGATGTGGAAATAACCGAACAATCAGTTTAATAAGCCACAGCTGCAAAATACTAACACGAATTCATTACAGACGAATGGAAAAACTAGTAGAAGCCGACCTCGGGGAAGATCAGTTTGGATTCCGTAGAAATACTGGAAGACGTGAGGCAATATTCACCTGACGACTTATCTTAGAAGAAAGATTAAGGAAAGGCAAACCTACGTTTCTAGCATTTGTAGACTTAGAGAAAGCTTTTGACAATGTTGACTGGAATACTCTCTTTCAAATTCTAAAGGTGGCAGGGGTAAAATACAGGGAGCGAAAGGCTATTTACAATTTGTACAGAAACCAGATGGCAGTTATAAGAGTCGAGGGACATGAAAGGGAAGCAGTGGTTGGGAAGGGAGTAAGACAGGGTTGTAGCCTCTCCCCGATGTTATTCAATCTGTATATTGAGCAAGCAGTAAAGGAAACTAAAGAAAAATTCGGAGTAGGTATTAAAATCCATGGAGAAGAAATAAAAACTTTGAGGTTCGCCGATGACATTGTAATTCTGTCAGAGACAGCAAAGGACTTGGAAGAGCAGTGGAATGGAATGGATGGTGTCTTGAAGGGAGGATATAAAATGAACATCAACAAAAGCAAAACGAGGATAATGGAATGTAGTCGAATTAAGTCGGGTGATGTTGAGGGTATTAGATTAGGAAATGAGACACTTAAAGTAGTAAAGGAATTTTGCTATTTGGGGAGCAAAATAACTGATGATGCTCGAAGTAGAGAGGATATTAAATGTAGACTGGCAACGGCAAGGAAAGCGTTTCTGAAGAAGAGAAATTTGTTAACATCGAGTATAGATTTAAGTGTCAGGAAGTCATTTCTGAAAGTATTTGTATGGAGAGCCCGCATCTCGTGGTCGTGCGGTAGCGTTCTCGCTTCCCACGCCCGGGTTCCCGGGTTCGATTCCCGGCGGGGTCAGGGATTTTCTCTGCCTCGTGATGGCTGGGTGTTGTGTGCTGTCCTTAGGTTAGTTAGGTTTAAGTAGTTCTACGTTCTATGGGACTTATGACCTCAGCAGTTGAGTCCCATAGTGCTCAGAGCCATTTGTATGGAGTGTAGTCATGTATGGAAGTGAAACATGGACGGTAAATAGTTTGGACAAGAAGAGAATAGAAGCTTTTGAAATGTGGTGCTACAGAAGAATGCTGAAAATTAGATGGGTAGATCACATAATTAATGAGGAAGTATTGAATAGGATCGGGGAGAAGAGAAGTTTGTGGCACAACTTGACCAGAAGAAGGGATCGGTTGGTAGGACATGTTCTGAGGCATCAAGGGATCACCAATTTAGTATTGGAGGGCAGCGTGGAGGATAAAAATCGTAGGGGGAGACCAAGAGATGAATACACTAAACAGATTCAGAAGGATGTAGGTTGCAGTAGGTACTGGGAGATGAAGAAGCTTGCACAGGATAGAGTAGCAAGGAGAGCTACATCAAACCAGTGTCAGGACTGAAGACCACAACAACAACAACAATAGAATAACATCGCCTGTAGTGCCTCTCCTGGGTTCGTGGCCATATCGATTCGACCCTGGACGACTGGAAAAGTTTGGTTTGGTCAGCTGTGTTGTGGCCGACTTCTTGGACACTGAGTTGACGAGTGATAATTCAGTTAATTAGAACAATCTCAATAAGTAATACATTATTGATTACTACAAAACTTATCTTTGCTCTCTGTGCTCGACTCTAACTATAAACTACATATGTGGACTTACACTTCATAGCACAGTAAGAGGACCACGATTACTGATTGGTGAATTGTTACAAGTGCAGAATGGCCATGCTGTGGCTTCAGTGCAATCGCTAGAAAACAAGCTCGTAGACACTTGTTGACGTACTGTAGCGTGGCGTGTAGGCACGGTTCACTGGAGACGGACATTTTCACTCCTCGTGTCACTGCGAGTAGGCAGCACAACGAAGTTGCGCCGACAGGAACTTCCTGGAAGTGAGCAGGATCCGACCTCGACCACAACTGCCCTCCAGACCTCTGGCGACGTTATTTCATTGCAGAGACGCGTCGTTTGCGCGTTGGAACTACGAGGATCCTAGGATCTTATTGTCGTCTCATGATACCGCTTTGCTCTGCAGTATCTCTGCAATGGCCGATACTTATTTCGCCCCTCTCGATTCTCGAAGACAACGCAAGATGAGTCCCTGTTACAGTTGATAAGAGCTAATGGTAGGGTTCAAGTGTGGTGCAGGCCCCACGAAGCCATGGACCTAAGTTGTCAACAAGGCACTGTGTAATCCGGTGGTGGCTCTAGAGTGGTGTGGTCTGTGTTGACGTCAAATTGACTGGGTCCTCTTGTCCAGCTGATGACGTCAAATTGACTGGGTCCTCTTGTCCAGCTGAACCAGTCATTAACTGGAAACGGTTATTCATGGACTTCATGGTCTGAAACAACAATGAAATTTTTATAGATGGCAATGCGCCATGTCACCGGGAGACAGTTGTTCGCGGTTCGTTTGAAGAAGATTCTGCACAGTTCGAGCGAATGATTTCCTCAACCAGGCCGCCCGGCATGAACCGATCAAAAATTTATGTCACATAATTGAGAGGTCAGCTCGTACTCCAAATTCTGCACCGTCAACACCTTCGCAGTTATGGCCGGCTACGTAGACTGGATGGCTCAGTATTTCTGCGGGAGACTTCCATCGACTTGTTGAGTCTGACAATCTGAGCAGTCGTCCTCGGTTGTTTTCAGATGACGCCTACGTTTATCGACTAATAAAGTCATCAGAAGATCAAAACAAACTGCAAAACGATTTAGAAAAGATATCTGAATGGTGTGAAAAGTGGCAGTTGACCCTAAATAACGAAAAGTGTGAGGTCGTCCACGTGAGTGCTAAAAGGAACTCGTTGAACTTCGGTTACACGATAAATCAGTCTAACCTAAAATCCGTAAATTCAGCTAAATGCTAAGGTATTAAAATTACGAACTACTTAAATTGGAAAGAACACATAGAAAATGTTTTGGGGAAGTCTAACGAAAGGCTACTTTTTATTGGCAGGACACTTTGAAAATGTAACAGACCTACTAAGGAGACTGCCTAAACTACGCTTGTCCTTCCTCTTTTAGAATACTGCTGCGCGGTGTGGGTTCCTTACCAGATAGGACTGACGGAGTACATAGAAAAAGTTCAAAGAAAGGCAGCACGTTTTGTATTATCGCGAAATATGGGAGAGAGTGTCATAGACATGATACAGGATTTGGGCTGGGAATCACTAAAAGAAAGGCGTTTTTCGTTGCTACGAAATCTTCTCACGAAGTTCCAATCACCAACTTTCTCCTCCGAATGCGAAAATATTTTGTTGACACCGGCCTACATAGGGAGAAACGATCACCACGATAAAATCAGGGAAATCAGAGCTCGTACGGAAAGATATAGGTGTTCATTGTTTTCGCGCGCTATACGAGATTGGAACAATAGAGAATTGTGAAGGTGGTTTGATGAATCCTCTGCCAGGCACTTGAATGTGATTTTCAGAGTATCCACGTAGATGTAGATGTAGATGCCACGTCGGCTTGCTGCATTACACTGAGCAAAAGGAAGTCCGACATGATATTAGGAGGCATCTCATGACTTTTATCACGTCAGTGTACACAGAAAACTGTAAATGTAGGCCTAGAAGTTAAAACACATTTCTTGTTTGATTCGTAACTAGTTGTGGTTTACGAATCCATGCTGCCATGAAAGAGTCTATGTTGCACTGAAATGTTGGCAGAAACCTTCTCGGAGGTGCTTTACTCGTTGCAAGGAAACCAGCTCAGTAACCATACACATACTTATGAGGTGCGACGATAAAGTAATGAGACTGGTGTGAAAAAAAATGTTGCTTACCGTTTTAGTCAAGTTTAGTGCTGTCTCCTTCAAAGTAGTTACCTTCTGATTCCACATACTTTTTCCAGCGCTTTTGCCATTGATGGTAACATTTCTGGAACACATCTTCTGTAATATCCTCCAAGACCTTCGTCACAGCTTTTTGGACATCTTGTGTTGTTTGGAACTGGCGTCCCTTGTCCGCCGTTTTGACTCTTGGAAATAGAAAAAAGTAGCACGGAGCGATATCTGGTGAATAAGGCGGCTGTAGTAGTACTGAAATTTGTTTTGAGGTTAAAAATTGCTGTACTGAAAGAGCAGTACGGGATGGCGCATTATCGTGATGCAGAATCCAATTATCAGCAATGTTGGCACGGACACGAAGAACTCTTTTACGAAGTCTTTCTAAAATTTCTTTGTAGTAATATTGGTTAAGTCTTTGTCCAGGAGGCACCCACTCTTTATTAACAATTCCCTTGGAATCAAAGAAGCACACAAGCATGCATTTCACTCTTGACTTTGACATGCGAGTTTCTTTTGGTCTTGGTGATCCCTTTGAGCACCATTGCGAACTTTGGCGTTTTGTCTCTGTATCGCACTGAAAAAGCCAACTTTCATCACCATTGATAACACGGCTCAACAATTCTGGATTGATTTCCGTTTGCTCTAACAGATCGGCTGCCATATTTTTCCGTGTTGCTCTCTGTTGTGTTGTGGTGTGAGATTTTTGGGGACCATTTTTGCATAAATCTTTCTCATACCAAGATCTTCAGCTATTATTAGACGAACAGTTTCTCGATTCATGTTCAGTTCTTCTGCAATCATTTGCACGGATGATCTTTGATCAGATCGTACGAGTTCACGCTCCCTGGCCAAGTTGACATCCGTCCGTGAGGTTGATGGTCGTCCACTGCGATCTTCAACATTCATTCTGTCTTCACTAAAACATTTTATGCCAACGAAAAATTTGAGGTCTTGACATAACCTCCTCTCCAAAAGCCTTCTGAAGCTTACCGTAAGTTGTCACCCAACTTAACGGAAAAAGAAATGCCACACCGTTGCGCAATATTATGCGGTTTCATTTCCGTGACGAGAGACACAAACATGTGTTAACTTATTACAGCAGAACTCACGACTGAGCAGTTGCATCGATGTGCCGCTTGGACTAGAAGCAGGTCAAAGATATTATGCCTACGCAATACTGCAGGGTTGCCACATCTTGCAAAGAAAATCAGTCTCATTACTTTATTGTCGCACCTCGTACACATCGTCGAGTGCTGACATTTTCGCTACGAAAGCAGAGTTGTTACTGCCGCGCTACGGACGTACATATTGCGCAATAATACAACACCTATCTTGGCTGGCCTCATACTTCCGCGCAGTATATTCACAAAATATTATTGCGTCGATGATGCTGAGCCTGTGAGGGTCGCTTAAATGTCTGCTTCTCTTGTCACTTAAGTAATCACACAGAGCCACACGCATGAGGAAGCTCGGGGACGTCGGGCACCCAGTCCAATCTGCTGTCAGATGCTGCTCGTGTTTGTGTTGACTCCCAGCGCCTGCCGCGTCTGAGATGGCGAGCAGCCGGCAGGGGAGCAGTCAGTGGCCGTGCACGTGGCCGCCCGCCCGCCGACACGTGTCCCGGAATCGCTGGCAGCCGGCGCGCACGTGTCCCGCCGACTTTCGACGCCGCGGCCCGACACCACACTGGCCGCACGGCGGCGCTCTGCTCTCCAGCGCCCCTGGGCCTCTAATTCGCAAACACAGTTTCACACGCACCTGTGCCTGTACCTGCGGCCGGATAGCGTGTGACTGTGGCTGCGGCAGGGTGAGAACACAGAGCCGGTACCTCCGTGCTGACTCACCGACAGCGGCGACTGCCCCGCTCCAGTACTGAACCTCAAATTAGGTTCCTTTCGGAATATGCTGATGCATTAGCTCCATACTTAACAATCATATACAACCGTTCGCTCGACGAATGATCCGTACCCACAAACTGGAAAGTTGCACAGGTCACACCTATATTCATGAAAGGTAGTAGGAGTAATCCACTAACTTAGAAGCCCTTATCGTTAATGTCGATATGCAGCAGGATTTTGGAACATATATTGTGTTAAAACATTATGAATTACCTCGAAGAAAACAGTCTATTGACACACAGTCAACATGGGTTTAGGCAACATCGTTCCTGTGAAACACAACTAGCTCTTTATTCACATAAAGTGTTGAGTGCTATTGAGAAGGGATTTCAGATCGATCCCCTTTTTCTGGATTTCCGGAAGGCTTTTGACACTGTACACACAAGCGGCTCGTAGGGAAATTGCGTGCATATGGAATATCGTCTTATTTATGTGACTGGATTTGTGATTTCCTGTCACAGATGTAACAGTTCGTAGTAACTGACGGAAAGTCATCGAGTAAAACAGAAGTGATTTCTGGCGTTCCCCGAGGTAGTGGTATAGGCTCTTTGCTGTTGCTTATCTATATAAACGATTTGGGAGACAATCTGAGCAGCTGTCTTAGGTTGCTTGCAAATGACGCTGTCGATATAGACTAATAAAGTCATCAGAAGATCAAAACAAATTGCAAAACGGTTTAGAAAAGATATCTGAATGATGAGAAAATTGGCAGTTGACCCTAAATAACGAAAAGTGTGAGGTCATCCACATGAGTGCTAAAAGGAATTCGTTAAACTTCGGTTACCCGATATATAAGTCTAATCTAAATACCTAGGAAATACAATTACGAACAGCTTAAATTGGAAGGAACACATAGAAAATGTTGTGGGGAAGGCTAACCCAAAATGTTCAAATGTGTGTGAAATCCTATGGGACTTAACTGCTAAGGTCATCAGTCCCTAAGCTTACACACTACTTAACCGAAACTATCCTAAGGACAAACACACTCGCCAATCCATGCCCGAGGGAGGACTCGAACCTCCGCCGGGGCCAGCCGCACAGTCCATGACTGCAGTGACCTAGACCGCTCGGCTAATCCCGAGCGGCGGCTAACCAAATACTGTGTTTTATTGGCAGGACACTTAGAAAAAGTAACAGATCTACTAAGGAGACTGCCTACACTACGCTTGTCCTTCCTCTTTTAGAATACTACTGCGCGGTGTGGGTTCCTTACCAGATAGGACTGACGGAGCACATCGAGAAAGTTCAAAGAAAGGCAGCACGTTTTTACTATCGCGAAATATGGGAGAGAGTGTCATAGACATGATACAGGATTTGGGCTGGGAATCACTAAAAGAAAGGCGTTTTTCGTTACTACGAAATCTTCTCACGAAGTTACAGTCACCAACTTTCTCCTCCGAATGCGAAAATATTTTGTTGACACCGGCCTACATAGAGAGAAACGATCACCACGATAAAATCAGGGAAATCAGAGCTCGTACGGAAAGATATAGGTGTTCATTGTTTCCGCGCGCTATACGAGATTGGAATAATAGAGAATTGTGCAGGTGGGTCGATGAACCCTCTACCAGGCACTTCAATGTGATTTGCCGAGTATCCATGTAGATGCAGATGTGGAAGATGAAGTTTTAACACTTTATTATTACTTAACTAGCAGTTTGCTTGTATTTTATTTTGTATGGTTAGCGTCCTTGAGGGAGAATGTAACTATGGTAGATGAGTTGCAAGTACTCTCGTATTCTGTGATATTTGCCCTTTATTCATGCCTTCTTGTTCTGGGCTTACACCTGTATCTCGTCTCTGATAATTCCAGTGCACATCTCATTCTCCGACTGTATGTTGGGGTTCTTGGTACAGGGATATTAATTAACAACAACTGGTCGACTTTAATTACATATTTACTGATTCTACATGGAGCCTGAAGAGTAATCAGTTTGACAACGCAACGGACAACGCAAACTGTATCTCGAACCAACACAGCTTTGTCATGGCCATAGTTCAGCTATTATTAACTTCTGTTCTATTCAAGCTTTAATCTTTCTTCTTATAATCTTTTATTCACATTTCAGTTCATTCCTTGCTATGGGATACAACACAATTTGCGTTAAGTAAGGAATGGGAGTGTTGATAACGTTATATTGATCTCAAAAAATAGTTTCTTTCAATTATCTACATTTATGGTCTAAAGCGCTGCTTCAGTAGGAAATTACACATTAAACATTCATTCTTGGTGTGGTAATCACGTTTCACTTAATGACAGCAGTTAAAAAATTTGCCTTGTTTGATCGCCTACATAGAAAAAAACTTTATTCACATTATAGGGTAGAGGCACGGATTAAATTCAATGTCGCTCAACGTAGCAGCATGCGACATTGTGACATAACATTCAAACATGTACACGTAAAAACTACAGAAAGCGGGGTGCATCCTGTTGGTATTCCGACTAATTGCGCCAGATTGTACAGTCGGGAAACTAAACAAAACAGAGATTCCTGCGGGGCTTTGTATAACTGTGCATTGACGAATACACGAATTATGTTATTCATTATTTGGATAGCAACCTATCTCATATCGTTTTAACGAAGCAAGCCTTGATGGACAAGCTCAACAATGAAATCGACAACGAGATTTAAAATTTGATATAAATTAATGAATTCACCTTTGGTGGGCTATTATTCCACGCCAAGGGAATGAAACAAACGGCTAGACGCACACGGAATAGCGAACACACGACGGGAACACGTGGGGTCTATTTGCATTCACGGAAGGAACTCATCGAAAATCAAATTATTACTTAAGACGTGGCTGAGCGCTATCAAGATGATTACATCCTACTGAAAGAAATTAACCTCTCGTGTTAGGTACCATGCGTACCACTGCTTTACACATGGCCAGACTTCATTTACAAAGAAACAAGTTAAACTCGAACGAAAATTCTCACAAAATCAGGTATCAAATTTCTTAGAATGACTTGTAGGAAACAATGAGACACCTTACACACACTATGATATCTTAGGTGGATTCAGACTCCGTGTACCTGCATGGTGAGCACTGCTAACTCCGGTACAAATCACAAAGAAACTGCCCAAAATTTATAAAACAACTGAATGAAAATACTCTGTCCCGGCTTCTATTGTCTTTAACAAGCAGTTAATCTGATTAACAACCTGAAAAAAACTAAATTTCCACTTGTTAATCTGCACTCGCAGGATTGATACGAGCATGGGCCCATGATCATGTTACAAATAAACTTGTGTAAAATTCAACTTTATCCCATAAATGTTTACTTATTATGCAACAGCTCGACACATTCTCTCAAATGAAAAAATATTACCAGCAATTATTCACCAAACAGAGTGCAGAGCTAATGGCTAAACACTCATACTCAACGGTCACGACCACAATTTACCAGTTGCGTTATACCATCAAAATTATGATAATTAATCCGTCTTCTACACTTCCCCGACTACAGTGTCTCTAAACGACACATTACGAACGCTGTCAGTGATGATATAAGTCTTTTGTATACCTTTTATCCACCATATCAGCAAGAGCTCCACAACACCGTCCCCACCTCAGGCCAACTCGTCCAACCCCATCCAAGCATCTGCTGACGATATCTCCTTCGTTCAAACTGCCTCTACTCTCCACTTTGTCTATCTTTTCCGAAGCCTTCAGGCAATCTCTTTCCTTAACTTTCCCACAGTTTATACTTTGACGAAGTATACTCACAATGGATGTACAGAAATTACCACTACCTCACCAGGTATAACGAACAATGAACACCTACAGAACAAAAAGTTTAAGCTGATGAAATCCATCCAAGCCATCAAGTTTAATAAGAAGTGTCTCACAGGAAAAGTCATTGCAATGTACATTAATGTAAAGATCAATAACAACAGCAAGTCAGCACAGAAAGCCAAAATAAATTGTGAAATCTTCTGGCTAAAATCGGAAATCAGAAAGCACTACAAGCAAACAGACCTAACTTAACAGCTGTATGAGATGCACTTTGACTCAAGCCGCCTTAAGCCATTTCTTGACATGCAAAAGTTAATAAGTTATAATTAGAAATATAATGTAAGCAAAAGAAAAAAGTTTCAGATCTCATCACAAAGAAAACAAAAGACGAATCTGTAGGTCTTGCTTGTACACCACAAAAATTTTATCGTAGAGTTGTGAAGAACACTGATATAACTTTCAACAGTGACGTGCTGAGTCTACCAAATAAAGGGTTCAAACACAACATTGCACCCAAACTAAATAGGAAAAATATCAAAAATTTAATCATTAGCACCAAAATAGCTTGTGCCACAGCCAAACTATATCACAACACACAGAACGCCATAGCACATAAAGCAAACCAAATTATAAAGAAAAATTTTACAGAAAATAAAATTTCAACATCAGTCCACAGTGAGCAGCTAATACTTGCATACATCAGCAAAAAACTTACTAGTCATGAATCCCTAGTAATAAAAGCAACACAGCAGTTATCTTGTACCAGAGACACTACAATAACAAAACACTTGAGTTTTTTGAATCTAACAATATCACTGAACTACAAACAGATCCCACCCAGAAGAACCAAGAGAAGCTGAAAAGACTACTTAAAAACTGCAATTTTCTACTGACCAATAGCGAAGCTTACTACTGTGTTACAATGAATCCACAGGCCCTAGGTTAAGGTCTCAGCCAAAGATTCACAAAACTACTTGTTCCGTACATCCGATTGTAAATGCCATAAATAGCCCAGGATACAAAATTACCAGAAAACTTGATGATATACTGAAGAAAAATTACACCTTTGAAAACAGCTCTTCAATCAACAACAGTTTTCAGTTAATAAACAACATTAAAGATCTAGTAGTGCCAGACACAGCAACATTTGGCTCCTTTGACGTAGTAAACATCTACATCAATATCCCCTGGAAAGACACTCTCACAATAATACAAAAGAATCTAATCAAATACAGAAAGCTAGCCAATGAAGAAATTTATGAACTCGTGATGTTGCTTGAATTAGTCCTCTCACATAACTATTTTACAGTCAATGGCAAATTTTACATGCAAAACAATGGTCTCGCAATGGGTAGTAGTCTTGCTGGCTTGCTTGCTGACATATTTATACATAGTCTTGAACAAGATTTCTTCTTTACACACCCACAGTTTACTGACAAAGATATGTGGATGACACAAGAATATTTTTCAATGGTCGAAAAGAAGACCTAAATAACCTAGCAGATGAAATGAATAAAATGCACCCAAATGTCAAATTCACAGTTGAACACCAGACAACTGAAGGAATTAACTTCCTTCACTTGACTATCTCCACCCACAATAACAAGTATAACTTCAAAATATACAGAAAACCCACTACTAATGATGTTACCATTAACAATAGCAGCGCTGGGTAGCCCTGTGGTCTGAGGCATCTTGCCACGGTTCGCGCTGCTCCCCCCGTCGGAGGTTCAAGTCCTCCCTTGGGCATGGGTGTGTGTGTTGCCCTCTTCGTAAGTAAGTTCAAGTTAGATTAAGTAGTGTGTAAGCCTAGGGACCAATGACCTCAGTGCTTTGGTCCCATAGTACTTACCACAAATTTCCAAATTTTCCGTTAACAATACCTCATGCCATCCGAACCAACATAAAACTGTTTTCCTCAGGTCATCTGTAAACCGTATGCTCCGCACCCCTATCAGTGAAGAAGATGTATGTAAAGAAATGAACATATTTAAATCTATAGCCCAAAATAATGGTTATAGTGCCTCTTTGATAAACATCCTAGTTGAAAGAATTCACAGTAAACTCAAGCAACCACATCACCATTACAAGCTAAGAAAGAAATGTCAAAATTTGTCTGTCTTTCATTCCTTGGTAAAGTGTCAAATATACTTGCAAATCTTTTCAGACCACACAACATAAAAATATACTTCCACACTGACAATAAACTACCAAATAAATAATATATCCACTGGAGATTGACATAAAAATCCTGGCATATACAAACTCACATGCTCCTGTTCTTGCTTCTACATGGGCAAACAGGGAGAAATTTTGCAACCCGCTACAAAGAACATATGGGTACCCTTCGACTCAAAAGCTTAAATAAGTCCAGTTTTGCTTCACTTGTTGCTCAGCATGAACATTCTGTTGGTGATATCAATGACAATCTTTCTGTGCAACACATTGTTGAGAAAGAAATACAGATGGACCTCCATGAACAATTAGAAATTTACATCTAGAAACTAAAATCATCCCCCCCAAAAAATCCTGAATGAACACACCGAGTCAAAACAAAACCTTTTGTTCCAGAATTTCCACGATATCCTGGCACCAAAACTACAAAAATGACAACAATAACAGATATTCATCTCCTTGCACAAATCTTGTTCTTCTTAGCATGTAACGACTATGGCATTCTGTAACTTACAGAAAGTTTTAAATTATGTATTAAATGTTCCTCCATAGCTGTTACCCTTTTTTCCCGTCATAGAGACACTCGTGCAGCTAGCCACGTTTACTGAAATGTAAAGTCTGTACATTGTGTTATGGTACGTTTGTACCATAACACAATGCATCTCTTGCCAAAGCCTATTATGTAGTAAAGCGTAGTATCTGTCACATCCATATTCTTTGTAAAAACATCGAATGTTTACATTCAGCGATCAGTGTAAAACCAAGTGCAGATAAATACTACGTTTATTTATGTACATAGCTTAATAATGCACGTTATAAGAAGCAGTCTGATGTGGATACCACAAGGCAGTGCACTGTAAGTACCCAAAACATAAAAAACTCCCGGGGAGTCGTAAATGTCTCGTCACAGATTATTAAATTTCCAACAGCAGCACCAGAATGCATCTAGCTACACTTGGTCCACAACATAATGTTCTTATAACACTGATTATGAGCCTGCACTGGTTCGAAAACATGTTCACGGTTGAATAAATCGTAGCGACTGGTTGCATATTTATTACCAATTTAAATCACAGTCGCCTTTCGTCATCCACAATGGATATACTGAAAGCCCTCCGTACTATGTATATCTTTGGCTAATCCCTCACATTTCTATACTACTACATCCAAACGACATGTAATCACAAACTCATGGAAGGATACTGACAGGAAATGGGAAGTGTGACACATTAAAATAAAACACAGATGGGTGCATTCTGGTACCCAAAGGCCAAAAAAAAAAAAAAAAAAAAAACTGGCTCTGAGCACTATGGGACTCAACTGCTGTGGTCATAAGTCGCCTAGAACTTAGAACTACTTAAACCTAACTAACCTAAGGACAGCACACAACACCCAGCCATCACGAGGCAGAGAAAATCCCTGACCCCGCCGGGAATCGAAACCGGGAACCCGGGCGTGGGAAGCGAGATCGCTACCGCACGACCACGAGATGCGGGCCAAAGGTCACATTTCATTAGTATTAAAATAGAAAAATTCTTTTTGTGCCACAGAGTACCACGGAAATCAGACGTTCTAATGTCATTGGCATGCGAATGGTTTAAATGGAGAGCGCGCTAACAGGTCTAATCATGAATGTTTTGGGAGAATCTGAATAGATACACACGAACGATTATTCCCATTATATACTATATGAACGTACTGCTTTGAAGCGCACAGTTCAAAAAATACTGAAATTTCATGTATGGATGAAGGATAACCAAAACACCAGAGATTACAAACACATCAATAACAGTTCCGTAGAAACAAGACCCGAAACAACACAAATATCTTTGAGTAAACAATTAGCTGTCAAAATAGAATTTCTATGCCTGTCAGAATAATAAAAAAACGTTTTATAATATACGTGAAACGTCAAATCATCGAACAACTTTAAAACGTCACTGAAAAAAATAGCGTCCCAAAAGTTTACTCAAAGTTAACATATGTCCGATTACAACTATAGGGCGTGAGTACAACGTCCAAATTATGTATTATGTAAAGTATAAATACATTTGACTGTTTGAAGATATATTGATGAAGGCAATAAAACCGAAATACGCTCATATACAGAATTAAAACATCAAGCAGCATACTGTCTACTACTTCTCTGCATAGTGTCCTACTGTGTTATAAATGCTGCAGGTTCCATAATAAACTGTTGATTACATGCTA